>NC_091465.1:37442910-37750132 GCF_027789765.1 Dendropsophus ebraccatus
CTGCTGAGGGCAACAAGGAGAATCTTACTGTAAGATAGAGCCATAAATCTCCAGCAAGGTACCTGCTGTGTGTTTCTGGTGCTGCCCCCTGCTGGTCTCCCTCTGGTACTGCTGTGCTGCAACTTATTTGTATAAATATATATATATATATATATATATATATATATATATTATCATCATCATCATCAGAAGTAACAGCTGAAATCTTCCAATGAAACTAACTCGCTTTATCCTGTTTTATCATTACAGAAATGGACTACATTGTGCAACTTGCACTGTAAGTATCACCATGAACCCGCCCCCACCAGCCTCCATCCCCCACCCCCACCATCCACCATCTTTCACTCCCCCCCGCCATCCCCCCACCCCTATCATCCTCCATCCACCCGCCACCATCCTCCCCACCATCCCCTTGCCAGTCTCTCCATGATCCTCCTCACCCTTACCCCCCACAACCTCCCCACCAGCTTCTCTGCCAGTCTCTCTATGATCCTCACCACCATTACCCCCCCACAATCCTCCCACCAGCCTCTCTGCCAACCCCCACCATCCAACCCCCCCCCCCCCCCCCCGCCATCCTCTCCAAGCTCCCCCCCACGCTCCCCATTTGTCCGCCATTTAAACAATCGGATTCTATAACCAACATGGGGGAGGGATTGGGCATTTTACTTATACTGAACATCTCAGTAAATCTCATCTCTGTTTTTTTTTACAGCTGAGGATCCAGATCCTTGGTAAGTGAATCTCATTGTACAGTGGCTGCGGTGCCATCAAAGTTCTTCCCTGCACAATGGTGCCCCTAGCCACTGTGCAGAGAATTACAACACAACTCTATTCCAGTGGCTGGGGCTGCATGGCGATATGGAGAAGTCAGACAGCTATAATACAGCCCCAAACCCTATATAGCTGCTATAACAGATTACCAATTCTAATTCTCTTTTTTTCTCTATAACAGGATTTATGATTCCACGGCTGACGAGGTCGAGGACCCGGATGAGCTGTGAGTATCAACAGCCCCCCCCCCCCCCCCACACACACCACTACCAGGGCCGTATTAACAGCTGCTGCTGCCCTAGGCACTAAACCTGAAGACGCCCCATCTTCACTCACCAAAACTTTACTTCAACCTTCTACCTTCCCCCAATAAAGCCAGCAGATTTACTGGCAAGTCTGAACGAGAGATGGGAGACTAAAAAAATGTAAAAAAGTTTTTTTCCTTCCCCCTGCTCCCTTGTGCTGCCCGCCTGCAAGGTGCTGCCCTAGGCACCGGACAACGGGTGCCTAGTGGTGAATACGGCCCTAAACACCACGTATGGTAACATCAAAATGCCCTGTCTCATGGGGCCGGGACTTCTATCATTGTGATAGGTGTTCATGCTCTGGTATAGTAAACAGCCATGCACTGTGCGTTGCTGGTTACTCTATGGCCATGGAGGTAAATGATGACGCTGTGCTTGGCTGCTTAATTTCGTATATCCCCTATGGCCACTTAACTTCTTATACCCCATGGCCACTTTCTGAAATAAATATGGGAAGCTCTGTGTATCACTAGTTGTGGATGACTTGTCAATATGTTTCTTATTCTGGATTCTCCTGCAGATGGCTGTTGATAGTGCCGCCGTATCCTCAGGTTTTCAGGTATGGTGGAGTCTCCCTTGTAGAAGGAAAAAAAATTCCTAACATCTGAATATTTTATATAGCTAACATTATGTAGCTTCTAAAAGACATTACTAATCATCACTCTTTTTTCCTCTATATAAGGATTGACAATTTCAAGACCGCTGGGGATGACGGACCTGATGAGGCGTGAGTATTAACCCCCCCCCCCCTTCTTCCATCCCTAACCCCTATAACCATCTCCTTACCCCATGGTCACTCATTTCCTTATTCTTGATGGGCACTTAAGTCCTTATGTTCCATGGCACCTTATGTCCTTATACCCCATGGCCACCTATGTCCCTATGCCCCATGGCCACCTATGTCCTTATGCCCCATGGCCACTGATGTCCTTATACCCCATGGCCACCTATCTCCTTATACCCCATGGCCACTTATATCCTGGGTAGTGTGGGTAGTTCTATTCATCACTAGTTGTGGAAGACTTGTCAATATGTTTCTTCTTCTGGCTTCTCTTGCAGATGGCTTTCCTTGGTCCGTTCGGCTCCTAATGCTTTCAGGTATGGTGGAGTCTTCCATATAGAAGAAAAATTAATCCAAAACCTGAATATTTTTTGTCGATTCCATTTATGTTATGTTACCCTAACCAGTTCTGTTCTCTACCAGTGGCGGCTTTCCGAAAATTACCTGGCAGCCCAACCTTGAGTCTATCAGGTAAGACCCTGTACTTTTTAATCAGTTTTCACACAGTGGGATTCTCTTACATTGGCGCTAGAGACTGGGATAATGTCTCCCAGTCTTTATATAGTTACATATAACATGATATATGTTTTATGTACATTAGAGAGGAGACCGAAAAGGAGTTAACAAGAGAGCTCAAGAAGGAGCGCCGCCTGGAGAAGAAGGAGCGTCAACTGATGAAAAAGGAGCGTCGCGCACTGAAGAGGGAGAGGAGGCTGGCTATGTAAGTAGAGAGATGCAATACACTAACATACAGACACATTACACCACCATATAGACATCTTCCTGCGCCATTAGAAGACACTGATATAAAACCTGTCTGCACACACTATATATCTGCACACAGGCACCATCTACTGGTGCCAGTGAGGAGGCATATCCTGCTGCACAAAGATGCCACTGGGGTACGCTCCTCCCTCGGGGTCTCTAAAGCTTCTTCATGTCAGCTTTCTTCTTGTTATTCCTTAGGATAAGATCTTTCTTTTGTTGCTCCCGTCCGACCATCGTGGACTAAACTGTGAGTATACAAGATCCTTTCTGTAGTCATTCCACACAATGCCTCCCTTACTTACTGTTCAGAAATGTCAAAGATAGCCGTAGATTTTACCACCCACACAAAAGATGCGATCAGCCGCTGAGTGGGTGTTTTCCTGCTCCTCGGCTGATCGTTGAAACCTTTACGCGTGCCGATTATTGGCCGTATGTTTTTAGCAACACTTCTTGCCAATAGTCTGCCCGTGTAAAAGGGGCTTAAGCCCAGCACATTGTCCTACACTTACAGAGTTAGAGTGTTACTAGTTTGCGCTTTAAGGCTAAATTAACACAACTTATTTTTTCATTTAATATTGGCCGTTATTAAATGAAAAAATACATTGCATTGATTTCACTGGAAACCCAGACGGAGTGTATACACTCTGTATACACTCCGGCCAGGATTCCTTGCGGCCGCACAAAAAACTGACATGTCAATTTTGTGAGGCCACTATTCATTGAATAGCAGCGGCAAAAAACTGGCAGTGCAGACAAGGTAAAGTCTGGCTCCGGACGCACTTTACATTGTCTGCTATGGTGAATTGGAACGCTGACGCCCGCATTCCAATTCAAAAGAAATTAGGTTCATCCGGCCGGTACTGCAGTACCAGCTGGGATGAACTTCATTGACAGCGGCCATTCTGTGAATTAGTAGTGCGTTCTGTGACAACAGCCCTTTCAGTGAATTAGTAGTGCGGTGGAGAAAGTATGGAGTGCCCAGAAATGGACCCTCTATAGTTATGGCTGATTTACCCACACATTGCGACCATTACTGTGTTGTTAGAACTTGTAAAGATTTTTTACAGCTTATTTAGTTGTAATTCTAGAATATTCTATAGGAAATTATTCATTTCTTAATTTCTATAAAGATGTGAACTATAATAAAAGTATAAAGTATCCTTCACCTCTTTGCTTACCATCATTGTTTGGTGTCTCTCTGCTCCAACAGATTTATAGAAACAGAAACATCTTAACCACCTGGCATCACCATCTTGCATCACCATCTGGCATCACCATCTGGCATCACCATCTGCATTAACATCTGGCATCAACATCTGGCAACAACATCTGGCATATATTAACATCTGGAATTACCATCTACCATCTGGCATTACCACCTTTAACATCTGGCATTACCACCTTTAACATCTGGCATTACCATCTTTAACATCTGGCATTACCATCTGCCTATAACATCTGTCATTACCATCTTACCATACCCACGACCCTCCTCTCTGCATCTGGCACCCTCCTCTCTGCATCTGGAATTCATGCTGGGGTTAAACCTGATTTAACCGGAATTCCTTTTTAACTTTTGGTTATTAATAAATCTTTATCTTCAGCTGCATTTTGTGTTTATTGCATTGTTGCTGCTCATAATAAAATTACTCGGATCACCTAAAACAGGGAAGGCGCAGGGTCATCTTTCCCATTGGGCAGGAGGGTAGGCGGCTGCCAAGGGACCCATCACCGGGGAAAACAGCAGCGATCTGGTGCTGCCGCTTCTATTGCAAGGAGCAATGGCCCAGCAGACCATTGCTATCGTTATCAAGACTTTGGTTCATGCGGATGTATAACAGTCAGCTGCATGTTGGCTATTCGTGGCCTTTCTGCATGAGCTATTACACCAAACGATTATTGGCAGGAACAACTGGTAATTGGCCAAGTAGGGCCGATAATCACTATGCGTAATAGTACCCATAGGGGGCCCCTCTGCTCGCTGAACAGACTGTAAAAT
Source organism: Dendropsophus ebraccatus (assembly GCF_027789765.1). Lineage (NCBI taxonomy): Eukaryota > Metazoa > Chordata > Amphibia > Anura > Hylidae > Dendropsophus > Dendropsophus ebraccatus. The sequence continues at coordinate 37,447,538 of NC_091465.1, forward strand.
ACTGACTGACAGATAAAGCAACGATGAGCAATCCGCTCCATTGTCTGTCAATGTCATTCTCTCTAGTAAGATTGGGGCCACGGTCTTTCCCATCCACCCCCCACCCCTGACGCTCTTACTAGAGGCTGCACTGCACAAATCCCTGCAACAAGAAGCCATTGCACCCATGCACCACACAATTGTATCATCATAATGTGCGTGCGCTGGGCGGGGTCTCAAAAACAATAAGAGAGTATAGCCTGGAGCTGTGCAGGGAAGCGAGCAGGAAGTCATGTGTATAATGTGCATTTTTTCTTGGCTAGGGGCCGTCCAGGGGAAGAAGTAGGGTGGCTTCGGAATATGGCAGGGAAGGTAAGAGGGGTCGTAAGATTGGGGGGAGGGGGTTGGTCAGTGTGGGGGAAGCAGTTGAAAGCTCTAACCAGGGGCCCATAATGCTGTTAAAGGGGTACTCCAGTGAAAATCTTTTTCTTTCAGATTAACTGGTTTCAGAAGTTTATATGGATTTGTAATTTACTTCTACTTAAAAATCTCAAGTCTTCCCATACTTATCAGCTGCTGTATATCCTGCAGGAAGTGGTGTATTCCTTCCAGTTTGATACAGTGCTCTTTGCTGCCCCCTCTGTCCAAGACAGGAACTGTCCATGACAGCAGCAAATCCCTATAGAAAACCTCTCCTGCTCTGGACAGTTCCAGACATAGACAGAGGTGGCAGCACAGAGCAGTGTGTCAGACTTAAAAGAATACACCACTTCCTGCAGGGCAAACAGCAACTGATAAGTACTGGAAGACTGGAGATTTTTAAATATAATTAAATTACAAATCTATATATCTTTCAGAAATCAGTTAAAAGAGTACCCCTTTAAGACAGCCCTGGGAAGGGTAACCTGTGGCCTTCCAGCTTTTCGGCTGTCCCGGCATGATGGGAATTGTAGTTTTGCAACAGCTGGAGGGCCACAGGTTTCCCATTCCTGATCTAAAACATGTAAATGTGAGGAATGAGCCAATTTAGAAGAAATCGAGGCGAATACTATTTTATGGCGTTATACATCACGTTTGTTGTTTCATGAAAAATCGGACATTTACGGTTACTCCATATTTCATGCAGATATTCAGCAAGATCTCCACAGTTTTCTTCCATCAGGAATAGCAGAATATTGCATGTTTTTGCCCTTTTGTATATGCAGGCATGTATTAGTGCCATATATAAAATATAGATATATCTCTGATAGATTAGACTAAGGGTATATTCACACGAACGGTCTCGCAGCGAGATTCTCGCTGCGAGACCGGCAGGTCCTGGCAGTTCCCACAAACTATATACTCGCTGCGGTCTGAACGACCGCAGCGAGTATGTAATTCTGCCGCCCTTAACCCCTTCTGCTCCCGGCCGGCTCCCCCGCTGTAAGCATACATTACCTGTCCTCGCTGCACGGGTCCGGCGTCCTGCTCTTCCGCCCGGCCAATCAGTGTGTTGCCCAGCCGCAGCCACTGATTGGCCCGACGGGAGAGCAGGACGCCGGACCCGTGCAGCGAGGACAAGTAATGTATGCTTACAGCGGGGGAGTCGGCCGGGAGCAGAAGGGGTTAAGGGCGGCAGAATTACATACTCGCTGCGGTCGTTCAGACCGCAGCGAGTATATAGTTTGTGGGAACTGCCAGGACCTGCCATTCTCGCAGCGAGAATCTCGCTGCGAGACCGTTCGTGTGAATATACCCTAAAACTTGGCTTAGGGACATTCTGTATGTGGAATCTCAGGGAAGGTTATGAATCCAAGCAAATAATGCAGAATGCAGAAAAACATCTGAAGAAAACCTTCTGTTGCAGTAAATTACAAGCATGCATCCCCTAGGGAAACATATCATGTCTTCCTCAGGATAGTGCTTGTCTTAGAAAACCTAAAGGGGTACTCCGGAGATATATATTTTTTTAAAAGTCAACTTGTTATCAGAACATTATAAAGATTTGTAAATTACTTCTATTTGAAAAAAAAATCTTAAAGGACAACTCCGGCTAAAAAATTTTTTGTCTTATTTAACACACATTACAAAGTTATATAACTTTGTAATGTGGTTAAATACCCGGTCTGGCCCCCTTCCCCCACTTTCCGACCCCCGACCCCCCACCCCGGAAGTTAAAGAATGTATACATTACCTATTACGGTTGTCACGGTCCTCTTCTCTGGTGTCGGGTGACGTCAGAGCTGGGGGCGGTCCGGGTCTTCTTCCTCTTCGGCGTCTTCATTGAGAGTGAATGGGAGAGAAAAGGCTGCTGGTGCACATGCGCACCAGCAGCCTTTTCATTGGCTGGAGCGCATCACATGGCTTCCAGCTTGCTCAGCCCTGATTGGCTGAGCTTGCTGGAAGCCATGTGATGCGCTCCAGCCAATGAAAAGGCTGCCGGTGCGCAAGCACACTGGCAGCATTTTCTCTCTCATGGACCCGGAAGCAAGAGACATCGCTGGACGGCGGAGGCAGGTGATGGTGAGGCGGACGGCGGGCGAATGGAGTGACGATCGTCACCGGAGGGATGGTGAGTATGGTGTCTGTGTGTGTCTGTGTTTTTTTTTTTTTTGGGGGGGGTCCCGCCAGAGTTGTCCTTTAAGTCTTCCAGTACTTATCAGATGCTTTATGTCCTGCAGGAAGTGGTGTATTTTCTCCAGTCTGACACAGTGCTCTCTGCTGCCACCTCTGTCCATGTCAGAAACTATCCAGAGCAGTAGCAAATCCCCATAGAAAACCTCTGCTGCTCTGGACAGTTCCTGACACAGACAGAGGTGGCAGCAGAAAACACTATGTCAGACTGGAAAGAATACACCACTTCCTGCAGAGCATTCAGCAGCTGATACATACTCCACTCTTGAAACCAGTTGATTTAAAAAAAAATAAATAAATAAAAAAAAAGTTTCTCTATCTCCACTGGTATATGATGCATAATATAGCCAAGTTTTCTAACACCAATAGAATATGGACAGGAACAGGGACATTTTTTAAAAGCAGGAGTCCCTGTTTCCATACAGTACACCGAGCAGCTGGGCTGCAACAATGGTGGAACAGACTTATTGTACTTGGGCACGGTGTAAAGTCCACTTCCACCATCTAGTAAACACTGTATAACACGGATATTGGAACACAAACCTGCAGCCTTCCAACTCTTGCAAAACTACAATTCCCTTCATGCCTGGTCAGCCAAAGCTATAACTCCAGGCATGATGGGAATTGTAATTTTGCAACAGCTGAAGAGCCAAAGGGTCCCTATCTCTGTCTTAGAAGTGGCAGCCATGGTACGGAACACATTGGCAAACCTTTAACATAAAATTATCTTCCCTGTAGTTTTTTTGAGGTTGGATATTGAATAAATGTTATCAGATATTCAACAATCAGCCATAACATTACAGGTCATCGGTTATCCGGAAATCAATGGTGATTTCTGCTGTCCGAGACAGTACCAATCGCCATCAGTGTGTGTTGTAAAAGTGACCATGGTGCCACTGCCCCTATCGCCATGATTGGCCGTCCGGCCGTCAGTTAGTTAGTTGAGGTGTGCAAAACAGGTGTGTGTGGTGTGGGTGCACCATACTGACCTGATCCAGGCGTACGGAGAGGAGATTAAGCTGTCCCACGTCGTCCTTCATCCCCGTTGTCTATCTTCGGCTCCCGTTGTTAACTTTGGCTGTTTCCGTTCATCTTCAGCTATCTTCGTCCAGGTTCGTGCTACTGCCCCCTAGCAGATGATTAGTGTATATAGTACACTGATCAGAAGCTTTGGGGGGTGCAGGTAGTGTGTTTTTTTTTTACGCGCCCTACCGCCGCTGAGTGCTGATTAGCGTTTGGCCATAAGTGCGCCGCTGATCAGCAACTCCTCCTCTTTGGCGTAGGTTTTTTTTCTATATCCTTCCGCCACTGGCTGCTGATAAGTACCGTGTATAAGTGCAGCATTATCAGGAACTCCTTTTTTGCCGTAGGTTTTTTTTTCTTTTACTGTTAAAAAAACATGCATCAGAACTCTGCGGCTGCAAAGATCATCCGGCCGGTACTGCAGTACCGTCCAGGATGATCTTTTCAGAGACCGACCGGGTCACGGAACGGCCGGTCTCTTACAGAGTATGAACATGGCCTAAGACTGTATGAAGGAAGGGACACCCGAATCCAACCCATAGAATGCCCCATTATCCTCAGAGTTAGCGGGAAGATCGTTTGGGAACTGATCTTCCCACTGCTGGATAAAGGTTACCACCTGTACGGGGATAACTTTCATACCAGCACCCCCTCTTCCGGTCCCTCGCTGCCCGAGCTACTGTAGCTTGCGGCACCATTCTGAAAAATCAACCCTCCCAAGTCATCCGGTAAGACAACCGATGGCAAGTGAGAGTGAGAGCAGTACCGATGTGCCGGCCACCCGGGGAAATACCTTAAATTCCAGAATGCAGTAATTAAAGCCCTAATATTTGGCAGCCATGGAGAGGGCCCAAGCGCTTCTAAATATTAAGGACCTTGCATCGTACAAGGGCATTTTATATCGTACATTTCCCCCACACTGGAAAACATGGGAGATCCCAGTGCAGAGTGTGCCGTAAAAGGGGGATCAGGAAGGACACAATTTTCCAGTGTGATACCTGTCCTGATCACCCCGGCCTCTGCATAAAGGATCGCTTTAAGACGTACCATAAGTCATTGGAGTTCTAAATTTTCTAAATTCTTTCCCTTATTCCTATTTCAGGGGTCAGCCCCCAGAGGAGAGGAGATCACATGTCCTGTGACTACAAAGGGAGGGGGAAAGAGGGAACTGAGTGTGGTCAGAGTGGACCCTGAGTGGAGGATTTTAGACATCCAGAGCGGATAAAATGGAGAAAAAAACAAGGAAAAGGTGTAAGATATTGGTATTGGGAAGGGGGGTTATTTAGAACATTTTTTCTATTTTTTTTTTTACCCAGATAACCCCTTTAAGATGAAACTTAACATATGTAAAAATAATTTTAACATTAATATAAGCACCTAACTTTTATGTAGTTATTAGTCATTATTATTACTCCTGCAGGGTACCCCATGACACTTACCTCTTTACAATCCATCATCAGATCCTGTCCGTTGATTTCGATCTTAACGATGATGACCTCATAGTACCACTCCTTTCTGATTGGTGTGTACCATATATTACTTACATAAAGGGATGGGTCAATCCCGCCAATCACCTAGAGAAAAAGCATACATTCAGCTTTAACTGCACTTGACCCCTAGAGTACATATAATATACTATGTTATCATATCACATGGAATTTCCCCCTCACACATTCGTGGGTGCAATTGTAACATGTTCTCCTCACCTGGGTAATTTGTAACACAGTCCCCGATTAATGTCACCCTAAACCAACGGTGGGGAACCTCCGGCCCGCCCCTGAGACCTCCCGATGCGACCCACGGCTCCCCTCTTATGTGCGCCACTCTGATGGGGCAGGAGCCGGCATATACAGCATCCTCTGTGACAGCTGACAGACACAGGAGGATGTTGTGAGTGCCGTCCCCTTCCCCACCAGAGCGGCGCACGTCTTCCTTCATCACCTGCTTGCAGGAGAAGGCGGGCACAGGTTAGAGGACAGAGAAGAGGACCTGGGCAGCGTGGGAGCGGAGGAAAGGTGAGTGGGATGTTTATTTTTTTATTTGGGACAGACACTGGGGGCTAAGTACACTACCGGGGACATGACTTGGGGGGTTAACTAGGCTATCAGGGATATGACTGGGGGGATAACTAGTCTACCAGGGACATGACTGGGGGGGGGTTACTAGGCTACCAGGGACATGACTGCAGGGGGTTAACTAGGCTACTAGGGACATGACTGGGGGGGTTAACTAGGCTACCAGGGACATGACTGGGGGGGTTAACTAGGCTACCAGGGACATGACTGGGGGGGTTAACTAGGCTACCAGGGACATGACTGGGGGTTAACTAGGTTACCATGGACATGACTGGGGGGGATAACTTGGCTACCAGGGACATCACTGGGGGGTTAACTAGGTTACCAGGGACATGACTGGGGGGTTAACTAGGCTACCAGGGACATGACTGGGGGGGTTAACTAGGCTACCAGGGACATCACTGGGGGTTAACTAGACTACAAGGGGCATGACTTGGGGGTTAACTAGACTACCAGGAGCATCATTGGGGTTAACTACAATAGCAGGGGCACTAGGGGAACAATACTTTGCCTTGCCCGGGTGCTGCAAACCTACGCTACTAACTGCCGCGCACAGTATGCAGCCCTCGAATTATTCTATTAATGCCCGACCGGCCCTCCACATGGAAAAGGTTCCCCACCCCTGCCCTAAACCAATACGAGTATGATGGGAGTAATATTCCTGTACTCACCATACTTCCTCCCACTGAGGCCGACGTGTTGCCCTCCTTGATGGGGTATCCTGTCCCACACAACTGCAGTGAGAAGATGTTGGGGACCCGGGTCTGCTTTACAAGAGAGTCAAAGAAAGGTTTAAGTGTGTCATACGGCTAAAATAGAGAGGGAATCTGAATATTAATTCCAAGAATACCCTGAAGAGTATAAAACATAACTGTATGGCTAAGCTCAGACTACAGACACATAAGCTACAGAGTTTGCTGTAACTCTGACGCCATCTTAAAGGTGTTTTTTTTCTTTAAAAGAAGCCTTAGTACATGTCTAGGAATTTATTAAGCCAAACATACCTATAAAGTTACCCATCTGTACACAGCTGTTTCAGGGTTGCTGCCTCTCCTCAGTAGAAAACAAGTTGCTTACTAACTGCATAGAATACTATCATTGTGGGATCAAAGGGGTAATGTTTCTCCTTAAGGAGAGCATCATAAAGATGTGAGGAAATTCAGATGTGAGAAATTCAGTGAGGAAAGATATGCAAATCAGCCCTCTGATGCCATCATTTCCTTAAAGTGAATTATCCTATTTTCAATAATATTAGCATAAGCATAAGTACTGTCCACACTGTGACACTCAGCAATCGCCCTGCACAGCCTCTGCCCACCCAGCTCTCCAACCTATACAGTACCTTCAGACTACCGCCCGCCTCCTACGACTGTCAATCATTCTGGAGGAGGCGGCCTGGAGGTACTATATCAGCTGGAGAGTGGGGCAGGTGCAGGTGCAGGCAGTGTCCCAGACACACCTTTATGCCACTGTCAGCCCGGGGATGAAAACTTTTTTTTAAGAAGATGCTGGATCACAGAGCAGTACGGATTGTAGGAACAGGAATCTGCTCATGTGATCAGCAATGGGCAGTTTTCCTTTAACCCTGGGCATCCATGGTAAAAAAAAATAAAAAATCAGTAAAGCTAGTTAAAGCCATTCTGATGCTATGTGTGACTGTAGGTTTGAAAACTTCCTCCGACTATATGGTACCGTAATAACCTGCTGTAGATAGAATTTCTGAATACAAGCTTTTTCACGAACGTATGTCCAAAAAGGTGAAGTTGTTGCTTTCACTTGTGTTAAATTCCTCTTAACGGAATGATGTGTCATGGAGGGACAACTTTTCACGTACGTACCCTCGCAATCTCCGCATATGCAAGTCCCAGGATTCCCTCCCAGTTGGAGCCATTGATGAAGAACTTATCAGAGTCCGTTATGGCTGCAATATTTGCTGTGACAGTGACGTTGGGACCATGTGGGATTGTGACCAAATCTGTACCCAACTCTCCCTCCCATTTTCCCTGTGTATATGGAACGTACACTCCTCTTCGGACATCCCGATATGTCCTGGACCTGTAAACACACAGCAAGAGAGGTCAATGTATAATATATATGGAAGTCTCCTATAGCCCAATGCATATGTTTCATGGGTCCATTCTACCGAAGTATGGTCGTAGAATCTTTAAAGAAGAGGAAATCATAATCTTTCCCAAATTGAGAAAAAAACAGATCTAGGAAGGGTTATTGTAGGGATCAGCAGAACTATACCAATGCCAAACCTATGAACGGCATCCTCATCATGCCAAATGTTAATCGATTGGTGCCACATGTGATACATTGGTAGCCGCTTCCTATACCCGACTCTGGTATAGACAATGACAAGCTCACCAGCTGCTGTTTGCTGTGGTTTTCATAGCTACTTGGCACTCCATCTGTCTCCTATCTCATCCGGATAATTTAACTCTTTAAACATCTGACAATCAGAATGTACTAAAAATTATACCTGTTTAGTCTGACAGGTTGAAATGCAGTTAGCGATTAACGACCGAACGAGAAATCGTTGATCGCTTTATAAGACCTGAACCTATTTTTATCGTTGCACATTTGCAAAATGTTCGCAAATCGTTCGCATTGAATAAGACGTCGTTTGCAGTAGATACAAATGCAATAGCGAAGAAGTAGTGAAGAAAACACGATCGCAAATATGATCATAAGTAACAATTATCGTTCCATGGAAATGAGTGAACGTTTTCAGGTCTTTCGCAATAGTGGTCGTTTGAGATCGTTAATCGTTAACGATTATGCGAACGATAATCGTCCGGTGGAATAGGGCCCTAAAGCTCAAAGACAAGATCCAGCCAAGCCCCCTGTGACATCAGAAGATGATGCATTGTCTAGCGAAAGAGGGAGGTGATTGGGAGCTGTAGACAATACACATTTTAGTTCTTTTATTTTCAACTTCCTGTCAGGGTTGAATCACACAAAAGCCAGTACTATTAATGATAACACTATACAGTGGTACCTTGGTTTTAGAGTAACTTGGATTAAGAGCGTTTTGCAAGACAAGCTCACAGTTTTTCAAAATTGTGACTTGGTATAAAAGCAAAGCTATGGTTTAAGAGCTCCCTGTGCTGGGTGGGAGGAGGAGTGGGGGAGGGGCATGGTCTGTATAGCGGGGTCTACAGCACTGTACTCTGACCCAGGAAGTCTCCCTCACCTTCCAAATCATAGCAGATCCACTTAGATCCATCTTAGCTGTAACCCCTCTCTCCCCGGACAGAGAGTGCTGCATGTATGTTCCCATATCTGTATTGCTCATTCCTTTATGTTCCCTGCAGTCTCTGTCAGCCCTTGTGTTTCCCATCCTCTCCATTCCTGCTATAATGTGCCTGCACTACATACACACTGCTGCTATAATGTTTCTGCACTTACACTCCCTTCACACTGCTGTATAGAAAAGTTTCTGTCACTGTCCTCCTGCACAGCTCTGTGATTCTCACTTCCTGGTATCTACAAACTGCTTCTGTTTTGTCAGGTTTATGCGGTTACTATACATTATACACCACATGCTGATTGCTATACTGTACAGTAACTTATAATATCACATATTCTGCTGCTTCTAAATGTTTGTTTTATCTGTTTTACATGTTATTCAGAATAAAAAAATCATTATTTTCGGGGTGTGAAACCAATTGTCTGCATTTCAATGATTTGGTTTAAGAGTGGATTTGGATTACAACGAATTATGCTTGTAATCCAAAGCACCACTGTATTAGTAATTTATATCTAGGGGTGGTGCTGATACCGGAGTACCCCCTTTAAAGTGAATCTGTCATCAGTTTTTAGGTATGGGAAAGAGCAAAATGAGTTCCCATGCTGTATGTCTGTAATCTCAGTCATTTCCAATTCTATTATGTGTCGTACTGCAGAGAACTGGAATGTGTGCATTGGGAATGACATGTTGTGGGCAGAGGCTTCAATTCTCTTCCGGACATGCACCAGTCCACATCAATAAACTGTGCCCGAAACAGGGAATTCTCAATATGCATATTCTACCAGTGTCAGCTGTGATTGGATAGTCAGAGACACACCCCCACTTAGTAACACCCGGTTGGCTATTTAGTCATTTTATGGAGAATATGTGTACTTACACTTACACACAATCTTTTGTTCTAGGTCATGGATGGTGTGGACAATGAGTAGTACAAGATTCTCCTACTCAAACTCTTTCTTGATATTTTCTTTTTTAATAGTATACTTATTTATTCTAGTTATTTAACTAAAATGATTCTACTGCTGTGTATTTATCCCATAGACCCATGTGTTTTTATGGTTATGAACTACGAGCACATTGTTTTATGGCCTTGCAGACACATTCTCTTCCATATGACCCCTACTCTTTGCATAACAACATGAAGAAGGAGAGTTAGGAATAGTTCTGCCCTTACGTGTTTGCTTCTCGTTCCCCGCTCACTGCTGCCGCCATTACACGCGGTGGTAGCGAGCAGGTGAGTCTGGGGGTGGGGGGGGGGGGTGGGAGCTGTGGGGGCGCATAGCAGATAGCAGCTGTCTGCTGCCCCCGCTCCTATTCCACGGAGTGACGCCGGCAGTTTGCTGCTATACAAGTCGTTTGTCTTTCAACATGTTGAAAGACAAGCGACTGCAACAATCAGCAGACATTGTTCATGTCGGCTGATCGTTACCTTATATTACACGGGATGATTATCGGCGGATAATTGTTCCGTGTAATAGGGCCTTTAGTGATCAGCTGTAAACCTGGCAGTAAGTGTTCTATTTCACTGCAGCACCACCACAGGTGAAATGAAGTATTACACACTGCCTAGTTAAAGGGGTATTCCAGGAAAAATCAACTTTCTTCCGGGAATACCGCTTTAAATCAATTGGTTGTCTGTGTAATGCAGAACATAACAGGTCCTCCAAAGATGAAGATGTTCTTTATTACCACTGTTCTCTGTGGTCAAAAGATGAGAATCTTGAAAATGTCTTGATCAGGGGATCCTACTAGATTTAGTTAGAGTTCTTGAAAAGGGTAGAAGTGATTTTTTTTTTCTAAACTGGGCAACCCCTTTAACTGCAAGTCTTGCAACCGCTCTTCTTCCATAGAAACCAACGTGCCAGAGTATAATTCTGTTTCCCAGTGACCGGAAAAGCAGAGGATGTTCCACTGCTAGTGCTGGACTACTTAGGAACAGATGTGAAGGCAGAACTGTAGGGGTTAACCTTAGGTCAGCATTTCCCATGCCTCACTTACCAGATTGCTTACCTCACTCCATTTTTCATCCCCTGCCAGGAAGTATTCTCTGAACCGGCATGGATTTTCTGATGAAGTAGTACTAACAGGCTCTAATGGTATCTGCATGGTGAACATTGGGGTCATTGCTTGTCTGTTGTTAGAGGGCACTATGATGAGTTAATAATATAATATTTTTATATTATAGTAATTATACAGCTTAAAATAAAAATTTTTTTGACCTTTCTTAAACTATGTTACTTTGCAATATTCTTTCCCTTGCGTCCCATTGGCATCACAACGATAGGGGTATTATCGCCCCTGCCAGCCCATGGGACGAAGGAATATTTAATGAATAATAAGTAACTTTTAATAATTTTCAAATTAAGCCCCTCCCACAGGAAGTATAAATAGTCCCTCCTCCCCACAATCATCAGTCTTTTTTTCTTCGTTCCTATAGCCCCCAGGGACCTTGCTCCCTCCCTATTCTATTTACAGGATTTCTGTAGTTTCTAATCTTGTGTTTTTCCAACTTAGGTTAGGAGCAGGGGTTTTCTCTGCTCCTCCGTTACATTATCCTTTATTAGGTGGTATCGCTTGCCTTGCTTGGTGAGCTGGGTGAGCAGGGCTCCGTTACATCGCGTGTTCGTCCGGGCGCCATCTTGACACACTCTTCGCGTCATCAGTAGGAGGCGGCGCGGTTCTGATGACGCGTTTTGCGTCATCACGTCGAGCGCGGGGCCCGGATTCGTCATTGGTCGGCGGCGTCACGTGATGACGTCAACCAGGAAGTACGAGACGCCGGCCGGAATTTTTCATACTTATATGACCTCGAGAGGTCCTGCCTTCTCTGTGCTGCATTTCGAAGCCGCTGTTCATCTGCTGTGTTATCTGCTGGGTGGTGCTGAGTTGCTGTATTGAACTCTGTGTTCATTCATTCACTTATTTTCTGCCTGAGAAGTAAGTGTCTTTGCTGCCATCTGCTGTTTTTTTGGAAGTACTATATGTATAATTCAGGCTAGGCCTGTTTTACTATGTATGTATGTATATATAGTTATATACTTATAATTTACAGATGTCTGCCATGGAAACCAGTCCTTCTGGGAAGAAGGGATCTAAGAGAAAACATTTTACCTGTGTTGAGTGCGAAACTCCCCTGCCGGATTGCTATGAATTTCGTACGCTGCTTCTTCTAGCAACATTAAGGTTCCATTTATGTGTATTAAGAGTCTTATATTGTGATATATATTTCAGTACGTTGTGCCTCTTGCCGTCCTAAGAATACTGGTGAACCTGATACTCAGGACGTCGTTATTTGGGTTAAGGATTTTGTTGAGAAATCCCTTGCGGCCAGAGATTGCCATCATTCCTGTCGTAAAAAGAAAGCTAAACGTAGTATCTCACATTCTGTTTCTCATCATGTGAGTATCTGTAGCCTAGGGCCTACAGTATATATATATATATATATATATATATATATTCTTTTTTGTTAAGTCTAGTTTTTTTCTACCCTAGGGGTCTGAATACAAAGTTATTGATGAGATTGGCTCCTCCTCTGATTCTGACTCATCTTCTACTACTGAGGATGATAATGAAGTTTGTAAAAGTTATTTTCCTGTGGATAGTATCCATAAATTGCGCAAGGCTGTACAAGCAGAAATTCATCCTGAGGAAGTAGAAGAGGGTCCCTCTACTAAAAAGCGGAAAAAAACGGAAAAAGCTCCGGTGTTAAGCAAAAGATTCAAAACCTTGTATGTCCTCAAGGAGGAACAATCCAAGGAATAGGCAGATCCTCCCAAAGTTGATACAGCCATAGGCAAGATATCTAAAAACACTGTTCTTCCTGCAGAAGATGGGTCCAATCTAAAGGACCCGATGGATAGGAGGATAGAGGTAGCTTTCAAGAGATCCTACGCGGCTGCAGCAGCCCAAGGGGCAGTTGCCATCTCCTCATTTGAGGTACTGTAGCTAGGAGCCTTAAAAGATGGCTGGCAAAAGCTCAGGAGGATCTTGAATCTGGAGTGAACAGGGACAAGGTCCTACGTTCATTCAAAAAGGTCAATATGGCTATTGATTTTTTATGCAATGCAGCGTCTCAAGAAACTAGGCTTGCCTCCAAGTCCATGGCTTTGTCTACTGCAGGTCGTCATGCCCTGTGGCTGAAACCCTGGGCTGGGGATGCCAACTCTAAATTCCAATTATGTAACATGGAATTTCAGCCAGGAAGATTATTTGGGTCTGAACTAGACAAGCTAATGGAGGAAGTCTCTGACAAAAAAGGTAAATCATTACCTCTAACCTCTACTAGCGGGTCTTATAAAAGAAACCGTGGTTCCTTTCATAGAGGCAGATCGCCTCAACGTGGTAAAAGTAGATATCAGGTCAAGGGGAGAGGTACATACTACAATAAAAGAGGGTCTGGAAAGCAACAAAATAAAGATTCAAATAAAAAAAACAGACTTCTGACGCCAGAAGCATTCCGGTAGGAGGGCGTCTTTCCGTATTTCTCCATGCTTGGATAGAATTAATAAAAGACCCTTGGGTCATAAGCATTATTCAAGATGGTTACGCTCTTCCTTTGTCGTCGTTTCCTCCCCCAAGGTTTCTTCTCTCCTGACTTCTAGGTTCGGCAAGACAGCCAGTTTTAGAAAAAGATGTCCCTCATCTCCTGGACATCAGGGCTCTAGAGGATGTTCCTCTCTCGGAAATCGGTCTAGGGATCTACTCACCGATATTTCTCGTGCCCAAGCCATCAGGAAAGTTGAGGACTACTATCGATCTGCGGTACTTAAACAAATACATGGTAAAGAGAAAATTCCGGATGGAGAACATAAGATCCGTAAAGAACATCCTCCAGGAGGAAGACTTTATGGTTTCAATAGACCTGCAGGACGCCTACCTGCATATTCCCATCCTGCTGGCACACAGAAAATTCTTGAGGATTGCCGTTCACCTACAAGGAAGGGTAAGGCACCTTCAGTTCAGAGTTCTCCCGTTCGGCATAACATCAGCCTCCTTTGTGTTCACAAAGGTGGTTTCGTCTATGATGGTCCTGTTCAGACTTCAGGGAAAAAAGATCATTCCCTATTTAGACGACTGGTTGATTATGGCCCAGACTCAGACTCTTCTGAGTTCTCAACTAAATTATGTCTTGGACATTCTTCAGCAGTTGGGGTGGTTAATCAATCCAGAGAAGTCGGATCTGACGCCATCCAAGAAGAAGGGAAGTAGAACATATCTTCAATTGGGCAGAACCCAGAATAACGAGACTGACCGCTATTCACATAAGAGGCATCCACAACACGTTAGCAGACCGTCTAAGCCAAGGTCTTACAATTCCAGGGGAATGGTCGCTTTCAAGGAAAGTGTTTGTCCAGTTAACCCAAAAGTGGGGACACCCTCAGATAGATCTTATGGCAACGAGAAACAATGGGAAACTGAAAATTTTTTGTTCCCTCTACTCGGCAGACAAACCGACGGTGGTGGATGCAATGACAATCCAGTGGAAGTTCCAGTTGGCCTACATCTTTCCGCCGATCTCTATGATTCCCAGGGTTCTACTGAAGATCAGGCAGGATCAAGCGTCAGTCATCATGATCACACCATTTTGGCCGAAAAGATCGTGGTTTGCCCTGCTCATGATAATGAGCAGGGGCGAATTCTGGAAGCTTCCACTCCTGCCAGATTTGATATCCCAGGGTCATCATCTTTGCCAGGACCTTCCCAGTCTCAACCTCACAGCTTGGAGGTTGAGGGGTCCTTATTAAGACCAGAAGAATTTTCTGAGAAGGTCCTTTAAACTTTATTGCATGCTCGTAGTCACTCACCAATTTATCTTATGCTCGTATATGGAGAATTTTCCAGTCTTGGTGTGAGTCTAAGGGTGTGAATGCAACTAAACCTTCTACTCCTTAGCTTCTGGAATTCTTCCAGGAAGGATTCGACAAGGGTTTAACACCAGGCTCTATCAAGGTTCAGGTTGCAGCCTTATCAGCCTATCTAAAGAGTAGACTTCTTCAAATCTCTGAAGTCAAAAGCTTCATTTAAGCTATCACAAGACTGAGACCAAAATTGACCAGACATATTGATTCCTGGGGTCTGTCATTTGTTTTGCAGCAGTTATGTCTTCCCCTATTTGAACCACTGGAGTTAGTGGACTTAAAATTTCTTACCTTAAAGTGTACTCTTCTTCTGGCGGTGACGTCTGCAAAACGTGTAGGAGAACTTCAAGCTCTGGGATCAACTTCTCCATATATTATGTTCGCAGAAGATAAAGTCACCCTTAGATTTTTGCCGGGATTTATCCCTAAGGTGGCCTCATTTGGCAATATCAATGAGCCTATCATCCTTCCGGTATTTTCACCTTCAGATCCATCCCAAAAGGAGATAGATCTTTCCCTATTGGACGTACCTAGAACTTTAAAGATCTACTTGGACAGAATGAGTCCTTTGAGAAAGGAAGAAAATCTTTTGATTTTGTTTTCGGGGAAAAACAAGGGGAAGAAGGCCTCTAAATCATCCATTTCAAGATGGATTTGTGAAGCTATTGAGTTATGCTATTCCACAGCTGGTAAATCACCACCATCCTTTACCAGAGCCCACTCTACCAGGGCTGTCACGGCTAGTTAGGCAGAAAGATCATTGGTTTCTTTAGAAAACATCTGTCAAGCTGCTTCTTGGTCTTCTGCTTCTACATTTGTTAAGCATTACAGATTGGATGCTAATTTCTCTACCAGAACAGCCTTTGCCAGATCGGTGCTTAATGCCGCTGTTCCGGATGTCCCGCCCTTAGGGGATGATACTTGCTAGTTCCCCTATCGTTGTGATGCCAATGGGACGCAAGGGAAGCAAAAATTATAATGTAATTTGTTTTCCCTAAGACCCATTGGCATCACAAGTCTCCCTACCCTTGTGTTATTCTTGTTATTGACTGATGATTGTGGGGAGGAGGGACTATTTATACTTCCTGTGGGAGGGGCTTAATTTGAAAACTATTAAAAGTTACCTATTATTCATTAAATATTCCTTCGTCCCAGGGGCTCGCAGGGGCGATAATACCCCTATCGTTGTGATGCCAATGGGTCTTAAGGAAAACAAATTAACATTATAATTTTTGCTTCCTCATTATATTCAAAGATCTGGGTGTCGTTCTCAAGTCATTATCTTCTCATCCACTGTTGTTTCTGAACCCTGGCATTGGTCTAGATATTGGTGCCTTGACTAAGGGCAACGAAGAATCGCCGGGGCCCCGCTTGGTCAGGTTCCCGTGGGTTAGTCAGCTCCCCTCGTGCCATAACCATGACATAACATCTGGCACTACAGAACAGACTTCGGAATGATGGGGCAGAAAGTGGACATGGCATTGTGTGGAGGAGGCATGCCTGAAATAGGGCAAAACAGGCTAAAAAATCTCTGCCATCGTAGATTTTTTTTTCCTGCAGCGCAGCAGCCTCTGCTGTGCTTGATTTATCAAGAGTCGTGCACCTCTTGCTAAACCCAGTGGCTGGAAACCAGAAAAACTCAAAATTAGACATGCACAAAAAAAGCGCAGATTAATAAATGTGCCTCTTAAATTGTTTCAGAGATTGATGCATTGAGTTGCGAATTCTGGTCCATACCGTGCACGGACCACAATAGCAGAACATGTGAATGCCCCCTTAGAACATCCTAGTGGCCCTATTACATTGTGTGATTTCCGGAAAGACTGGTGCTTACAGCTGCACAATATAAAAAAATGCATTTGGGTTTTTTTTCTATTCTTTTTAGATAATTTCAAATCAAATAATGGACAATAAACAGCAGCAAATGTCAATCCAGGTCTGGGCATCAGCAAGCTGGTGTTATTAGGCTGGCAATGGCCAAAAAATGGCCTTTTCCATCCTGACATTTTCCATAACCAGCCAGTTACAAAACCGAGCACCAGCAGCCTGACACTATCAGGGTGGCAAAGGCCATTTATTTTAGCCTTTGCCAGCCTAATAATACCAGCCTGCTGACACTCCAGGCCTGGCGGTATCTGGGTGCCAGGGTAATAGGCGGGGGGTTGATGTTAGCTGTTATTGTTTATGATAGCCACGGCTTAGTAATGGACCCCATCTATTAGACAGCTTCCGCTACTAAGCCAAAGATAAGTAAAAAAAATAATAATAATTACCCTGTAAAGTAAAAAGTAAAAATAAAGATACTCTCACTGATTAGCAACCCGTTATTCTACTTTCACTATTATGGGGTCTCAGCAGAGGCCCTTAATCCCCCCTGCCTCTGCAGAGACCCTCTAATAATGATGCCACAGCAATGCCACAGTATAGCCCTTGAGCTGCTTTGGGTGCCACCCTGCTGTGAGGACAAATCTTCCTCCTCCTCTTTCTTCTCCAAATCCTCCAAAACTGTCCCCTGGCTGGACAGGGGTGTACCTGGCTGCTGATGGGATAGAAACTAGTGATGAGTGAGTACTAAAATGCTCGGGTGCTCGTTACTCGAGACGAGTATCGGTTCGGTAGAGAGGTTGTGTGAAAATCTGTCAACCTTAGAAATTGATGGAAACACAACGGAAATGGACAGGAATCAGCAGGGGCAGCATGTATGCATGCCTCTGAGGCTGCCTAATGGCACCATTATGCCTAATTCTGTGCAACAGCCTGGTTAAAACAGAGGTAGGCATAGGGACCACCCAAAAACTCTGACTCAGCATGGCAGTGAGAACACAGGGAACCATTAAAACAGAGGTAGCTTATCATGAACCACTCAAAAATTCAGCCTGACACAGCATAGCATAGAGTGAACAAGGTAGAAGCGGTAGCCAGTCAGCCTTCCAAAAATTATACCAGACCTAGAATGGCATTGAGCTCACAGAGAACCATTAAAAGTGAGTGAGGAAGAAAGTGAGCCTCCCCAAAATTAGGCAAAACACTGCATGTCATTGAGCACACAGAGAACTGCCGGGATCAGCAGTAACCAACATGGAGGCCAGGCAGGAGTACCAGTAACCAACATGGAGGCCAGGCAGGAGCAACAGTAGTTAACATGGAGGACAGGCAGGATCAGCAGTAGCCAACATGGAGGCAAGGGCAGGCACACCAGTAGTCAGCAGTAGTCAACATGGATGCCAGTTAAGGCCCAGCAGTAGCCAACATGGATGCCAGTGAAGGCCCAGCAGTAGTTAACCTGGAGGCAAGGGCAGGCACACCAGTAGTCAACATGGATGCCAGTTAAGTCCCAGCATAAAGGAGGCAAGGGCAGGCCCAGCAGTAGTCAACATGGATGCCAGTTAAGGCCCAGCAGTAGTCAACATGGATGCCAGTTAAGGCCCAGCAAAAAGGAGGCAATGGCAGGCCCAGCAGTAGTCAAGATGGATGCCAGTAAAGGCCCAGCAGTAGTCAACATGGATGCCAGTTAAGGCCCAGCAAAAACAGGGCAAGGGCAGGCACACCTAGTGAGGCTGCCCAAAACTAGGCCAGACACTGCAGGGCCTTGAACACACAGAGAGCCATTACAAGTGAGTGAGGAAGCTAGTGAGGCTCCCCAGGCCCAGCAGTAGCCAACATGGATGTCAGTTAAGGCCCAGCAGTAGTCAACATGGATGCCAGTTAAGGCCCAGCAACAAGGATGCAAGGGCAGGCCCCGCAGTAGTCAACATGGATGCCAGTTAAGGCCCAGCAGTAGTCAACATGGATGCCAGTTAAGGCCCAGCAGTAGCCAACATGGAGGCAAGGGCAGGCACAACAGTAGTCAACATGGATGCCAGTTAAGGCCAAGCAGTGGCCAACATGGAGGCAAAGGCAGGCACACAAGTAGTCAGCAGTAGTTAACATGGATGCCAGCTGACTTGCGGAAATGCGCACAGATGCGGTGCACCTTGTTGAGCAAGTCAGCTACATTGGGGTAACTTTTAAGGAACCACAGCAACATTAGGTTGAAGACGTGGGTCAGGCATGGTACATGTGTGAGCTGCCAAGTTGCAGAGCCGCCACCAGGTTCCGCTCCTTGTCACACGCAACCAAGCTCACTGCTAATTACACACGAACCCGGGTGCTGACAGCTAACTAGCTAGGCCAGCTGTCAGTCACCATCAAGGGTACACCTGATGCCTCTCGACCGGGGGTGGTGAGGCCCCGACCACGGCTAGACCCAAAAAACTAAAATAAAACAGCTGGCTGGTTGGCGGGGGCGCAATCGGCGGGCCCCCAGCAACCAGTCCCGCTCCTCCGCAACGTAGTGTGACGTCAGAGCATGGCAGTGAGAACAATACAGTCTGCTTTAGAGGCCACGGAATTTGATCAAATACACTTTCAATCCTTTAAAGAGTCTCTAAGAGTCGGCAAGTGCGGTAGCCTGTGTATTAAAAAGACCTGGTCAATCCTGCCTTCAAAAACGCTACTACAACATCCAAGGAAGGTAGAAGGTGCTGTTCAGCAGTTTGAGCACCGCCTGTTGGCGCTTACCCACGGCAGTGCTGCTGCGCCTAAAACTCAAATAGCCGTATTATGGCTAGATTTAGCCTCACACCCTCAAGCAGTTGTGCATGAGAGGCATCTCTTTGGAGGTAGGGACGAAGAAAAACAATACAGTCTTCTTAAGAAGCCCCGAGCTAAAAAATGAAAGGACGGCAGAGAACCCCCACAAGTTGACATCCACAGAATATATGGTTCAAAATGGATAACACAAGGATGCTAAATTAGGATCCACCATTATCACTGTCTGTTCCTTTGAACAGTGGCATGTATCTTGGAGATACAATAGATCACCAGACAGCCCTGCAAAATTGCACTTGAATTGAAGTCGATTTGATTTAAAAATTTTAATTGAAGGTTAGAAAATAAAAAAACATAAAGTGGCCATTACCGGTCTTTAGATGAGGCAGGCGTGGAACCTCACAAAAATTAGGCCTGACACAATAGAGTAAGAGTAAAAAAAAACACAGCTGGCTGTTTGGCGGGGGCGCGATCGGCAGGCAGTGTGACATCAGAGCATGGCAGTGAGGACACAGAGAACAACAAGGCAAGGGCAGGCACACCAGTAGTCTACATGGATGCCAGTTAAGGCCCAGCAACAACGCGGCAAGGGCAGGCACACCAGTAGTCTACATGGATGCCAGTTAAGGCCCAGCAACAAAGAGGCAAGGGCAGGCACACCAGTAGTCTACATGGATGCCAGTTAAGGCCCAGCAACAACGAGGCAAGGGCAGGCACACCATTAGTCTACATAGATGCCAGTTAAGGCCCAGTTGGGGTAACATTCCCTGCATAATGTAACTACTCACTTCTACCCCCACCACCACCCTTTCGATTTTCAATTTGACTGCATTCCCTGCATAATGTGACTCACCACCTCTCCCCCCACCGCTGTTTTGAATTTGAATTTGAGTTTGATCCTTGAGGATCTGGCAATTGTCTCATGCAAAGGGATCATCACTTGAGGGGTAGTGTACTACAAATCCCAGCATACAGTGTAGTACCCACTAGTTTAGGGGGGGCTGTACGGTACAATCTGGTAGTGGCTGGACCTAGACACACACTGGGATACCCCTTTACAATGAGCAGTGAAGTTTTATGCAGGTGTACTACAAATCCCAGCAATACAGTGTAGTACCCACTAGTTTAGGGGGGGGGGGGGCTGTACGGTACAATCTGGTAGTGGCTGGACCTAGACACACGCTGGGATACCCCCTTACAATGAGCAGTGAAGTTTTATGCAGGTGTACTACAAATCCCAGCATACAGTGTAGTACCCACTAGTTTAGGGGGGGCTGTACGGTACAATCTGGTAGTGGCTGGACCTAGACACACACTGGGATACCCCTTTACAATGAGCAGTGAAGTTTTATGCAGGTGTACTACAAATCCCAGCAATACAGTGTAGTACACACTAGTTTAGGGGGTGCTATCTGGTATGGGCACCAACTGTACACACTTTCTGTCACCCCTATACAATGAGCAGTGAAGTTCTATGCAGGATGCACTACAAATCCCAGCAATACAGTGTAGTACACACTAGTTTAGGGGGTGCTATCTGGTATGGGCACCAACTGTACACACTTTCTGTCACCCCAATACAATGAGCAGTGAAGTAAGTTCTATGCGGGATGCACTACAACTCCCAGCTATACAGTGCAGTACACCAGGACCACCAGCCCCAAAATCAAAAAGGAGTATACTGAGCATTTCTTAGGGGTGTGTATGCAACACCTAATGCCCCCTTTCTGCCAGCAGCCGGTCACCCCAGTGTGCTGGTTAAATCCCGGTAGCAGCACTGCAACTCCCAGCCAGCAGTCTCTAGTAATAGTAATAATAAAAGCTTTGAAGCCCTGATAAGGTCTGTGTGTTTGTATTGCTGGTATATACCCTGCCTACTGGAACGCTAAATCCTACACTGACACTCTCCCTGACCAGCAGCAGCTCTGTCCCTGATCTCTCACAGCATGCGTCTGAAGCGAGCACTGCCTGAGCCGAGTTTTATATGGCAGGGTCATCTGATCTGGCCAACCAATCACTGCTATCGACATGTATGGGTCCCACGTCATCGCAGGATGTACCAAAGAGTCTCCTGCATGTTTATTGGCTGAGAAACAACGCCCAAACTTACAACTTACGGATGACGAGATTTCCTCGAGTATCATAAGAGCACATTCGCTCATCTCCAACAGCAACCCATCCTTTGAGCAATGCAATTGGAGATGAAAGTGCTTATGGAAGCTGCTTAGGGCTTCCAGAATTAGTCCTACAGGTGAAACTCCACTATGGGCTACTGCTCGCACACTCTCTGCAGCATTGTGGTTATATAGGTGGGTGGGAAGGTCCAAGTAAGGCTCGGTTCACACTACGGTTCACATCTGTTTTTTGCAAAAAATGGATTAAAAACTGATGAAAAAACGGACGCAACTGTGTGCATCCGTTTTGATCACTTTTTTCATTGACTTCAATTGTAAAAAAAAAAAACGGATCCAAACAGATCCGTTTTTTTTCGACGGACACAAAAATGAGGTTGACCACGTTTTTGTGCACTCTAAAAAAAAAGGATCCGTTTTGATATAATGGAAGTCAATGAAAAAACGGATCAAAACGGATGCACACAGGTGCTTCTGTTTTTTTAAATCAGTTTTTCATCCATTTTTTACAAAAATGGATGAAGAAAACATAGTGTGAACCCAGCCTTATGCTGCAGCAGCGGGGTGAGAATGTAATAAATGTGCACACATGGCAGGCATTTTATGCAGCAGCTTTGCCAAATTAGTTCTGTACCACCAGGTTCTGCAAATGCACCAGGCAAGAGATTTTCGTCAAACTGGTCTGTCCCACTGGATTGAGGTTGAGCAACAGCAACTGCTTGTCTATCTGCTGTTCCATACTACTTAGCATACCTTCATACCTCCCTTTAAAGTTACCATATCCTGGTTGCTATCTATATACCTGTTGTTACCCTCTTTTTACTTCAGATTTCATCCCTCTGTCCCTCCCTGATTGAACAATCTTATTAGCACTTTG
The DNA here is from genome assembly GCF_027789765.1 of Dendropsophus ebraccatus. Lineage (NCBI taxonomy): Eukaryota > Metazoa > Chordata > Amphibia > Anura > Hylidae > Dendropsophus > Dendropsophus ebraccatus. Next base: position 37,469,941 of record NC_091465.1, read on the forward strand.
CCAAAAGAGCTAGTGAGCTTCCCTGAGCTTGCTTTGGTGTGCCCTGTGCCCGATGGCCTGTACCAGCCGACCAACTGTTTACGGGCTACTGGGAAGCTGGGGCTGCATGTCCATTACCTCTTTCAAATTAAATTGCAATTTTTTGCAATTTATAATTTTTTCAGAGGACCCCCACCAGAATCTCACCTGCAATCAAGAGAAGGGTCACAACCAGGCTTTCACCCACACAGTTGCCTAGCTGTCGCAACACTTGGATTTTTAGCCACAGCACTCAATTGCCTAACTGTCTGTACACTTGCATTATTAGCACTTATTTCCACAGGTCTGCTCATTACTACTCCCCTCCCCATGGAGAACACAGGAATGCTTGGCCTTGTTAAAAAGGGGAGAGATAACTGATATCCAAACAGTTATCCAAGGTATATGGCCACCTTAAAGTGACTCTGTACCCACAATCTGCCCACCCCAAACCGCTTGTACCTTCGGATAGCTGCTTTTAATCCAAGATCTGTCCTGGGGTCCGTTCGGCAGGTGATACAGTTATTGTCCAAAAAACTACTTTTAAACTTACAGCCCTGTGTCAAACTGGCGTGGCCTAGAGTGTCTGTGCATTAGGCTGGCACAACCTCTCCGTCCCTCCTCCCCGCCCTCCTCATCATTAGGAATGCTCCAGGCAGATTGTCTCCTATTCATCAGCTGTGAGAGCACGGCACATGGGCTGGATCGTTAAGGCACCTGTGCAATGTTCAGACAGGAGAAAATGTTCTAGGGGCATTCCTAATGATGAAGAGGGTGGGGAGGAGGGACAGAGGGGTGGTGCAAGATTAGGACACAGACACTCTAGGCCACGGCAGTTTGACACAGGGCTGCAAGTTTAAAAGAAGTTTTTTAGGACAATAACTGCATCACCTGCCGAACGGACCCCAGGACAGATCTTGGATTAAAAGGTTGGATAAGATCTTGGATTAGAAAGTACAAGTGGTTTGGGGGGGGGGGATTGTGGGTACAGATTCGCTTTAAGGGGGTTAAAGCTTCCTATTTCTTATAGATTTGGCTCTGTAAGATTAGTCTATTGGAATGAAGAGAGGAGCACGGTCTGCGTTGAGCCTCTAATGTTAACATGTGGCCACAGACAACAAGAAGAGAGGAGGGTTGTATGTAATAAAAGGGACATCACAATTAATAAAGATAAATTATAAACACGTGATTTCTAGTAAAATGGTCATTTAATTCCCTGGCAGAAAAAAAAACATTTTATAATATATTTTGTCTTCGCAAATGGGCCAAAAGCCTCCGAATCGCTAACATTGACACATATTCAACACCGACCACCTTAATTCTTTTGGGATCCCAAACACAGTCTTCTTCTAACCCACTTTCAACCATTCCACAATTAGGTGGCACCCAGGCGGTATCGTAGCCATAATCATGCCATGACTTTTGAAATTGTTGGGTTTGGGGAGTAATCGCCTTGACTTTTCCCACATTCACTCTGAGCTTCAGGACAACCTGATATGTTTTATCACCAAGTGGGTATCTCAGAGCTTTGTCTCTGTCCCTGGTGACGTAGACCCCTCTTCCCAGCATTCCATCTTCAGATTGTTTAAATCCATTTCGAATGATATTTAAAGCGGCGTCAGCTGTGGTGCCATGGTACATTATATAGATCTTCCTCTCAACTGGCTGTAAACCAGCACTGAGAACCATCGCCTGAAATCCAAGTGAAAGTTCCTCCTGCCCAGATATCTTCAGCAAGTGCCATGATTGCTATAATTAAGAGAGATAATATAGTGGAGTAGCAAGCAGCCTCAACCAATACAACAACAGGTCATTTTATCTATAACATTCATGTAAACAGGGCCAGACTGGGACTAAAAAGCAGCCCTGGCACATCAAGCACCCATCCAGCCTACATAAAATATCAACATCCCCGTAAATGAAAAGGAAAAAAAAAAGAAGTGTGTCAATTCGACTCTCACATGAACTCCATTTAACACCATCATAATATAAACTCTCCCTATATTAGGTAGACCATGACAGACTATTTTGCACCCTCAATACATCTAATTAAATAAATATTCATAAGATAAAATCTAACAAAAGAGTCATGTACGGTGCTAGTCTTCCTCGCACTTGTCCAAATTTAGACAGAGAGAAAGAACACTGTTAGTGTAAATAAAATGGCATACAAATATACTTTTTTTTTTTTTTTTTACTCAAAACAGGATACTACTTATACCAGTAGTGATTTTAAACTCCACATTAAGACTATGTGGCTTTAGAGTGTCAAGCCTATGAATCCATATGATCCACAAGATTCACCCTGACCCAAATTTACAGAATTTACAGAAGAGTTCACACTCTGTGCTTCTATTTCCCCCACTTCTAAGGGGTGGAACAAGGTCACAATCATAAATTTAAGATTTAAGATCATGTTTACGATAACCTGAATCTGCAAAATTTTTGGACACTGGTAGATCTAATTTGCATTTACATATTGAATATCTATGCTGATTCAACCTGGTCCTCATGTCTATTGTTGTTTTCCCAACATAAAGTAGGTTACAGAGACATCTCAATACATACACTACGAAGCTTGATACACATGTAAGATAGTGTCTGATTTCAAATGTCCTCTTCATTACAGGATGTGTAAATGCCGCCCCTTTATCCATATATCCACAACTGACACATGACAAACCCTTTTCTCTGTACCTTATAGTCTCTGTTAAGTTTGTCTTTAACTTCCCTGTGGACCATGTGGATTCATAGGCTCAACACCCTACAACCACATGGTCTTAATGTGAAGTTTATAATCACTACTGGTATGTTTAAGTAGTATGCTGTTTACCCTGTACTGCTCGGGTACTATTTTGAGTAATTCGATTTTTTTGGTTAAAAAAAATATATGCATATATGTATGCCATTTACTTTACACCAATAGTGTTCTTTCTCTTGTTTCTCTAGCTGGAGATATGTCTGGAGTTCAATGAGTGCGAGGAAGATCAGCACCGTATATCACTCTTTTGTTAGATTTTATCTTATAATAATTTTTCATATGTGGAGGGACACAGGCTAAGTGGCACTGGGGGCCGTTGAGTGCTATTGACCCAATACCTACACAGAGCTTTGCCGATGTGGTGAAAGAGGAGGTAGGTTTGTCCATAAAGAGGTTCACTTTGGATGGAAATCCATTTTGTAGCACAGAATGGAGCGTACGCCATGCTCAGGAAGTGGCTGCGATCCTGTGATAAACACCATTGCATACATACCTGATGTGTGTCTGTGCCATTTAACAGATACATATATCTATCTGTCTGTCATCTATCTATCTATCTATCTATCTATCTATCTATCTATCTATCTATGTCCTATCTATCTATCTATCTATCTATCTATCTATCTATCTATCTATCTATCTTTCGCCTATATATCTATTATCTATCTATCTATCTATCTATCTATCTCCTATCTATCTATATCTATCTATCTATCTATCTCCTATCTATCTATCTATGTCCTATCTATCTATCTATCTATCTATCTATCTATCTATCTATCTATCTATCTATATCTATCTATCTATCTATCTATCTATCTATCTATCTATCTATCTATCAAGGTAAGGTACAGCTTTCTGAAACTGTCAAGGATTCGGATACCCCACCTCCTTCTGATAAAGAGCAACCATCCAAAAGGATTGACTGGCCTATAGGAATAGCTCTTGCTAGCAAAGACGGAAGGTGGAGTTGAAAATCTTCAGAAAGTGTGAGCCTAAAATGTTCGCAAAGCCAATTAATGAGCTCATTTTGGTACTACCCATCGAGAACATTCCTGCAGGATGAACAGGACTGAACTTTAATTTTGTGGATCTTTTGTGGATTCCAAAGTTGGAAAACAGGACTATGTCAGAGTGTCTTATGTTGCATTCTAAAATGTTTATTACAGATTTTGGACTTTATTTAGGAAACTAGTTTTATAGTGAAATTCCCATAGGGAATTACAGACGGGGAGTGTGCTGTTCTTCCCATAAATACAGTTTTTCATCTGTTCATATTATTGTATAGTTCTACATTCATTTTTATTATCTATACTATGCATTGTTACCTATGCTGCCATTTGCTGTCTAGAATTTGTATGTGCTTACTCTTGTTGTTTTTAATTAAGTTTTTTCAAACTAGGAGGGTTCTCACAGCTCTGTTTCCTAGTAGCCTGTTCTGAGGCAACATTTTGGTCCTCACTGTGAGACAGGGTGTACACTTGTTTTGGGGCTTGTGAAGGCATCAATTTCTGACCAGCAATATCTCAACAATATCCCAGCAATTCTTCAGCCATAACAGCATTAGTAACTACAGTGTTTTATCATCCATTATTGCTGTATCCAAGTTGAATAAACTAAATCTTGATTCAAATTACTGTGGACTATATGAGTCTTTTGAAGCTGAGCTGGTGCTGGTCCGGTCTGCCACACATTCTGGATACGAAGGTGGGAGAATCTCACAGTCACTACCAGCCAGTTCCACCTTCATTCATCTCATGTGGGGACAGAACATGGCCTGTTATCAATAATCCACTTTAAATTGAGGTATAGAATGCAGTCTGTGTTCCACATAGTAGTAAAGCATGTATCGAGCGGCTATATGATATAGAGGGGCAGGCTCAGACTGGGCCACTGGGGTACAGGGGAAAAGTGGGATACAAGTAAGGAGACAGACCCATAAGGTTCCTATATATATGTATGCATAAGTGTGTGCATGTTGTGTATAAGTGTGTGTGTGTTGTGTGCACTAGGGATGGTCCGAACCTGCCGAGGTTTGGGTTCGTACGAACCTGGACTCTCGGCAATGATTCCCGCTGTCTTAAACCTCCGTGGAGAGGGTGGATAAAACGGGAGGACCGCCTGGAAAACTGGGATACAGCCTATGGCTTTGGCTGTATCCCGGTTTTCCAGGCGGTCCTCCCGCTGTATCCACCCTCTCTACGGAGGTTTAAGACAGCGGGAAACATTGCAGAGATTCCGGGTTCGTACGAAACCCGAACCTCGGCAGGGTCGGACCATCCCTAGTGTGTACCCATCCTGTCATGTTTCCAATCACCAACCCTTTCCCTCTGCCCTCGAAGGGAGCCAGTCACTTGTCATTAGTGGGGTTGCGTACGTAGGCTGTCAGAGCTCGGGGCACGGCAAGAATCTGTACCCTCTTAACCGTAGAGCGCTAGCAATCCCTGGCTCCCTACAACAGTGAAGGCATATGATCCATGGGTTAGGGGGCACTTGTTTTACCAGTCCAAGAATGAACCTTATGCTGCTGGTGCAATGTCTTTGGCTGCTCAGTTTTGCAGCATATCTTTATTCTCTATATGAAGACTAGAGCCATAACAGCTCCCCACACTGTGCCCACTGTGTCTACTGCTATGCACTGCCCCCCAGGAAAAAGAGTTCTGTGCTATCTTTATTGTAATACACAACATGCTCCTGACCATTTATACAGGACTTTTTGGAATTACCCTTACACTGAAAGGGTTAAATGTGCCATGTACTGAATATATTTTTATGTTCAGACACATGCCGTACTTTTCACCATTCATATTTCTGTAATTAAGGTACATCACCATTGTGGGAGTTACTTATGTGTGACATCATTGGTTCCTTCATTTGTGTCTCATGCTGTTGCTTGACATTGTAATATCTAACTATTATCTGTTATACTTACCCCGATAGAGAGCCATTTGGTGGTGTTTTTGTTGTGTCCTTTGTGATACCTATTGATTTCCTTAATGAACCTGTAAAACAAAAAGCAGGAGTTATGCTACGTTTACACGGAACGATTATCGGGCGAATTTTCGCGATAACGATCGAATTTGAACAATAATTGTACGTGTAAATGCGGCGAACGATCGAACGACGAGCGAGAAATCGTTCATTTTGATTTTTTAACATGTTCTTAAATCATTGTTCGCAAAAAATTCGCCGATCGTTCCATGTAAACAGTCGTCACGCGATAGTCCGGCCGCCCACCGCCCGCAGCCCCGCCCGCCGCCCGGCCCCCCGCTCGCAGCCCAGCCCCCCGCTCATCCGCAGCCCCCTGCGCCGGCTCAATCGCCGCCGCCGCTCTGATCGCCACCCTCGTCGCCCCCGCCGCTCTGATCACCACCCCCGCCGCCGCTCTGATCACCACCGCTCTGATCGCTGCCCCTCCCCGCCGCTCCGATCGCCCCCCGCCGCCGCTCTGATCGTCCACCCCGCGGCCATACGTTACCTGCTCCGCATAGCAGGTCTTTGACATCCCCGGCTCCGCTCTTCAGTGCACTGATTGGCTGAAGAGGAGAGCCGGGAATTTCAAACGGCTCCTCTTCAGCACTGATTGGCTGAAGAGGAGCCGTTTGAATTTCCCGGCTCCGCTCTTCAGCCAATCAATGCAAGGCAGCACTGATTGGCTCGAGAGGAGCCGTTTGAAATTCCCGGCTCCCCTCTTTAGCCAATCAGTGCTGCCTTGCATTGATTGGCTGAAAAAGGGAGTCGGGAATTTCAAATGGCTCCTCTTCAGCCAATCAGTGCTGAAAAGGAGCACTGATTGGCTTAAGAGGAGCCGTTTGAAATTCCCGGCTCCCCTCTTTAGGCAATCAGTGCACTGAAGAGCGGAGTCGGGGATGTGTAAGACCTGCCACGCGGAGCAGGTGACGTATGCTTGCGGCCGGCGGGGGCGATCGGAGCAGCGGCGGCGGCGGGGGGGGGGGTTGTCGAGCGGTAGCGGGGTGGCAATCGGAGCGGCGGCTGGGTTGTTGATTGGAGCGGCAGCACCGGGGGGGCGTTCGAAGCGGCAGCGGGGGGCGATCGGAGCGGCGGCGGGGGTGGCGATCGGTGCGGCAGGGGTGGCGATCGGAGCAGTAGCGGGGTGGCGATCGGAGCGGCGGCGGGGGTGTTGATCGGAGCAGCAGCAGCAGGGGGGGGGGCTATCGGAGTGGCGGCGGGGGTGGCGATCGGAGCGGCAGCGGGGGGGTGATTGGTGCGGCGGGGGTGGCGATCGGGGTGGCGCAGGGGGCTGCGGTTGACCGCGGGCCGGGCTGTGGATGAGCAGGGGGGCCGGGCTGCGAGCGGGGGGGCGGGCTGCGGCGGGCCGGGCTGCGGGCGCGTGATCGCAAAACGATTTTTCCGTACAATATATCGTACCGTCTAAACGCTGGTTACTTAGAAATCGTTAATCGTGTGATCGGGCCAATTATCGCTCTGTGTAAACTTAGCATAAGGGTCCATTTACACAGAAAGATTATCTGACAGATTATCTACCAAAGATTTGAAGCCAAAGCCAGAAACAAACTATAAATAGAGATCAGAGCTCATAAAAACATGGCCACTATTCCTCCTCTGTTGTCTCCAGATTTGGTGGGGTTTCAAACTCAGTTCCATTGAAGTAAATGAAGCTTAATTGCAAACCACACCTGACCTGGAGACAAGAGAGGGAGAAAAGTGGCCATGTTTTTGTAGCGCTGGATAACCCCTTAAAGCATTTTGATATTTATGTTTGCATTTGTATCATTTTTGCAAGCACAAAAAGGGATTAAAAGGTCACAAATGATAGATTCCTGCCATTGTTTACTGTTTCAAGCCAGTGGATATTCTCATAAGGAGTGCCCCATGAAACTACTACCATCATCTCATTGTTCTCATCATTACAGTAAGGTGTGTTTTCCAGCTTTTGCAGCAACCCAGCGGAAGCATGTGTTGCAGAGGTCAACCAGTATATGTACTGTATTTTCCAGCGTATAGGACGACTTTTTAACCCCTAAAAATCTTCACAGAAGTTGGGGGTCATCTTAGACGCCGGGTATGGTTGTCGCATATGGTGGGGGAGCTGAAAAACGGCCACATCCCCACTGTATGCAGCGACTCCTATTGAAAAAAAACCAAAACGATTCAACTCACCTGTGACCCGTTCGTAGCAGCCGCGCATCTCCTGTCCTGTTCCCAGTGCAGGCAGGTCTCCCGAAGCTCTCCCAGCAGCAGTGCGTCTCTAAGCTTCTACGATGAAATGCTCAGCTACTGGGAGAGCTTCAGGGACCTCCAGCGCAGACAGTGTGCATCACACTGCCTGCGCTGGGAACATGATGGGAGACGCGCGGCTGCAGGGAGCGGGTCACAGGTCAGTTGAATTGTTTGTTTTTTTATTGATCAACTTCAGTTAACCCCTGCCTGACTGCAGCAGGGCTCCAGCAAGTAAACCCTGCTGCCGTCAGACAGGGGTTAACATCTTCCGGCGTATAAGGCGAACCCTTGAAAATCTTAGTCAGGGGTCGTCTTATACGCCCAATCGTCTCATACGCTGGGAAATACAGTAGGTTCTTTGGTGGAGAATCAACCCACACCATATGTAGGGTACAATATAACTGTAAAATATTATAACATGATACAGCACAAGTTCTTAATCATTACCCACTAGTTATGGCCTAGTGGGACACTACACTATGAACCACAATTTGTCGGTGAAAAATTAACCCACACAATATGTGTGTATCTGAATACAAACAGTATCATACAATTTTTGCACCTGATTACACTTAACTGCACTTTATTTAATCTCACCTTATTTTTTTACTTTTAAATCCAACATTGTAGCTTGAAGAAATTTGGAATTGGGACTTAAGTATGTGGGAAATGTTTAGGATGTTATCCAGTTGCCAGTGTGATGCAGGTGCTCGAGAATGAGCTGCTTACTCGGAGTCCCGCCATCCACAAGTGCTTTTGGGGTGGTCTGAGGAGGATAAAGTGTAGCGGCAAGCAGTGCCCTCATGACCACAGCCCAGCTATAGGGAGGCTATCACTTTTACCTGGGATGAGGAGGCAGTTCCATACGATCCCCCACAATCATAACGAGAGGTAAGTGATGCTCCACGCAACCAGGGTGCAGAACCCTTAGAGGCTGATCCGCCACTGCTCCAGAATCATCTCCCCACAGTCCATCTTTGTCCCACAGAGGCCATCCAGTTTTTCTTAGAATGCAGCAGTCCCATTGAGGCCATCCAGCTTTCCAGAGTGTGCAGCAGTCCCACCAAGGCCGTCATGCTTGCTTGAGCCCCCTCAAATAACCCTTAGAGGCTGATTTGCAACTGCTCCAGCATCATCTCCCCACAATCCACCTTTGTCTGATGGGAAATGATACCAGGACAGGAAACAGAAGTTTGGGACATCAGAAAACATCTGGAGCATCCAGACTTAGAGTATTTTATCTTGTCACCACTACAGCAGTCACCAGACTCTATTGTTTACAGGTGTTTATATGTTATGTTTTTGTTATCTATTTTGCACATATTCTCTCATTTTATTTAATAATTTTGTGGCATTTTTAAACATTTGTAAATGTGTTATATTTTGTTGTTGTGTTGTGTTGGAGGGGTGTTTCTTTCTTTTAGTCATTAAATCCATGACCCACATGATAAAACCATAAATTGCTTGTTATAGGAAAAAATGTGACAGAGAAAAAAAAAAGCTGTGAAAAAATGTGGTAAAATACACTAGTTTAAAAAATAAAAACTCTGAAACAATGAATAAATAATACATAAGGCTATGTGCACACTTAGTATGAGACCAGCCGTTCTGAGACCCGGCTGGCTCTCTGAACATCCGGTCTCAGAAAAAGTCATCCCGGATGATCTTTAGCGCTGCTTAGTTCCGATGCGGCCGCATCCATGAGCGCGTGCATCAGAAATCCCCACTGCACACTATGGAGCGTGCGGCATAACCTTTGCATCTTAGTACTGGCCTTCTGTCTAGAGATGGCGGTATTGTTTTGCTTTGTGAAAGTGGGGACAGCAGACCATTAGATTGCATGGTGTCTGTTTGTGTACCCGGTTAGAGGGGTAGATAGGTCCTTATCCCCCTTCAGTATTTTATTTCTGTGTACAGTGTTGCTCTTGAGGAGCTACTGGGATGCCCCTGATCTTCACGCTATGTACAATTGTGTACTACCGAGTAAACCAACAAACTGTGAAGATCACTCTAAATTAAGACTTAACTTTTATTTTATATAGCGATATAGTGTGATTAAAATTGGGAGCTTATAGAGTTAAATCCTGGTCCAGTTTGCAAGAACCACTGTATTTGTCGATCATGCAGTAGTGACAGATAATCGTAGGTGTATCTGAATGATACCCTTAATGTAGCGTGGATCACTAATAGTAATAAACTCGACTATTGCTAACAACTGTATTAGTCAGTGATAGTGATACTCCTATAGTGTAAGCAGTGTATTGTATGGCTATTATAAAGAACAGTACCAAGGGTATACCACCCAATAAGGTGCTTTAGGATACTGTTCTTTTAGCACTTGAATCACTGCTCTTAGCCTTTTGGCAATAAACTTGGCCGGTACACGGTAGATGCTGTCATTCACACTGCTAGTTTGTTTTAGGATGCTCTATGTCTCCCATAGAGAATTAAAATCAACACATAACAAACACCCACCACCAACCCCAACGTTTCGCCACTATACTTGTGGCTTTCTTAAGAGGATTTGATATAGTGACCGGCGCCGCGTGTTGCGGTGGTATTTAATCCTTGTTTCAATTGTGTTCTGACGTTAGATTACATTCCCATTATTCAAATTGGACCAATAGAGTTGGCTTAAAGTGAATGACATATGCATATGCTAATAGGGGGAGTATTAATGTAAATTAGTAGCCATTGGTAATCACTCTTAGTAGGGACTACATCAAGTCGTAATGATGTGGTCAAATCGCGAGACCACGTCTCGCTGCGTCGAGGGACGAGGGACTTAGAGTTTGAAGGGAAGTTATAGACTGAACTGCGCATGTCAGGGTACTTAGTATTAAAAGGACCTATGAGAGACAATGATTAGTGCGCATGTTCTTGGACTTAGATTTTTACAGGTGAAGTGCGTCCATTTGGATATTTGGGATTCTATGGCATGTTGTAAAAATGATGCTAGTGCGCATGTCTTGGTACTTAGCTTGCCTGATGTTGTGCGCATGTATATTGACTTTGTCTTTCAGATGCTATTAGAGGATGCTGCGCATGTTTTTTTTCTCAGTTTTTGAGGGACATCAGAAGTTTCTAGTACATATGTTTATTGACTTTGTCTCAAAAATGATTTATCGCTGATATTGCGCATGTTTATTAACTTTGTTTTTATAGAACATGATGTGATACTTAGTATCTCTGATTGAGGATATCTGAATTGTTATGAATAGTCACTGAATTAGGCGCATTCGTAGTTGAATGAATTGCTTTCAATACCTGGGTTATACACATATTTATATGAAGGGGGTATAGGTGAACCCTTCATTTAGGTCCTTCGGGTTCATGCTGTCAAGCCTGTAGATCCACCTGACCTCCTCTTTTAGGAGTAGGTTGCTCAGATTTCCTCCTCTTGGTCCTAATGTGAGTTTACGTAGGCCAAAGACGGTTATTGATCGAGGATCATTATTATGAATTTCCTTGATGTGTCTCGCCACCGCAGTTTCAGTACCAGTTCTGATGTTACTCAAATGTGAGCAAACCCTGTTTTTGAATTCCTGTATGGTTTTCCCTACAGTGTTGCTCTTAGGATTTTGTGTGTAATAAAGTATATTTTACATTTCTATTATTCATTGTGTGATGTGCATAATTCTTCTTTCTCAGTTTTTTTTTCTTTTGGGTCATAATTTTTTCTTTTTCTGAGATAGCCTTTGTGCGCTCCTCATGCCACCACATTACTATGATTTATGTATGTTTTAGGCAATTAGCATAGTAAAAAACATAAATAATGTAAAACACTTTATGGCAATTTACCTTGGGTTCTGTGATAATTGTGAGCATCACCTCAGTAACCTTCAATATCCAGGAGCTAAAAAACATAAAATTAAGATAATTGCATTGTATCTCATCTAAACAAAAGAGGGACACAGAGTTACTGCATCTAAATTGAGTGGATGGCCGCCAGTAAATGGCATATAACAGACGTTATTTTAAAACATTGGAAGATATTTATCAAACTAGTGTAAGGGCCAGTTCACACTGAGGAAACACAGCGCAATTCCGTCGCGCTCAGTCCCCTGCTTTGAGTGAATGGGAGAGCCCACGCTCGTCTGCTCCCTCTCCTCTCCGCTCAAAGAATGAACATGTTAGTCCTTGGAGCAGAGAGCGACGGCAGCGGACAGGTGCACGCTCTCCCATTCACTCAAAGCAGGAGACTAAGCGCGGCGCAGACGCGGAATTGTGCTGTGTTTCCTCAGTGTGAACTGGCCCTAAAGTAGAACTGGCTCAGTTGCCCATAGCAACCAGATTCCACGTTTTATTTTTTAAAGACTCTGCGAGGATTGAAAGGTGGAATCTGATTGGTTGCTAGGGGCAACTAAGACAATTCTACTTTACACCAGTTTGATAAATCTCCCCCATTGTTTTAAAATAACGCCAATTATTTGCCATTAAATAACAACCATCCAATAAATTTCAACAGTGTGTGAACATAGCCGTTCTGTGTTTTTAATCCACTCCTGAAAATGTAACACAAATGTGTCTATAATATGCCCGTGCGAAACTTGCCTAGGAAGAATAAAAAAAACGGTGAGTTGTTTTCAGGCCTATGCAGATAAGGCAAGTGGAATACCCCCACCCACTCTACTCACTCACAGACACACACTCTCACAGCAAAAAACACACACACATATCTCCAGGGCAACATAGCTATATAGCAAAATCAGTGTTTGTGGTAAAACAGTACCTCTATAAATAATAATCATAAAGCTACTAAATAACATACAAGAAACAAATAACACCATATTTATGACCTTTATACCGTTTCCTTATCAAATCCAGTATACTGAGGCCAATATTTACAATAAATATCAGTATACAAAGGGCATATAATGACAGTGACTGAATAATACTACCATACTGTTATTAAACAAAAAAACAACATTATCCATAATACCATTATACAGGGGACATGACCACATAACATAATAACATGATGTTTGAATATTTATATTCTCCATACTGTTACTGAACAAAATACCCCATCCACTAATCAATATTACTCCATACAGTGACCATGTTTAACTGCCGAACCCTAAGGAGGGGTTCCCTGCTTAAAAACAGGGACTTTTCCCAGAGGTCAGGGAAAAAGTGATTGGATATTATCAGGCCCGCATCTGCCATGAGGCGGAATGAGTATTCCGCCTCAGGCGGCAGATTTTGCAGTCCTGCAGGGGGCGGCATAATCATGCCCGGACTGATACACTGACGGTCCGGGCAAATGCCCGCTGGGCCACCCAGATTATCAGTTGAAGGGCCACCTGCCACTCTGCCAGTGGAAGCCTGGGCCCCTCCGGAACATACACTCGCGCCCCCACCTTTCTTTAACACCCAGGGGCCGCGGCCGCCGGAGCTCTTTAAGGCCACTCGGCCCCTTTAAAAGCTAGGGGCTCCACTATCATTAGCTGTTCTAACCAGTCCACTGAGCTTCCGGGACAGGTCACCTGCTGTGGTGCGCGTTGCCAGTGAGGGGGGCGGCAGCCTGAGGTTTGCCTCAGGCGGCATCGGCCCTGGATATTATAGTAGTCCAGTTAGGGGGCTGCATCTGGGGAAGCACAGTGATAGATAGAAGGGGGTCGTGGGGGGCAGATAAGGCCTGGTTTGCTGGGCAGTCAAGGCCTGTCTGCAGACCAGGTAAGGAGGAAGAAGCTAGCACCTGTGAGAAGAGTAGACAAGAAAATACCGGAGGAAGGTCTTCATTGAAGAGATGCAGTGAAGAATGGAGTCTGCTTAAGAAGATTGCAGAGGCCTGGAGGCTGAAGATGGAGCCCAGCAGAAAGCGTAATAATGAAAGTACCATTACTGAGTTGAGTACCAGTTGTGGCATTATTAACTTTTCGTGCCCTTTGAAGAGTGAGTGAGGACAATTACGGGTTTGAAGAAATCATTATGAGTCAATCAGGCGATACATGTTGTTAACATTGTGTTTTTACAAACACAACCAAATAATTGCACATTTTTGGGCAAAGCATCCCATTTTTGGGCAAAGCATTTTTTTTAAGCACTGGCCTCCTTCTGCACCTGATTTATCATGATTCATGCTTGATTTACACATCATGCTAAAAATCTACACCTTCTCCAAAACGCTAGCTGGATTTACTAAAAGCCTTAGTGAATCCGGCACTGTGCACGGGGACAGGGATTTTTATTACACCGATGTATGAGTACGCTGGTTTGATAAATCTGGGCCTATGTTTTAACACAAATGGTAAGGTTCAACGCTTCTTGATCTCTGAAACCTTCTGGGCCCACCTTACAGACTATTCATACTCTACTCTACTCGGAAAGCATATGCATAGCAACTTTCACACCACCTTGTTAAGGTAGCTTTTTATTCAGTCAGTCAGTCAGTCAGTCAATGTCTTACTGTATTATACTGTAATGTATTATCCTTCCATGGACAAGCCCGGAGTGATAAAAAAAAGCAGGCAGGGAATGTCTGCTCCTTTCTACTTATCACCTATTTAACCCCGCTAGGGGAGTTCAGAGGGGGCCCCGCGGCGACCCTACTCTGACCCACCACAATCCCAGCTGCTATGTGCAGCCCGGGACCGCGGCAGTTAGCGGGCACAGTACGATTGCCGTGATTGCTAATTAGCCTTTTAAATGCAGAAACCCCCAAAAAGTCTGCCAAATAATAATATGTTTGCAATTCAAATATTAAATATCAACCAAAGAAAAAATTGCATAACTAATACGTGAATAAAACATATTTCTTTATTTAAATCAATAATAAATTACATAATTATCACCATGAGATACACAGAGGTACAAAACTGGAGAGGGGAATAGATGTCAGTGGGGTATATGTGACTAAAGACAAATGATAAGTAAACAGTATAAAGGGGAACACCCCGTGTAAGGCACAGCTATATTTATAGATTAGATGACTTCCTGTATGTGCAGGGCCAACACACAGGGCAAACAGAAGTTTGTATAGTGAAACAAAGTAAACCCACTAATCTGCCCAGCAAACAATAAGTACAAGCCCAAATTATAGACAGAGGAGTGAGAAATAAAATAGACAAACACAGAAAGGAAGAGGGTGAGCACCAGCTACCACACTGACATCTTACCACTCTCTAGCACAGACAGCCGACGTATGTTTCGCTCACTTCATCAGGAGCTGACGAAGTTTCACTATACACACTTGCCCTGTGTGTTGGCCCTGCACATACAATAGATACAGGAGGTCATCTAATCTATATATATATAGCTGTGCCTTACACAGGGTGTTCCCCTTTATACTATTTATTTATCATTTGTCCTTAGTCACATATACCCCACTGACATCCATTCGACCTTTTAAATGCAGCTGTCGAAGCAAATGGCTGCTTTTCCGTGTACCTGGTGGTCTAGCAAGGGGCTGGGGAGGAGCGGTCTCTTCATTTGGTCCATTGATAATGGCCCTCATCCCGGCTCGGCAACCTATTGTTCTCGGCTTCAGGGGGCAAGAGCAATAGATAGCCGATCTCATTCATCTATGCAGTTTATATGCACTGCATAAATCTCAATGAGAGATCAATGTAGTAACACTTTTTTATTCATAAACAATCCCCACCCCTAATAAAAGTCTGAATCACCCCCTTTTCCCATTTTATAAAAAATAAATAAATACATATATTTGGTATATTTGGGCCAAATCTAATAAATTGTCGCATTCCTAATCTCGCATGGTAAATGGTGTAAGGGCAAAAAAAATCAAAGCGGAAAATTGCACATTTTTGGTAGTATCAAATCCAGAAAATTTGTAATAGTAAGTGATCAAAAAGTCGCATATACGCACACAAGGTACCAATACCTCACACAGCCCCATAGACCAAAAAATAAAAGCGTTATAAGCATGGTCATAGAGCAATTTTAAGTAACATTTATTTTTTTATGCAAAAATTAAGCCTGTCATTGCAAAATGCAATTGGTGGTGCAAAAAAAGGGCTCATGTGGGCCTGTAGGTGAAAAAAAATGCAAGCGCCTTTTAAGCACGGGGAGGAAAAAACTAAAGAGCAAAACTAAAAATTGGCCGTCTTCAAAGGGTTAATACATCTCGGGAAAACCCCTAGAATTTGTACTATTACTCACATTAAACGGGTTACTGGTTGTTTCTCCACAATTCAGAAGTTTTGTCAACTTTAAAGCGACTCTATACCCACAATCTGACCCCCCCCCCCAAAACCACTTGTACCATCAGATAGCTGCTTTTAATCCAAGATCTGTCCTGGGGTCCGTTCTGCAGGTGATGCAGTGATTGTCCTAAAAAAAATACTTTTAAACTGGCAGCCCTGTGCCCTTTGGCTGTGGCTTAGTTTGTGTATGCATTTGGCTGGTAAAACCTCTCCATCCCTCCTCCCCACCCTCTTCACCATTTTTCCTATTCCTCTGCAGTGAAAACTACACAGGTGCCTTATTGATACAGCCCATGTGCCGTGCTCTCACAGATGATGAATAGGAGGCAATCTAAAAGAAACCAGTGATCCAGCATGTTGCGAGGAAAAATTCCTTTATTTTCAAGTTGCAAGTGGTAACAAGTGAAACACCATAGTGCAGGGACCCCACAGAGATCAGACGCGTTTCGAGCGCATGCGCACTCTTATTCACTGATGACCCCACCCCCCAACACCCTCCATTATATACCATTACACAGGTAAAACATACAGGTGTAAGGGGTGATTAAATGACTGCACACTGTGTGGCTGGTGCTACTACCAAGCTGCACACATGTATATAGTATATACCAAAAATGAATCAAACCAATATAATAAAAGAAAAGGAAAATAGCATACAAGCGACAAAAATAATAAACATAACAAGCGTTAAAAGGAAATTATTATACAAAATGTATGGACATATGTTACAATACTATATGATGTTACCACTTGTTATACCTATACCAAAGGACCAATATATCAGCTGATAAATGAAGGAAACCACTCAATCTGCCTGGAGCATTCCTAATGATGAGGAGGGCGGGGAGGAGGGACAGAGAGGTTGTGCCAGCCTAATGCTTACACAGTCTAAGCCCCGGCCATTTGGCACAGGGCTGCAAGTTTAAAAGTTGTTTTTTTGGACAATAACTGCATCACCTGTCGAACGGACCCCAGGACCGATCTTAGAATAAAAGCAGCTATCTGAAGGTACGAGTGGTTTTTTGGGGGGGGGGACACATTGTGGGTACAGAGTCACTTTAACCCCTTAAGGAACAGAGCCTAAAGTGGGCTTAATGACCAGGATAATTTTCATTTTTGCGTTTTAATTCTTTTCTCCTTACCTTCTAAGAGCCATAACTCTTTTACTTTTCCATCTACAGGGATGTTATTTTTGGAAACAACTGTACTGTATTTTGTAATGGTGCCTTTAAATCTGCCATAAAGTGAATATTTTTTATGCAATTCCGCACATTTAGGGGGGTTTCCGTGTAATGTAATGCACTTTACGGTAACACTGATATGTTATCTTTATTATATAGGTCAGTCTGAATACAACAATGTGCATGTTTACCTAGGTTTTCTTATTGTTTTGTTCTGAATCTTTTATGATTAACAGTAAAACTTTTTTTCTTTAAAATATGCATGATTGAAATGGTGACTATTGTGACTCTTATAACGCTTTTTATAACTGATAGCATTGATCAGTGTTATCTGCTATCTTCTGATAGAGCCTGACTGAGGAAGACTCTATCAGAAGACTTATCAAGGGGCATCGGCTCCTTAATACATCTGCTCCTGTGCAGTGAACCCCATGCACTGTATACTGAAATTTATGCCTGCTACAAAATGTGGTATATTTATACTATGATTTATATTAGTCACTGGCATTGAGCATAGAAAAGTGATTCCCAAGTCTTTGATAAATTCCCCTTTTGTTAGCTAGGCTAAGTGACTGACAGTTCTGTATAAAAATCAGAAGTAAGTGGAGGTGGCAGCGCAGATTTATATACCAAAGGTTTTTTTTCAGCTATTACACCCCATGGACTTCTGTTTATTTCAGTAATACATCTAAATTAGTTTAATTTAGCATCTGTATTGCTTTTCTTAGCATTATTTTTGTGAAAGATGCAGGCTATGTTTTCACCATTTTTTTTTTTTTTTTTTGGCAAATTAACGGCTGTTATTTTATAATAATGATATATAATAGAAATGATAAATGAAAAAATAATGATGATGATTTTTAACGACCTTCATTGTAAAAAAAAACCTCGTTCTTCACTTTAAAAAACAGTGTGTAAACATAGCCTTACCGTTCCAAATGGCTATGAACATATCATAGGGGATACAGCTATGGGAGTATCACTATCCAGAAGGACAAAAGGGACATTAGTATCATGTAATTGTGTATTTGTAATTGTGAGATCACTATAACTGTTCTCCCGTGTGGTGCATTATTACCATCTGGGGAACAGCTTATGTCTAATGCAAAAAAAGAGACTACCTTTTTGTCACTATTATTCTTAGGGTGGCACTATCTGACTCTTTTAGATTCTGTCTGTGTTGCACTTTTTGGCATAACTATTGTTCCGGCACAATTATTTTTAAAGAATTTTGGGTAACTGTGCAACACAACAGGTACAATAGTAGGGGCAAGTGAGGCACCAACAAGCAAGAGAATCAATGGGAACATTAAGTCTGGGCAGCAAGCTACAGACAAAAGTCATGGTCGAGATAAAAAAACATGGGAAAGGTAAATATTTCCATTCAAAGAATATGTCACCTGTGAGGCACTGAATATAACTGTACTGTAATCATTTATACAGTATGCAGAGGGTTTATGTTAAACTGGTTTCTTCCATTAGTGGTCACTATCTGCGCTGAGTTCCATGTAAGAAAAGCACATTATACATTTTTATTGTAGTTGTGTGGTGACAATTAGTGAAAACCAGCACTCTCACAGTCCAATAGGCATATAACTTTGTACATAGAGTGAGAAAATAATGCGTAGATCACATCCAACTCAACTCTGTATGTATCCTGGAATACGCATAAGCGTTCACACTTTCTCATCAATATCTTAAATGAAACAGACTGTACACTTAGAGTCATGAAACATGACAAGACTTTTTTTTATTTTCAATCTTCCCAGTGCCCAAAGACACCCCTCTGCTGTGGGTGTTTTGGGAGACACCCCTCCTTATGCGCACAGGAGCTGAAGACTGGAGATAACTATATACACCTGCTTGTTAACATTTCTACATACCAGATAATATTCTGAATATACTGTATATAGTGCAATACATTACATGACGTAATAATTCGTTCATATATTTTAACCAGTATAAAACACTATGCATGATCACAGGTAATCGGGAGAAAGAAAACCTTAGTAGCTAATGACAAAAATTATTTCAAGTGATACTGTCATGCTTTTCTGTACACAGCTGTAAAGCCTAAAATCTGCACTTTTCATGCCTCACTTTGTAGTAGATTTCTTGGTGCTTGGACCAGTGAAAAATGCTTTTTATGGTTGGTGGATTGTGACTGCTGCGCCACTTCCCCCCTACCACATCAGTGTCATATTCCCCTTCCCTCTGTTACATCATCAACGTCTAGGCCCCGCTGCCCATGGAGGCCATTGGAATGGGCCAGCCAAGAGGTCTAGGCCCCACACCCTCTAGGTCGGCCCATTTCAATTATGCCAATGCGGATGGGGCGAAGTAGCGCAGTGGCTGTGAATCCCCGCCCAAGTGGCACAATCCACCAACCAATCAGCACACACCTCCAACTGCTTCACTACTTGCCATCTCAAATCGCATATATGATGTCCATATGATGTTTAGCTACTATGGTCTCACCATATTCCTTCCCCTTCTTCCTCTCGTGTGCTGTCAAACTTCTTTGTTGCAGTTTTTTCCTTGTTCAGACGGATTTTAATTTGCTTTCTTGTATGACCAACATAGCTCATCCCACAAGGGCATTTGAGCACGTATACCATGTTTTTATTGTTGCAATGACAGAAACTTTTTACCAGGTATTTATTATCCCTGAGTGATGAACTTTGTCACCCCCTATGATATGCTGGCAATTCATACAAGCAAATATACCTCTACGCTTAAAGGAAAAAAACATCTCTTTTCACTTTCTTTTTCATGGTATTTTACATCTAAATAGTTTATAACGCAAAGATTTATTTTTCTTATATGCAAAGCGGTGTTTTTTTTCTAAGTATCCTATCATATTTAGGATCACTCACCAACATTGTGTTTAAGTACACTCCTCTTAATCGTCTGAGAATGTCTATTATACTGTATGTCATACTGTACAACAATAAACACAAAAGAAAGCAGCACTACAGCACAAAAAAGTCTTAAAGCGACTCTGTACCCACAATCTGACCCCCACCCCCCAAGCCACTTGTACCTTCGGATAGCTGCTTTTAATACAAGATCTGTCCTGGGGTCCGTTCGGCAGGTAATACAGTTATTGGGGGAGATGGTGCAAACATGGTGTAAAGTAGAACTTTCTTAGTTGCCCCCAGCAACCAACCAGATTTAAACTTTCATTACTCACAGACTCTTTGGAAAATGAAAGGTGGAATCTGATTGGTTGCTAGGGGCAACTGAGCAAGTTTCACTTTACACCATGTTTGATAAATCTCCCCCATTGTCCTTAAAAACAACGTTTAAACTGGCAGCCCCATGCCCAACGGGAGTATCTGTGCCCTAAGTTTACACCACCCCTCCATCCCTCCTCCCCACCCTCCTCATCATTAGGAATGCTCCAGACAGATTGCTTCCTATTCCCCACCTGTATCAGCCCGGCACATGGGCTGGATCGTTAAGCAATGTTCAGCATAGAGAAAATGTTCCAGTGGCATTTTTAATGATGAAGAGGGTGGGGAGGAGGGACGGAGGGACGGAGGGGTGGTGCAAAGTTAGGGTACAGATACTCCTGTTTGGCATGGGCTACAAGTTTGAGAGTTGTTTTTTTATGACAATAACTGCATCACGGACCCCAGGACAGATCTTGGATTAAAAGCAGCTATCCGAAAGTGGTTTGGGGGGGTCAGATTGTGGATACAGAGTCGCTTTAAATATAGATGACGCCACGTCCGTCACAAAACCAAATAAATGAAGGTGACAGCACTTGTGCCTTTTCTCCTTTTTTTATTCCCAAATTAGTATCAGGCCCTCCTGTGCAAAAATATAAATAAATGAATAAAAAATCTCATACTTACCTAGCTTCTACTGGCTCCTGGCTCCTTCAGCATCCTGTCTTCTTCCCTGCTCTGTGTCTCTTTGCTCTATCATGCAATTATGTCAGTCAGAGAGCGCTGGATCATAGAGGTACAGAGTGGCCTCTTGTGACTGCAGGCATGTCGGCATAGTGCTGCTTGTGGTCACACAAAACATTCTTTTGCTGTCAATGAGGACGCCTTATTTAACTTTAAACATGTCATCATAAGACATGCTTTTGGTTAAAGGGGTCAGTGCAGCCATACACATGGGAGATCATGACAAAGTGGCGCTATATACTGTAATGAGTTGACCTTGACGTACATCTATGTCCTTCCCCCTTTCTCCTCACAAATGTTGAGTTTCTTCAGAGAAAAGAGTTGCCACTGTTTATTACTTGGGATTTCAATTATGTGTTATATCTAGAAAATAATGGAAAATCTCAAAAAGCTAAATCCACAACAATCCCCTTAGCATGGCTTTTATCTGAACGGGACTGGTATGATGTATGGAGGAGTTAATATGCAGATAGAAGTGCTACATATCACTCTTGCATCGATCTGGTGTTATGTAATGATAAACCATTGTCATGGCTAAGGAAGATGTCCTGTGGGGAAAGGTCACTTTTAGATCAAGTCCCAGTGACCCACAACATAGATGCCCTTAAAGAGTTACTGTCCTTAATATTTTTTTCAGAAATCAATAGTCCAGGCGATTTTAAGAAACTTTGTAATTGGGTTCATTAGACAAATATGCCATTATCTGCATGTAAAAAGCCTTTTTCCAGGTCCCCCCCTCCTCTCCTTTCTGTCATCCACTTCTCAGAATCAGGAAATCTTGACTGTTTTTTCATCAGTCGGATCTGTCTGTTCTATGAAGAGGGGAGGGGGGAGGAAGGAGGAGCGAGATAAGCAGGCAGCTGAGAGCCGAAAACAAAGGATAACACAGCGGGGGAGCTATTCAGAGCCCGATTCAGAGGTCAGAGAGGTCATCGGTGACTGCAGAGGAGATAGCCAGCGATGTGAATGTAAATTAACTCTTTGTTGTCCTGTTTTGCTGCCTTTACTTTCTCTCTCCATAGGAAAACCATAAAGACATGGGGAGAGCTTCAAACTGCTTTTTAATTATAAAAATTCATTTTTCGGCTAATAAAACCAATTGCAAAGTTTCTTAAAATTGCCTGTACTATTGATTTCTGCAATACAAATTTTAACGACAGTGACACTTTAAAGTGGTTGTTCACAAGAAAAAAAAACATACTTTCAAATCTACTGGTGTCAGAAAGTGCCCGAGATTTATAATTTATTTCTGTTAAAAAAAATCTCATGTCTTATCAGCTGCTGTATGTCCTGCAGGAAGTGGCATTATTTCCAGTCTGGAGAGCAGGAGCAGGTTTTCTATGGGGCTTTGCTACTGCTCTGGACAGTTCCTGACATAAACAGAGGTGGCAGCAGAGAGCACTGAGTAAGACTGGAAAGAATAGATCATGTCCTATAGGACAGGAAGATAAGTAAGAGAATTTTTTTTTAAAGAGAAATACATTATAAATCTCTGGCACTTACTGGCACTAGTTGATTTGAAAGAATTTTTTTTTTGTGAACAACCCCTTTAAGGGCCTTTTGTTTAGAGAAGTAAGATACAAAAAAACAATATTCAGGACTGAAATAATTTAATAGATTTGGCCAGAGAAATAATTTAACAGAATTGGTGAAAAAGCACCTGTGGAGAGGGGGGAAAAAAGTAGGTGCAAGATATCAATATTCAATGTGTCAATGGAAATTTTTACAAAATCTGGGAAAGCAGGTAAATGATTAGCCAATACCATCAGAGCGCAAGAGGAAATAAAGTATATTTCAGCTTTGTATAGTGAAGAGGGGTATTTGTACACTGCCCTGAAAAAATCAAGGAAATAATTCTTTAATTATTCTCAAACTTATATAAATCTGAGTTGATAGCCTCTAAAGAGGAAGCTGCTACATTTCTGCAAACGTGGGGTTTTCCTAGAGTTTTACAAGCTCAAAAAAGACCTGCTGATTAGGCCAATCTATTAAGAGGACTAGAAAAAGAACCTCCTAGAAGCTTCAGGTCCAGGGTTGGATAGAATACCATTCGAGGTCTACAAAGACTTTGAGGATGTATTGCTACCAATGTTATTAGAAATATTTAAAGGAGAAGTCCAGTGAAAATTTTTATTAAAGTATTGTATTGCCCCCAAAAGTTATACAAATCACCAATATACACTTATTACGGGAAATGCTTATAAAGTGCTTTTTTCCCTGCACTTACTAATTCATGAAGGCTTCATTTCCTGGATAACATGGTGATGTCACTTTCTGGATAACATGGTGATGTCACGACCCGACTCCCAGAGCTGTGCGGGCTGTGGCTGCTAGAGAGGATGATGGCAGGGGGATGCTCAGTGTCCCTCCAGTGTCCTGTGTCCTGACAGTGTCCCCCTGCCATCATCCTCTCCAGCAGCCATAGCCCGCACAGCTCTGGGATTTGGGTCGTGACATCACCATGTTATCCAGGAAGTGAAGCCTTGATGCAGTAGTAAGTGCAGGGAAAAAGCACTTTATGTGCATTTCCTGTAATAAGTGTATATTGGTAACTTGTATAACTTTTGAGGGGGTGATACAATACTTTATTAAAAAAAAAAAAACAACAACATATAAGATAGTCATACCACCAAATCTAGCTTCTTAATACAGATTGTAAAACCATCACTAAGGTTTTGATGCTGAGATTGGCAGAAGCAGGGGAAAGTTTGGCAGGGATAGATTGGCTTAGTTCCTGGAAGATCTATATTTGATAATAAGAAAAGGGGCCAGCACAGCACCTGGTAGTGGTGTGGTCCCAGCACTTGCCCAGCTGGTGTACCCTTATGATAGATGGGGTCAGTTGCTTAGGTCACACACCTCCAAGGCCCTGAATAGCTGTATATTGTTAGATCTACCATGTACTGTACATCAGGAGTTTTACCAGAAATTTTGGTAATTGAAATGAAGTGTAAAGTGAAAAGAGCATTTTATGTATCCCTATATTACTGCTTTCTGGGAATTACTGCTTCATTCTTCCTTCTTCATTTACATATTTCTTTTAAAGGGGTTGTCCAGCGATAAAAAAATATTCACAGAATAACACACATTACAAAGTTATACAACTTTGTAATGTATGTTATGTCTGTGAATGGCCCCCTTCCCCGTGTTTCCCCCCACCCACGCTACACCCGGAAGTGTGGTGCATTATACTCACCGCATCTCGTGTCGTCCACGGTCTCCGATCGTCAGCAGTGACGTCTTCTTTGGGAGACCGGCGGATCTTCCCGAGTGCCGGCCACCCTCTGCAGCGTCATCCGAAGCTCAGCCGCGATTGGCTGAGCATAACTGTGCTCAACCAATCGCGGCTGAGCGGCTGATGACGCGGCCACGTCATCAGCTGCTCAGCCGCGATTGGCTGAGCACAGTTATGCTCAGCCAATCGCGGCTGAGCTTCGGATGACGCTGCAGAGGGCGGCCGGCACTCGGGAAGATCCGCTGGCCTCCCGAAGAAGACGTCACTGCTGAGGATCGGAGACCGTGGTCGGCACGTGACAGGTAATGTATAGCGCACCACACTTCCGGGTACACGGGTGGGGGTGGTGGGACACGGGGAAGGGGGCCATTCACAGACATAACATACATTACAAAGTTGTATAACTTTGTAATGTGTGTTATTCTGTGAATAATTTTTTATCGCCGGACAACCCCTTTAACTCCTTATTTTTCATCACATTTACATTATTTCAGTAATACATGATGAAATGACCTGCAGCTTCTCTTTTAGTATCTGCTTATGGTCATTTAAGCTACTCTTTAAGGCATGTTCACACGTAGTAAAACACCGGCCGTTCTGTGACCCGACCAATCACAGAACGGCCGGGGCTACTGATGATCATCCCAGCCGGTACTGCAACTCATTACTACTAATGAGTTCAAATGCGGGTGCACCTGAATTCCCCGCTGCACACAATGGAGAGTGCAGCCGGAGCCGCACACTTCCTTTGTGTGCACTGACAGGTTCTCTGAGATGTCAGTTTTATGCGGCGCCGCTTACGATCCTGGACGGAGTCTTTACTATGTGTGCACACTCTGGCCGGGATTTCCTCTAACTGCACTGCATATAGGCTGTGTATTAACCCCTTACTGCAAAATGACGTTTGGAAAACGTCATGTAAAGCAGGTAGTAATGCAACATGACGTTTCCCAAACGTCATGCTTTCCCTGCCTCCCCCCTCTGTCCCTAAGTGAGATCGGGCAGCAGGAGGAGGCTGTGTCACAGAGCCTCCTCCAGCTGCCACTGCCCGGAGGGGAGCTGCGCTCGCCCGGGCAGTCAACTCCATAAATTTGTGGCTTATGGGGAGATCGAGCGGCGGGAGGAGGCTGCAGCGTGTTGCCTCCTCCCACCGCCACTGCCTGGCTCTCCCCTGGCCCATTCAGGCAGGGGTCTGATCTTTTGAATGAGCAGTCAGTGTGTAACACTGACTGCTCATTCGCTATACAGTATAGTGCATTACAGCACACATCATGTGCTGTAATGAATTATACTGTAGATATGTACCTGTAAAGTAAAAAAAAAAAACACACACACACATAAATACTTAAATAAATAAAAAAACGAATTAAATAATTATATAAATACACGAATAAATAATTTAAATAAATAAATAAAATAAATATATACATTTCCTATTCCCCTTTATACAGTACAGACCAAAAGTTTGGACACACCTTCTCATTCAAAGAGTTTTCTGTATTTTCATGACTATGAAAATTGTAGTTTGCAGTGGCATGCTGCTCCATCCTGTTTGCTTTTAGTTGGACCATCATTTATTTTTCAACAGGACAATGAACCCAAAAACACCTCTAGGCTGTGTAATGGCTATTTGACCAAGAAGGAGAGTGATGGGTTGCTACGCCAGATGACCTGGCCTCCACACTCACCAGACCTGAACCGCAGTGAAGGCAAAAGGGCCAACAAGTGCTAAGCATGTCTGGGAACTCCTTCAAGACTGTTGGTAGACCATTTCAGGTCTTCATCAAGACTAATTCATTAAGAGAATGCCCAGTAATCTAAGCGAAAGGTGGCTACTTTGAAGAACCTAAAATATAAGACATATTGTATTTTCAGTTGTTTCACACTATTTTGTAAGGTATAAACAGTAATTCCACATGTGTTAATTCATAGTATTTATACCTTCAGTGTGAATCCACAATTTTTATAGTTATGAAAATTCAGAAAACTCTTTGAATGACAAGGTGTGTCCAAACTTTTGGTCTGTACTGTAAATGATCCCCTATAAATAAAATACACATATTTAGTATCGCCGCGTCTGTAATGACCCTGTCTATTAACCTGTTACATTAATTATACCGCCCAATTAATGCCATAAAAAAAAAAAAACTAACCAAAATGACATTTTTTTGATAATCCTGCCCCCTAAAAAATTATAGATAAAAGCTATTGAAATGTCACATGTACCCAAAAGGTGTACCACTAAAAATGTCAGCTTATGTCGCAAAAAGAAGCCCTCACATAACTCCATTGGCGAAAAAATGTAAATACTACAGGTCTTACAATATGCAAGACACAAACAGTATATATAGTATAAATGCCATAAACTATAACAAAAACGGGCGTACATAAAAAAATGATTAAAAACAGCTGCTAAATTATGTTTTTTATTCATACCACCTCATAACAAATTAAATAAAAAATTATCAGGGTGTCACATGTCCCCCAGAATGGTACAGATGGAAACATCAACTTGTCTTATACAAATATTTTGGCACCGCAAGGCCTCTGTGACATGATATAATAGCTAAAAAAAACTGATATAAGAAAAGACCCCAAAAATACACAAGGCTTCTGTCATGTCTGCGGCCTGTGGTTGAGTCAGGTGATGCACTGCGGCCACAAATGGGGGAAATGAAAATTTTAAATTTTCCCTTCAACTTGCCTAAATTTCAGCGAAACACCTTAAGGGTTAATACTAGGGATGGTCCGAACCCGCCAAGGTTCGGGTTCGGCCGAACCCGAACGCTCCGTGCAGCGGGCGGATACAGCGGGAGGACCGCCTGGAAAACTGGAATACAGCCTATGGTTATCAGCCTATGTATCCCAGTTTTCCAGGCGTTCCTCCCGCTGGATCTGCCCGCTGCACGGAGCGGGCAGACAGCGGTAATCATTGCGGATGGTTCGGGTTTGTACGAACTCCGTACGAACTCGGTTCGGACCATCCCTAGTTAATACACTTATAAAAAATGTGACTTTGAATATTTTGAGAGGTGCAATTTTCACAGCGAAGGGATTTATGGGGATAACTAACATACAGGCCCCACAAATCCACTTCAGAACTGAACTGGTCCCTAAAAAATCTGAATTTGAAATTTACCTGAAAATTTGAAAAATCGCTGCAAAATTTCGAAGCCTCTAACATCCTAACAAGTAAAAGTACGTTCATTAAATGACGTCACCATAAAGTAGACATGTTGTAGATGTTTCAGTAATAATTAGTTTATGTGGTATAGCTATTTTTCTCAGAAAAAGAGAATTTTGAATATAAAGGATTGTAAATTTTTCAAATTTTTGCGCAAATGTGTCCTTTAAAAAAAACTACTGAGTGTATAAACCAAAGGATACCACAAACATAAAGAGGAATATGTCACGAAAAAACATTCTCAGAATAACCGCGATAGTTAAAAGCATCGCAGAGTTATTACTACATAAAGAGAGACAGGTCAGATTTGAAATATAGGCCCTGGGCATTAAGGCCAAAACAGGCTGAAGAGGCAAGGGGTTAATCACAGCCGCTGTTGCACATCTGCAATAATGGCCGTAATTAATAAAAAACTTACGTTGTGTAAACATGGCCTAATCCTTTAAAAAAAACAAGCTCACAGAAACAATGGAAGCACAA
Organism: Dendropsophus ebraccatus; assembly: GCF_027789765.1. Taxonomy (NCBI): domain Eukaryota; kingdom Metazoa; phylum Chordata; class Amphibia; order Anura; family Hylidae; genus Dendropsophus; species Dendropsophus ebraccatus. Next base: position 37,498,087 of record NC_091465.1, read on the forward strand.
TTCCACCATAGGCTGTGTTCACATGTTGTAGCCTTGAATTCATTATTAAAATAGTCTCCATATTTTCTAAAACAGTTACCTACCCTAAAACTATGTTGAGTAGGTTTGATGAATACAGGTGTGGTTAGCATAATATGGCTTAAAAGCAAATTTACAGAGCCATGCCGTAACTCATACCTGTTCTTTCCTTGTCTTATCTTCATTCCTCCCCCACAGTAATGTACTGTACATGTTAATATATTACAGGTAAGGGTGTGAATAATGACTAGAAGTATTCAAAGACCAAGTTTCATTTTTGTATTTTTAACCATAAACCTCCTGTGACACAAAGAATATATGTAAAAAGGTCAGAAACTACTACCACAGGAACAAGAGACATCTGAAGCATGGTGAGCGTGTGTGTGTGTGTGTGTGTGTGTGTGTGTGTGTACGGGGGGGCTTCTTTATATATTTATTTTTGTTGCAACATAAAAAATATATTTTCCAACTAGAATTGTTACTATATGAGTAATGTCTTGTAAACTGTTCAATAATAACTTGATAGGATATGATTTATGAGATTGTCCTTGTTTGTAGATATATTTGACCTTTTTAGAAAAACTTTTGTGTTCCTTCAAAACCCAAATTGGATTCACTTTTGGTTCTGTACAGCTTGTTGTTTGTCCTTTTTGTTTTTCGATGGGTTTTATAGGGCAGGGATGGCTAACCTTGACACTCCAGCTGTTGCAAAACAACAATTTCCATCATACCTGGACAGCCAACGCCATATCTTTGGTTGTTCAGGCATGATGGGAACTGTAGTTTTGCAACAGCTGGAGTGTCAAGGTTAGCCATCACTGTTATAGGGTAATGGCTGTTCTAGCTTTCAGTTAATAATTATTCTTATCCAAATATTTAAAGCTGATTTGTCAGCTGGAAAACAGTAGTATAATGTAATCATGTGACTATCCGGGGGTGGTCACCAACATTTCCATCATGCTTTTTTTTATTTCAAGAGTCCTCTCCCTTAGTGAGATATAAACCTCAAGTGTCCATGGGGTGTTCCCCATTATGGGAAAAGCATAAACAAGTCCAGCTCCTTTTCACTGTCCCTCAGCCATCCAGATACCCTGTTTGAGTTACAGAAGCTAGATATCCACTGGCATTATTTGACAAGAGGATGTGACGCTGTAACAGTGACCCTGTAGGACGTTTTAATACAATCTCTCCTGATAAATAATTCCTCATCTATAGCAGAATAAGATTATATTTTGTGCTTTGACTTCTAAGGAAGATATTATACTTCTATATTCTATATGTAAGCTCTATATTAGGCAAATTAAATAAAGTTGTAACAGTGCATACTGTGCTAATGCATTATGTTCTGGATATTGGTCAAATTATTTGAATCTTTTGCAGGGATTGTCTTCAATTTGAAGTGTACCTGTTGTTATAAAATTTAAAACCTAAATCAACAGTTGGTGTGATATAAAGCACATTTGCAATTTACATTCTTTTTTTTTTTAGTTATCATGGAAAACATGGAACTTCCATTCCGACTCTCTTTTTTTTTTTTCCCCCAAAGCGTATAAAAACGGGAAGTCCCATGTTTCCCAGGTTATATGAGCACTCAAAGAGAAGGCAGTCATGTAACTGATGGACACATTGTGCCGTGACTCATGTGTTTAGTCTCTTTTTTCAACCAGCACAAGACTAAAAATCTGCCTTCAGGAGACTGGACCTGGATTTCTGGTAAGTTCAGCTTTGTTTTACAGCATTATAACAAAACAAATAATGAATGTAAATTGCAAACTTGCTTTATTTCACACCTACTGTTGATTTAGATTTTGAGGCTATGTTCACACACAGTATTTTTGCTCAGTATTTGGTCAGTGTTTTGGAAGCAAAACCAGGAGTGGATTGAAAATACAGAATGGCTCTGTTCACACACTGTTGAAATTTAGTGGATAGTTTTGAAATAACGGCCATTAAATGGCGGCCATCCACCCGATTTGAAACGTGTGTGGACATAGCCTTTCTGTGTTTTCAATCCACTCCTGGTTTTGGTTGCAAAATACTGAGCAAAAATACTGTGTGGAAACATAGCCTGAAAGGTATAATGACAGGTACACTTTAACCATATTAGCAGATCTTTCTGCCAGTGTCAGTCCAGCCTAGAGAGCATTCACCTATGGCTCCTTTTGTGGACAATGGAGTTTCAAGGTTTTCAATTGCTTTTAAATGTGATGTAATGTCTTATTCCCATGTAATGTGTGTTTTCTGGAAATGAAATAATTGGTTTGTTTTAAGGTCTTTTGAATACTTGTGTATATGTATGGGCTACAGTGAAATTATAATATCTCTTTCAGATCTGCAGCTGTTTATTGTATGTGCTGTAACCTGCAAGTCTGGTGTATTTGTTTGACATATTGTATTATTTCCCTGTACAACAGAACCAGGTGAGTGAAAATGCTTAGAGAGGTGCGATCGATTATACTTCTTAGAAAGGTTTTATGAACACTTTTTTTATGTTGCAGTTTTTAAGTTCTTAAGTTTTTTGCACCAAAGCCAGAATTCCATGCAAACAGGGTAGGAAAAATAAATCAAGATGATAACAGGGTTCATTCTTAGTATGAATTATGATGCAGGGAGTTCCAAAAGAGTTAAAGAGATCAGTCCATGATATACAATCGGCTTATGGACGTTACTATATTTCTCCTTCCTTGGTCCATTTCTGGCCCTTAGTGACTCCAGCCAGCCGGGCGCCTGAACCTGCACCTGGCGTACTAAATCTACACCTACTTCCAAGCAGGTGTATATTTGGATCATGATTTACTCCTCCTCCCCGCCTTGTCACGCCCCCAACCCAACCCGCCCATCGGGCAAGCGGGGTGTACGGGAGGCGTACGCCAGGGAGAAGGGGCGAATCTGCACCTTCTCCCTGGCGTACGCCTCGGGCAAACACTTGATAGATGTCCCCCTTTAGATAGATAGATAGATAGACATTGAAGGGGTTAAACCTAAAATCGCTATGTTTCACTTAGGTTGACCTATGTTCACCCGTAAATCGATATGTTTCACCTATGTTCACCTATGTTCACCTATGTTCGCACATAAAAAAATTAACATTGTGAATGTTCATTGGCTTTAATGGGCTTTCCGCTACTTCTTAGTTCACACTGCGGAATTTCCATGCTGAAATTACCGCCACAGATCCGCTTTCTGCCTTGGGCCGGAAGAAGCGTACAGCGTGTGCGTCAGTCAAACTAGTTGTTACCTACTTAGGCACTGAATGATGAGGCTATGACTTTACATTGACGTGGTCTTCTTTGTAACTTGATCAATAATGTTTGAATGTAACTATTCTCCCATCTTGCTGCATCTTAACACAATAGAAGGATCTTTCTATGTTGCAGGTTCTCGTATCCACATTTGAATTCCTTTTGAAAAAATGGCCAAAAAATATCCTGGAAGAAAGTTTTACACCATGTATCATGGGACAACAGTAACCGCAGCTTATAGTATCATTAATGAAGGATTTCAGGTTTCTGACAGTGGAATGTTGGGGAGAGGCGTCTATGTCAGTAGAGATGTACAGAAGGCTTCCAGATATCCACTGTTTCAGGCACATGATCAAGTAGTTTTGAAGTTGTCTGTAAGGGTAGGAAGAGTTAAGAAAATTGATCATCAAGATCACCCACTGCGGCTAACCTGGCATGAACATGGATATGACAGTGCTTGGGTGCCTGCAGGATGCGACATGGTGGCTAGTAACCTGGAAGAAGACTGTATCTATGACCCTCACAGGATCAGAGTGAAGGACGTTGTGTCGGCTCCTTCGGAACACATTCATTCATTAAAACAATTAATTGCTGAAAAACGTATGATGCGGAAGAATTGACAGGATCTTAAATATCTGCTGATTAAATAAGTCTATTAGGATCTTGCAATCACATAGCAATAAAGAGGTGTTTCCAAATTCCCCATTTACCTTATTGCAGATGCCCTGCTCCTCTCTTGCAGTTGAATTTAGGATGGGATGTTGGTAGATAATTGACACTTCCAGCCAGTGGCGCTCTGGTGATGTCACTCCTCTGCTTGCCTGAAACTGTGCACTGGCCAAATGCATTCAATGGTACTGCTTCTGTGCTTTTGCCAAGTACATGCAATGGGACTGAGTGTTGTAGTTATTTAACAACCCTTTATTGTTCTGGGATTTAGAAGGAAAGTAGACTAAACATTGTTATAACATCTACATACTTTATCTAACTGGAAAATTTAATACTTTCTTAGTTATTATACTTCTACTAAACAACCGCAGCTTGTAACACCCGTAACAAAAAAGATACAAAAGTTCATGCTGTGATCTAACAAAACTGTTTTGTACAAAACCTTTTGGTTATGGACATGCCAGGCTATGGACATGCCAGTTAACAACATTAAATTGTTTAAGGTTTTTGAAATTTCTTTTATCCTTAATTGTTACGGATGTTACACATTTTCTGTTACGGGTGTTATCATTCACACTCTTAACACCTGTAACATAAACATGCATATGTTTAAAGCCATTCTACTTCTGTTATGGGACACTCAGGCAGGTGGGATTCCAGGTGGAGAGTTCCGCCATGGAATTCCTCCACATTTACTTAGTGTGAACATACCCTATAAGACAAAACAAAAATACAAAAGAGATTTTAGTAAGTTAAAAAAAAAATGGTTGTTTGATGATTCAATATAGCCACAACTATCATATAATGGTATTTTCAGAAGCAGTCAGAGCAGTTTATTCACATTTCGGGGAGCTGTTAAGCGTATGTCCAGTAATAGTAAGTGGAGAAACTGTATTGCATAAATTGTATTAAACTATTCATAGAGAATAACCCTGCATACAGCAGCCTAAGAGAACTGGGTATTAGTAAGAGTGAGATATTCAGACCACGGGGCCAGTGAGACTTCACTAAGGGGTAACTTTTAGTTTTCTGTACATGCATAAGTTCCATTTGATAAGACTGATTGACTAATCTTAGGGCCAGATCACACTGAGGAATCAATGCTGAATCAGCGAGGAAAGTGTTCCAGCGGGAAAGTGTTCTCATGGAATTCTCACAAAATTCTGCAAGGAAAGTGTTCAGCCTAGAATCACCTCTGGCGGAATTCCGCTCAAATTCATTTTTCATTTGCTCAAATTAATTCATTTCTTACAATTACGCGCTGAATTTCCTCAAGTATTCTGTGCTGAAAAATTTCAGAGCAGAAACTCACTGCTCAATTCATTTCAATGGGATTCCGCCAGTGGCTTAAATGTGTCTAAAATTGAGAGTAATACTTTTAGAAACCCCAGGAGACTGAAAACATTTGTACTATGTAACACCCGTAACATTTCATGTAACACCCGTAACAATCAAATTATGTTTTTTTTAGGGATGGTCCGAACCCGCCGAGGTTCAGGTTTGGCTGAACCCGAACACTCGGCATCGGATTCCCGCTGTCTGCCCGCTCCGTGCAGCAGGCGGATACAGCGGGAGGACCGCCTGGAAAACTGGGATACAACTTATGGCTATGGCTGTATCCCAGTTTTCCAGGCGTTCCTCCCGCTGGATCCGCCTGCTGCACGGAGCGGGCAGACAGCGGTAATCATTGTGTATGGTTCGGGTTCGTACGAACCTAGTACGAACTTGGTTTGGACCATCCCTAGTTTTTTTGTAAAAAATAATAATAATAATAATTATGAAATAAAAATAAATATCTAATATTATAGTATGAGTTCTTTACTTCAACCAGCAAAAAAACCTAAGCATAATTATTGTCCAGTTAGCAGAGTTTGGAGCTTACTCTTGTGAGGATGCTTGGTCTTTTTTTCTTAACACCGGTAACACCCAGTTAATCAATTTTTTTCAACAGTTATTTAAAAAAATTGCAAGAACGGCCGTGATTTATGCAAACAGGTTGTGTGAATATGGCCTATGGATGCAAAAAACAATTTCATGCCAAGTACTATTTTTTTTTCATAGAATTAGAAAAATAATATCATATATAGTAACAGTAAAGACATCCTTATTATTATTAACCCTTTGAGGACCAGGCCCAAAATGACCCAGTGGACCGCGCAAATTTTGATCTTAGTGTTTTCGCTTTTCCCTCCTCCCCTTCTAAGAGCTCCAGCACTCTCAGTTTTCTATCTACAAGCCATGTAAGTGCTTGTTTTTTACAGGAATAGTTGTACTTTGTAATGGCGTCATTCATTTTACCATAACATGTATGATGGAATCCCAAATATATTATTTATGAAGATATAAATAGGTGAAATCGTAAATAAGAATGCAATATGGTAACGTTTGGGGGGTTCCTGTGTCTACGTAATGCACTATATGGTAACAGCGACATGATACTATTATTCTATAGGTCAGTCCGAACACAACCATATGCAGGTTACACAGATTCTCTAATGTTATATATTTATTTTTTTTTTTATGAAATCCTTTTTTTTGGCAATTAAATATTAATAAAATGGGCCTATTGTGACGCTTATAACGGTTTTATTTTTTCACCTATGGGGCTGTATGGGGTGTCATTTTTTCCGCCATGATCTCTAGTTTTTATTAATACCATATTTGTGAAGATCGGACGTGTTGATCACTTTTTATTGATTTTTTTAAATATATAATGTAACATAAAATCGGTAATCCGTGCACTTTTTTCCCTCTTTTCGTGTACGCCGTTTACCGTTCGCAATGACGCTTGTTATATTTTAATAGATCGGACAATTACGCACGCTATGGTATATTATATGTTTATCTATTTATTTATTTTTATATGTTTTATTTATATAATGGGAAAGGGGGGTGATTTAGACTTTTATTGGGGGAGGGGTTTTGGGGCAGTGTGTTAGTGATTTTAACCTTTTTTTTTTTACACTTTTGAAGTCCCTTTGGGGGACTTTTACATACAGTACTTTGATTTATACACTGATCATTGCTATGCCATAGGCATAGCATTGATCAGTGTTATCGGCGATCTGCTCATTGAGCCTGCCTGTGCAGGCTTAGTGCAGCAGATCGCCGATCGGACCGCACGGAGGCAGGTGAGAGACCTCCGGCGGTCCGTTTCAATGATCGGGACCCCCGCAGTCACACTGCGGGGGTCCCGATCGGTAAGTGACAGAGGACTCCCCCTGTCACTTACACTTAAACGCCGCGGTCGCGCCGCGATCGCGGTGTTTAAGGGGTTAATGACACGCGGCAGCGCGATCGCTGCATCGTGTCATTACCGGTGAGGTCCCGGCTGCTGTTTGCAGCCGGCCCCCACCTGCTATGAAGCGTGCTCCGCTCCGGAGCGCGCTTCATAGCGGGAGAAACACCCAGGACGTAAGGTTACGTCATGGGTCGTCTGGGGACAGACTTCCATGACGTAACCCTACGTCCAGGGTCGTCTAGGGGTTAATAACACCAAATTCATGTGAATGATTAAACTTTTATTAAATCATGACTCCCATATAATCCCATAAAAAACAAAAACACACATTTAAAAATAAGGTGGAAGGGCTAAAATGCAGAATACTGTACATAAACGTGTGTCAGAATATACAGAAAACTGAACTGGTACAACAGAATAACCCTAGATGATCACAGGACTCCTATCTAATCAATCAACATAACATCACAATATAAAGGGCATAGTGCATCAAATATATACAATAGTGGCCTAGAGGTAAATAACACCACTTATCAAAAACAGAGGCTCAGTTGCCCTTTAGCTAGTTAATAGAACAGCCTCTGACCACAGCACCCCTAGGAGTCAAACCCAGCACACATGCCGCCCCTCCATGCCGCCCCTCCATGCCGCCCCGCCCCTCAATGCGTTTGGTCAGTACTTTCTCGAGGAGTGGCTGAAGGAGAGGATGTGATGTTGTACAAGAAGGTCCAAGGTGTTTATGGTCCTTGTAGGAGCAGGAATTCTCCAAACCAGTTATTTTACAGAAAAAATTCCAGGCAATGAGACCCCAAAATGAATTCAGACGTCACCCCTGACCCTGTAACATAACAGATCAATGTTATATATACCTCCAGGCATCAGTTTTGGAAACCTGTTGCCCATTAGGCAATGCTTGGAGACATGACTTTTGCCCTTGCTTATTCTGAATTAGCCAAAGAAATTTATAGACCAACATGGCAGCTCCCACTATAGACACAAGGAGGAAAAATATAAGGATATCCTCAGGTTCTAGCAGTAACTGAGAAGTCTTAAAATATAAATGCTGCATGGCATTACTGTGGTCTTTGCCATAGACTTTGATGGGTAGAATGGCCATAATAGGTGCCACAGGCATCAGCCAATAGGATCGCAGGATCTAGGTGCTGCAGGCATCAGCCAATAGGATCACAGGATCTGGTTGTCACCGGCATCAGCCAATAGGATCGCAGGATTTGGATTGAAAAATAAACAAACAACATCAACTGTTGCCAGTCAGCGATTGCTCCTTTGGAGAACAGACCGGCTTCATTTTGTTCCTGATTTTGCGATTTTGTGAGTATTTCCTGTATTCTGCGGAGGAAGAGGAGACCCGACTGTACATCAGCGCGACCTGAGAGACATCACCAACCGTCTACAAGTCTTCAGAGGTAAAGTAGCAGCACAATTCTCCTGGTGATTTTTGGTAATGTTTATCCCCATTATTATTAATCTATTGTTATATGTAACTATAAAAGTAATTGTGGGAGATTGATCAAGCTGTTTTACAATAATATTGTCCTTGGTTGCCCATAGCAACCAATCCCAGCTCAGCTTTCCTATACTAATGGGCTCTGCTATAATGAAAGCAGAGTTGTGATTGGTTGCTATGGGCGACAGAGGACATTATTACTGTAAGAAAGTGCAATATATCTCCCCATTGGGTCATTTAAAGTAATAATATTCTTTGTTGTCCATAGCAACCAATCACAGCTCAACTTTCTTTTATAAATATGAGCTCTGGTATAATCAAGGCAGAGTGATTGGTTGCTATCGGCAACAGAGGATTATTATTATTATTATAAGACACTGTAATCTATTTCCTCCATTGTGTCCTTCATAGTAATAATGTCCCTTGTTGCCAATAGCAACCAATCACAGATCAGTTTTCCTTTATTATTGGGCTCTGCTATAATTAAATATGAGATGTGATTGGTTGCTATGGGCAACAAAGGACATTATTACTGTAAGAGAGCAATTATCCCCAGTTATGTGTTTTATAGTAATAATGTCCCCAGTTGCCTATAGCAACCAATCACAGCTCAGCTTTCCTATATTAATGTGCTCTGCTATAATAAAAGCAGAGTTGTGATTGGTCGCTATGGGCAACAGAGGACATTATTATAAGACATTGTAATATCCCTCCCCCATTGTGTCTTTTATAGTAATAATAATCTTTGTTGCCCATAGCAACTAATCACAGCTCAGCTTTCCTATATTATTGAGCTCTAGTATAATTAAATATGAGCTGTGATTGGTTGCTATGGGCAACAGAGGACATTGTTATTATAAGACAATGCAATCTATCTCCACCATTGTGTCTATTATAATGTGTATTAGTAATTCGTACCCCTCGAAGAAACATACGTCAGGGCTGGGGCTGTGTGCATGGACCTCAGTAATTATTACTTACAGGTTACAGGTAGAGCTCATGCACTTCTCAGATGTTCTGTTCTGCACCTGCAGTTTGATGTCTGTGCTTCCCTGTAATCCTGCTGTTATGTATTACCTCATGTACTATGCTGCTATTGTACTGCACATTATGTGATCTGTTATTTGTACCATAGTAAGTGCTCCCCCACTCTGAGTCCCCCTTGTTACTGGTTTATGTATCAGCAGTCGTGGCTCACTGTTTATGGTATTTATGTTTTCACTGTATTTTTTTTTTTCCATTAATAAAAAAAACTTTTCAACTTGCAATTGTGAGTGGTTCATTTCTTATCTTTTTGGTGATGTAGTAATTATACAGTATAGTAATATCCAGAACAATTATTATAGGGAATCTATCAGTAGGTTTGGGCAGCCAGTAGGGCATTATACAAAGACGTCCATGGTCCCTCTATTATGGCGCTCCAGTGTGCTGTTAATATGTCAGATTTTATAGATATGCAGAGTATCCTGTTTGGTGCACTGGGGGCGTCCTTTACCCCTGCCCGCTCCTCATTAGCCCCTAATCAATAAAGAATACTAGAGGAGGAGCGGGCAGGGGTAAAGGACGCCCCCAGTGCACCAAACAGGATAATTAGCATATCTATAAAATGTCTCTTACATATAAACAGCACACTGGAGCGCCATAGTAATAAAGAATAAATCCCAAGACTTATGAGTACCATATATTATTATTATTATTATTATTATTATTATTATTATTATTCTATGGTTATCTATAATTATAAAGAAATTGGGGGTGACTGCTCAAGCAGTGTTATAGTTATAATATTCTTTGTTACCCATAGCAACCAATCGCAGCTCAGTTTTCCTATATTAAAAAGGCCTGGTATAATTAAATATGAGCTGTGATTGGTTGCTATGGGCAACAGAGCATATTCTTATAAGGCAGCAATATTATTATTATATTATATAATAATCCCATTATTATATAATATTGCAATATATAATACTGTATATCTCCTCCATTGTGTCTTTATGTGACTTAGTATTATACAGTATATTAGGCTTTGTACACACACATAGGGGGAGATTTATCAAACTGGTGTAAAGTAGAATTGTCTTAGTTGCCCCTAGCAACCAATCAGATTCCACTTTTCATTCTTCACAGATTCTTTAAAAATGAAAGGTGGAATCTGATCGGTTGCTAGGGGCAACTGAGCCAATTCTACTTTACACTAGTTTGATAAATCTCCCCCATAGCGTTTAATTAGAATAGAAATCCAAAATAAATAAATACAAAAGAAATCCATCTACATGTTACAGATACAGACAGTCATAGTACTTTTTGTTTCACATTTCTTACATAAAGTTATATAACTTTAAAGACGGTAATTTTTTTCCCCCCACATTTTTCAAAGAGCGGCATTTCTTTACTGTTTCTTATTTTATGCTTAGAAGAGGCGACTTCGGTTCCAGGTAATTGATCATATATATTGTAGATTTTTCTGTTTTTCTGTTACTACAGCGAGGGACAAAACACACACAAAAAAAATAGGGGAACAGGTACCCCTATTATAATGAAGAGAATCCACAGTCTAAACAGGGTTTCCTGCTCAAGAGGAGCAAGCTTCTGCTTCTGAGTGGGCCGTGTCTGTGTTGCTATCCAGCAGGCTGTATACCCTGTATGCATGCCTCCTGCTCAAATTACCAGCCAGGCAGGGGTTAAGTTGGGATGTACTGTATAATCACTTAACCCCTGTCTGGCTGGTAAACTAATCAGAAGGCATGCATATAGGGTAAAAAACAATTAAACAGACTTGTAACCTGATACCCCCCCCCCCCGCCAATATACCATGCGCCTATATTACACGTTTTCTTATGTATTGGGAGGCTTCTGGGCCGCTTTAAGCACTATCACAGGGTGCGAGCCTAATGATATATCCTGGTATAATGCCAGAGCAGTGCCCATAGTGTAAATTCATGCCAATACAACATAGGTAATATCTTCTTCAGAATCCATGTTCCCACATATTCATGGTAATAATTCTCTCATTTTAAAAGATGGCGAGGAAGAGGAAGAGAGAACTGATCGACCTTTATGAAGAGGAGACGTAAGTGCAAGATTATATATCACTGCAAATCCTCACTTACTGCATTACATATCATCTCCTATACTATTCACAGCACAACGCTCATCTATTATATTACTATTACTTCCTCATAGCCAAAGACAGGTCATATATTCTCCTTACATTACAATGGATCTTTTTTATTTTTTAATAAATTGTTCACTTATTCTTATATGCCTATGCTATGTTGTATCTTGTATCGCTGGAATTCTGACAGTAAAATCTATTTTTTATATCACAGATCAATGACCACCATCATGAAGAGGAGGAAGGACACCGACCTGCAGCCAGAAGAAATAGCTGCATTCCTGAACCTGCTTGGTAAAATTCACTGCACCTTCCAACGATTGTAGTTTTCCTGCTTTAGGCCATGTTCACACATGGCATAAACATCGACCATTATTTGACAGGGTTGCTGTTTGCTGTGTCAACTAACAGCTGATGTCTCAGATTTTTACCCGGCTGATACTGCAGTATTGGCCGTATGAACATAACTTCATTTTAATTGGAATGCGGGCACATTTAGGTGTGCCCCCACTTCAATTAGCCATAGAGCACAATATACAGGATCTGCAGAAGATTCAATGCTGTGTTCCATCATTTACCTAAATTGTCTGTGTGGGCCTTGCCGTGTGATCAGCATTACCAGCCATATTCATTAAAGAAAAACACCTGTGATAAAGCCCGGTAATGCTGGTCACATGACAAAGCCCAAACAATCAATTCATACAAAACTTCAGAGACCAGATAATCTATTAGGATTTCCTGCCATCTGAAGGGAATAGGGCTGAGCAACCGGACCAGATAGAGACACAGCTGCTTGTACTGTGCTGTGCCCTGACAACAATCAAAGGGACAGAAATACGTATACTCCATGAATCTTCTTGTCATTTAAAAACTGTTTTGAATTGAAACAATCCTTTATTCAACTTGTTTCTTAGACGACGAGGACATCCAACTGTTTTTGGCCAAGGACATCTGCCTACGGATCTCGGACAAGGTACTTATATACTGCTTGGATAAATTGGGTGTGTGAAGATGATGGTCCTGTAATATTACACATAGAAATAGGATCACCACTTATAGCTAAAACATAACTCCCTTCTTCTCTTACTAGTATCTGCTAGCAATGACCCTCGCGTACTTCAAGAGAGCTGGACTGACCATCGAGGAGTATAAAGAATACTTTTTTGCATCCCTGTGAGTTTATTCATGTGTATATGTCTAAGGCATGGGTCTCAAACTCAATTTACCCGGGAGCCGCTGGAGGTAGAGTCTGGGTGAGGCTGGGCCGCATCAGGTTTTCCAAAAGAAGGGGACTGGGGGGTGACACAGGGGACTGGGGGGAGCTGAGGGGTGACACAGGGGACTGGGGGGAGCTGGGGGGTGACACAGGGGACTGGGGGGAGAAGGGGGTGACACAGGGAACTGGGGGGAGCAGGGGGGTGACAGAGGGGACTGGGGGTCTCTGAGAGGGGACTGGGGGTGACACAGGGGACTGGGGGCAGCTGGGGGGTGACACAGGGGACTGGGGGGAGAAGAGGGTGACAGAAGTGACTGGGGGGAGCAGGGGGGTGACAGAGGGGACTGGGGGTGACAGAGGGGACTGGGGGTCTCTGAGAGGGGACTGGGGGGAGGAGGGGTGAAAGAGGGGAGCTGGGGGGTGACACAGGGGACTGGGGGGAGCAGGGGGGTGACACAGGGGACTGGGGGGAGCAGGGGGTGACACAGGGGAGCTGGGGGGTGACACAGGGGACTGGGGGGAGCAGGGGGTGACACAGGGGACTGGGGGTGGCGAAGGGAACTGGGGGTCTCTGAGAGGTGACTGGGGGTGACAAAGGGGACTGGGGGTCTCTGAGAATGTACTGGGGGGAGCAGGGGGTGACACAGGGGACTGGGGGGAGCAGGGGGGTGACACAGAGGAGCTGGGGGGTGACAAGGGGAATGGGGGTGACAAAGGGGACTGGGGGTCTCTGAGGGGACTGGGGGTGACAAAGGGGACTGGGGGGAGCAGGGGGTGACACAGGGGACTGGGGGGAGCAGGGGGTGACACAGGGGACTGGGGGTCTCGGAGAGGGGACTGGGGGTCTCTGAGAGAAGACTGAGGGGGCAGGGGGTGACAGAGGGGACTGGGAGTCTCTGAGAGGGGACTGGGGGTGACAGAGGGGACTGGGGGTCTCTGAGAGGGGACTGGGGGGTGACACAGGGGACTGGGGGTCTCTGAGAGGGGACTGGGGGTGACACAGGGGACTGAGAGTCTCTGAGAGGGGACTGGGGGGTGACACAGGGGACTGGGGGGAGCTGAGAGGGGACTGGGGGGAGCTGGGAACACACCCCTCCTCCTCTGACCCCCGGCACCGGGGCGCTCTCCTCTCAGCCGCACATGCAGCTCCTAGATCTCTGGAGGAGGAGGCCGCGGGGACTGCAGGGTGAGGTGATCGCATTGCTGCAAGTCCTGGGGCTGTAAAGCAGGATCGGGGGTCTGCACTGCATCCCCCGATCCTACTGAACAGCCCCAGGACTTGCAGGAATGCGATCACCTTGCAGTCCCCGCGGCCTCCTCCTCCAGAGACTGGGGAGCTGCATGTGCGGCAGAGACGCAAGCACCGCACCGCACACCTCCCCTCCCACCACCACCGCCGCCACCGCCCACCTCTCCGTCATCTTCAGGAGGCCGGCCGAACAGCTGCAGCCGTCCCTGATGCCGGCCCCCCTCTGCCGCGTCATCAGCTGCTCAGCCGCGATTGGCTGAGCAAAAAGTTAAGCTCAGCTAATCGTGGCTGAGCAGCTTATGAGGGCCGTACTTACAGGGAAGCTACCATTGAGGTGGGGGCCGCAAACTAGTGTCGCGAGGGCCGCAGTTGGCCCGCGGGCCGCGTGTTTGAGACCCCTGGTCTAAGGGAATGCTTTCAAGTAATTGTAAATCTGATGCTTTAAGTCAGCTTTTCCATCATAGTTTGTAAAACAATTATGTTTATTACATAGGAGAAAGGTGAAAGGGTATTTTAATATTTATATGCAGAGAAAACATAAAAAGCCTATAGATTTTAGCATGTAGCATTTGTACCATATAGGTTCATATCAATAATTTCACATTGTTACTATTATTAAATCTAGACAAGATTCTTTTACACTGATATGGAAGTATATAGTAAACCATGACTTCACTTTCTCTTTAGTTATCTAGCGAACCAGTTTGAAGAAGATGAGGACTTCAGATACGAGATCTACGCGTGGGCCTTAGGAAGATCCTGGGAATGGCGGAAGGAAGAACTGCACGACCAACGGAACTATTTGCTTTACCGGATGGACTTCAGAGCTTGGATTGACCAGACCACGTGTGAAGAGGTTAGTAATCAAAAAAATATGTATAGTCAGAAGTTTAGTCTATGATTATGAATCCTTCATGAAAAGATGATTCAATCATAAATTATTTAATTCCAGATCATGGCACAGGACCCTTTCCACTGGGCATGGATGCGACAGAGGCGTCCCCATCACAGCTGGGCCATTCGTTGGTGGAGGAGGAGCGCATGGGAGTTCGAAGTCCAAGGCCCATGGGGTTACCCATATTCATGCGCTCGCTGCAGGAACATCGTTTTGTATCCATGCAGGTGGAAAGTGGTCGGTAACATCGTAAGCCAGATCGACACAGCAGTGGACCCTGGAACATCGATTGAGATCCTCGACTAAGAAGACCATGACGGATGACGCAAAGAAGCAGGTAATGTAAAACACATGCATGCACACACACATCATTCCCTTTACCCTCCAACACACCAACACAATACTTTTAAAGGGGTTTTCCAGGAAAAATGTACTGATGAGCTATCAACAGGATATTCCATCAGTCACTGATCGGCGAGGTGCCAACAACCGGCAGCCACACTGATCAGCTGAGCATCCCGCACTGCACAGTGAATGATGTTTGTCTCTGGTCACTGTGTAGCAGTGACAATGTGTAACTGCAGCTCAGCTCATATTCATTTGAATGTCACCTGAGCTGCAGTTACATATCATCACCACTACACAATGCACTAAGACAGACTGATTACTGTGTAGTGGGGTCACTTAACAACTGAATGAAGTTGGTGCCGGGTGTCGGTAATTCAGTGACTTATGAGCAATCTGTTGGATAGCTCGTCAGTACATTTCGTGTAGAAAACCCCTTTAAAAGTCACACACACTGACACAAATTAACATATACACTTTCTCTACACAGCCCCAACTAAATGATTAATGATATATAGTGTTATCCTCCCTTAGAATGCCAGAGGAAGGGCAATACAGTGGCCATGGCTTCCCTGCAGGTTTCCTCCACAGGGGGTTTTTCCTGTCCTGTGTGTTGCTGTACGCTCTTCGTGAGTGATGGGAGGTAACAATCACAACACATACATACACACATACATACAATAAATTTCTCTTAAACCCTCCTTACTTGGTCACTGAGTCTTTTCTTGTGTAAGCAGTATATGGCGGTATCTGTAATGTATTTTTGATAATATTCTCACTTCTGATCACACTACAAAAGCATACAGAGACCTTATAAAAGGGGTTACCTACTTATCATCTACACAAATGAAAATGAAAAGCAGCAGCACTTATTTATTTCTTTTCATCAGGTATTCGTAGTCTACAAACAGCCAATGGTCAGTTTGGCAATGTTCAGACGCTTTGTCAGGGTATGCGGTACTAATGCTCCAATTATTTTCTAAGGGGGTCATTGAACATTGCCCCTCTCTGCACTCAGCAATGTTCAAAGGCCACATGGAAAACAAATGGAGCGCTTGCTTTGCATAGCCAGTCTGTTCATTTGGTGAAATTTTTTTTCTAACATCTCTTGATCAGTAGCAGTCCCAGCAGTCAGACCACTCCTGATGTGCTAGTTCTCTCCTATAATGTCAATAGCAGTTAAAGGGGTTATTAAGCAAAAATCTTTATCTTTCAAATCAAATGGTTCCAGAAAGTTACATAAATTTTTAATTTACCTCTATTAAAAAATTGCAAGTCTTCCAGTACTTATCAGCTGCTGTATGTCCCGCAGGAAGTGATGTATCCTTTTCAGTCTGACACAGTGCTCTCTGCCGACATCTCTGTCCTATACTGGAAGTGTCCAGACCAGCAGCAAATTCCCATAGAAAACCTTTTTCTGCTCTGGACAGTTCCTGTCTCGGACAGAGATGTAAGCAGAGAGCACTGTGTCAGACTGAAAAAAAAACACCATTCTGGAGGACGTAGTGTCCTAAAGATACAGGGGTAGCTGGAGCAGTGCAGAAGGTATGTATGCAGGGCTTGTTGGATCTGGAAACTTGACAGCATGAATATATGCATACCTGTGCTCTCAGTTTCCCAGTTATTGGCCCCCATCCCTTTTACACAGGGAGATGTGCGGCTGATAATGATAAATTTTAAAACCAGCTCAAAAGATGCAAGCAGCTGAAGATCCGGCATTTTCCCGCTTCTCGCTGTCACTTTTACAAAGGCCGATTATCAGCCGAAGGAGCATTTCTAGCAACGCTCCTGGCCAATAATCAGCTCATGTAAAATACACACCTTCTCTAAAAGAACCAAGAGGCTGCAACACCATGAAGCAAGAGACACCACTAACCAAACAACACCATAAAGACCAAGGAGATCTCCAAACAACGGTATTGAGAAGTACAAGTCAGGGTTGAGTTATAATAAATTTCCAAATTCTGAGTTCTGCTGGTCAGATGATCAGAGGTTGTGATGTGTTTTTGTATACTAATTTTTCACCATAATAAAGAACAGGAGAAATCCTATTTGAACAGACCTTCTGTGTCAATGTCTCTGACTGGTTTTTGCACTGTTTATGTGCAGTAGATATGAGTTATTCTTAAAGAGTCCTGCGTATTTCTATTCTATGGAGCCAGTTATTACATTTGCCAGCAGGAGACTGGAAGTCACTGGACCAGGAGCCCCAGGGGACTGGGGTAGGTCAGTATTCCTTAGTTTTCATTAAAAAAAAAATTGTATCCCAGAATACGGCTTTAGTTCACTTTAAGGCCACGTTCACATACTGTACAAACATCACTGCTTCATTTAATAGCAGTCTATGGAATCATGGCCGTAGTATATACACCCTGTATACACTATGGCCGTGGTTCTCTGCGGCCACAGAAAATATTTTTACAGTTCTATTTTGTGCGGCCTATATTTAGTAAGGTCTAATAGTGAACAAGTTAGACTGTGTTATAGTGTAAAGTATGGCTCCTGGCTGTACTTTACATTGTGGTCTATAGCAAATCGAAGCGCGGGCACACCAGAATGTGTATGTGTTCCAATTAAAATAAAGCAATGTTCATCTGGCTGATACTGTAGTACTGGGTCAAACAACAGCCGATGTTTATACACTATGTGAACATGGCCTAAAAGGACAGAAATCGGTCCCTTAAAATTCCAATTGATGAAAACCTTTTATACTCAGCATGAAAACAGATTTATCAAGATGCCTCAAACCCAATCAGCCTGTTTTTTTTTTTTAAACTATTCACAGCTCAGGTCTCATTTTACCAAAGCTTCTTAAGATATAAAACCTGAGCTGTGACTGGTTGCTGTGGGGAAAAAAATCTGAAAGTGAGGATTTTAAGGCAGCTTAATACATCTGTGTCAATGTGTTGTTGTTATTTTTTTATTGTTATTATTATACTACAAGTAGAAAAGTCCATAGAAGCCCAATAGAGAACATGTTTCCAATGAAAGAGTCAGAGGGTCCTGATGCAGAGTAGCTATCAGTAGAGATGAGCGAACCTGGAGCATGCTCGAGTCCATCCGAACCCGAACGTTCGGCATTTGATTAGCGGTGGCTGCTGAAGTTGGATTAAGCCCTAAGGCTATGTGGAAAACATGGATATAGTCATTGGCTGTATCCATGTTTTCCAGACAACCTTAGAGCTATATCCAAGTTTAGAAGCCCCCCGCTAATCAAATGCCGATCGTTCGGGTTCGGATGGACTCGAACCCAAACCCGGTTCGCTCATCTCTAGCTATTAGATAGCTTTCAAATAGACCCCCATATGGCCTCTGGTGCACTGGTTACATCTGTAGCCTTAGCCTCAGGGCTGTATGGATCAATAGGGGGTTACCTGACTTCAGATCTTACAAGGGGTCGGGCCAGCAGGGCATGGTCTAGGTAAGGCCCTATTCCACAGAACTATTATCGGCCATATCCGCTTGTTTGCTCCTCTATGTCGCCCCGTCGAATAGGGGCTTTAGGGTGGGAGTTTTAACGGACCCAAGTGTTTCATAAGAGGGGGGGGGGGGGTCACACACAGTATTGTTGGTAGTATGATCACTTATGTCCTGTTTTCCTATTCATGGAGGGGAGGGCAGAGTGTGCAGGAAAGGTAGAGAAGCGTGGATCAAAATATGGTACTGCCAAGGTATAAGGAAGAGCACATGATACTGCCATGATGTATTGTCCATACAGGAACACAGGATAAAGCAGGTCAGTGGAGGCCAACAGCAGAAGTAGTCAGTACAGAACTGCAACATTGTTGAATGGAAACATTAAAGGATACTTTGGCCATGTAAAACTTCTGATATATTGTTGCCCTTTCATACAACATAATAAACATGCTATTCTCACCACATGGGTCGCTTCCAAGGCTAAGGCTCCATTTACACAGAAAGATTATCTGACAAAGAATTTAAAACCAAAACCAGAAACAGACTATAAACAGAGATCAGGTCATAAAGGAAAGCCTGAGATTTCTCCTCTTTCAAATCCATTCCTGGCTTTGGCTTCAAATCTTTGGCAGATAATCTATCAAATAATCTTTCTGTGTAAATGCACCCTAAGAGGGAACAGCGTCGTGGTCAGTGGCTGAGCGTTCAACAAGCTACATGGAGATACCACTGGAGGGCTATAAAACAAGTGTCAGGCGAGGAACAGAGAAACAGGACCTGTAACGTGGACTGCAGAACTACAAGTACCAGACATGGTGTCCACAAGGGCTGAGAAGAGTCCAGGAGCAGGCTGGATTAAAATCACAACAATTTGGAACAAGACCTGGAAGTAACATGCATAACCCACCAGGATCACATCATGTTGTCAGCAGAGAGAGGTAACAGCACAGTTCACACCCTGCACACATTTAAAATCCACGGCTGCAATTTTTAGTGGCAGTTTCCCTCCCCGGCAATGTAGGACACAAGGTGGTCAGACCCAAGTCTAAACACGGGTACAAGTAACTTCTCACTCTACAAGTATTCTCTCAAGTTCCGTCAGAGAACATTGCTACATTGGGTTAGGACTCCCCCAACAAACTCTTCTCCTCTATGCTACTCTACTCTACTTTCAACTGTTCAAGCACCGCTATAACTACCTCTCTTCTACTCTACTCCTCAAGGCACCTCCTCAAGCACAAACAAGTTTAAGTAGTAAGTCCGTGTAAAGATTCAGTTTTTTCTACAAAAGTGTATTGTACTTCTAAGAGACTGCACATTAAAGCTGTTATATTTGTATATCACTGGCACTCCTTTCCTACGCACCAGTACCCATACACACAAACCGCACACCCTGGGTTATTTTTCCCCTTTCTGTGGGTGGTGCTACCGATAGTCCGGGTGGGCCAATTGGCTCTCAGGACTACCATCACAAGAACCCAAGGGAGCCATCACAACCCGACCGGTCACCGACTATTTTGCGGATTACACCCAGCCACAACATAAAGCAGGTACTACCACCATACCTGTGTGCTGGACTAGCACTGTGCATAACAACTATACCATCTTTGGCTAAGCTGTACAACAGAACTGATAGCATCCATTAATCATAGAAACGCACCACACAACAGTTTATGGTAGGAGTTGTAGTTTTGCAGCTTGTGGCCATCCAGGTTGCAGAACTACAACCCCCATTAATCCCTATTGACAGTTCATAATAAGAGTTGTAGTTCTGTAATAGAATACAGGATGGCAGAATGATACATAGACACATGAATAACACATGGACACATGAATGACAAAGGACACGAGGGGGGAGCATGGCATAGTACACAGGGGGAAGAGGGTGGCATGCTATAAAAGGGGGAGAGGGTGGCTCGTTACACAGGGGGGAGGTGGTGACATGGTACTTAGGGGGAGCCAGTGGCACGGTACACAGGGGGAAGACGGCAGCGCAGAACACAGGGGGGGGGGGGCAGTGGCACGGAACAGAGGGGAAGATGGTGGCATGGTACAGGAGGGGGAGACTGTGAGACAATACACTAGGATCAGTAAATCCTGAAGGTAATTCATGGCTTCTTGATAGTTTCCTGAAGGTAAATACTGATTACTGATGCTTTCCTGAAGCCTTTTGATGCCTGATCTGGATTTCCTGTCAGTAAAAACTGACACGGACATATGAATGGGGCCTCAGACTTTCTCAATTATTTATCCTTAATTATAATGCAAGGTCTTCATACCTGCACATACAGGAAGCAAAGTCAGCAAGGCATCAAGTGTGTACTTATATTTATGTGCTTAAGAAAGTAAGTGCTACACATGGAATACATCAAAACATTTACAATTTAATCAGACCCATTGTATCAGATTAGGTATTATACGTATTATCATCAGTATACAGAAGGAAAAGACATTGGGCCACATTTATCATCCGGCGAACGGATGTTTTTTTGCGAAAAGTGCCGATTTGCGTATTTTTTTATTCGCAAATGGCCGATTTGCGAATAAAATATTGGCAAATTGGCACTTTCCGCCGAGTACGCCAGGGGGGCGGAAAGGGGGCGTGTAGTGGGCGTAACGGAGGGCGCGGACTCAGAGTCCGCGCGATTTACCATCCGTTCCCCCCAAATGTACGCCGAAAACCTACTCCAGTCCTCAGCTGGCGTAGGTTTTTCGGCGGTGCGCACCGGCGCGCACAGGATTTATGTAGAGGCAGTCCGCCTCTACATAAATCTCCGTAGCACCGGAGCTGCGGGGGCATTTATAAGTCCGGTGTAAAAAACGGTGCGCACCGGCGCGCACGGGATTTATGTAGAGGCAGTCCGCCTCTACATAAATCTCCGTAGCACCGGAGCTGCGGGGGCATTTATAAGTCCGGTGTAAAAAACGCCGGACTTAATAAATGCCCCCCATTGGGATTTTGTCTATTACAAGAACTACTGGTATCATTTGGAGTTATTATGATGCACATAATTACTATAAGAACTTTCTCTCTGCTGTACCCGGTCTGCTGAATTTCCATAAGTTAATATACAGTATTAAATTCACAATGTTTGTGCACCTTGTGAGAAAGGAGGAAAGATGATCTCACAACTGTAGAGCAAAGAGGGACTTTTTCTTTTTCTTACACGTTGCCATTAATACCTGTTTCCTGGTGGACATCGTTGGGAAATTTATTGAGCTAATTGTTGTTGTTTGCTTATGAGTAAGAAAAAAAATATACACAATTAAATACTTAAAAATGTTTAACACTTTCAACATTTTTTAAAATAATGTGACACGTTACATTTAAAGTATCTTGTTCAAACATATTTCAAGAGGAAAATACATTAAAATAAAAGTCAACACATTTAATTTCACAGTACAGTAAATAAATCATTGGCTGGTCAGCAATTATAAAATACTAGTTTGTTGTTATTATTATGCCCATGTTTCTTGGCATGTTTTGTTAAAAAAAAAAAAAAAAGCTCACTGTTCCTCAAACAACTACACTCTGGCCCATGTGATTTCTAACATATTCATAAATCACTTAATTTACCTATAATGTCGCTTTATCCCCGAAAACAGGTCTAAAGCTTTGGCCACTAAGTGTTTCCTTTTCCTGCAGTCTGCTGTTTACTATTTGGTGTTAAGGGAAATCTGTCTCTAGTAACAGCTAGATCAGGATAGAACACAGGAATTGGGGACAGGGCTTAGTATGTTATTTGTTTAGGAGAGAGATCCCAAGAGAGTCTGGCCTGTGAAGCTGCAAGTCTGTCTGCTACTGATGGTCCACAGTGTTCCTGAAAGGCAAATCAAGACTTCCCTCCTATCTCTCACACTTTACTCTTTAATCAAACATGCAGTCTTGAGGTTGCAAAAATGTTTAGAACAGTTTGTGTTACTGAAAATGTACAACTCTTGGTATCGTACATAATAACACACAGCTTCATTGTAGCTTTACTCCGAGGCTAAAATTTCCATTATACTTGAGGTGATTCCATTTAGAGCAAGTTTCTAGTAAGCTGATTTCATCAGTGCACATCCAAGCTTCTGACCATTCTTTCACCTCATCTTTTTGTGGCAATTAAATTTCTTAAAGGGTTGATGTGTTCAGGAGGAGCACTCACAATGTCTGTCACCCTTATCCTGTGAGGGTCATAGATACAGTCTTCTTCCAGGTTACTATCAACCATGCCACATCCTGGAGGCACCCAAGCACTGTCATATCCATGGTCATGCCAGGTTAGCCGCATTGGGTGAAGCTGACTGTCACTCTTCTTAACTTTTTCTACCTTTAGAGAAAGCTTTAAAACCACTTTCTGATCTTTCTGATTCAGTGGATATCATGAAGCCTTCTGTGCATCTCTACTGACATAGACGCCTTTTCCAAGCATCCCATTATCAGAAACTCTAAATCCAATGGTGATGATACTATAAGCTGCGGTTACACTTGTCCCGTGATACATGGTATAGAACCTTCTTCCAGGATACTTATGTGTCATTTCTGTAAATGGAATTCCAGCTTGTGTACCTGTAAATTATACAGGAGGTTTCTAATGGGTTAATTTGCAACAATATTGAGAAATTATGCAATAAAAGAAAATACGACAAAAGAAGTTTTATTACAGGATAAAGATGTACCCTGACAGAAGAAGGAGTCCAAGGTACCAATATGTCTGCGCACACTATTAGGGGTGGTGCCAGTTGAAAAAAAATGTAATAGAAAAAGAAATATCAACTAAACACATTAGATTGCCATCATTTTGTGGGGTTATTTTTGCATTTAGAGTTTAAGGGTGCGTTCACACCTACAGGATCCGCAGCAGAAGTGCAGATTTGATGCTGTGTTCAGTTATTTAAATGAAATCTGCTGCGGATCTGCTGTTTAAGGGTGAACGTACCCTTAAAGGGGTTGTCCGGCGCTAAAAAATTATTCACAGAATAACACACATTACAAAGTTATACAACTTTGTAATGTATGTTATGTCTGTGAATGGCCCCCTTCCCCGTGTCCCACCATCCCCACCCGTGTACCCGGAAGTGTGGTGTGCTATACATACCTGTCACGTGCCGACCACGGTCTCCGATCCTCAGCAGCGACGTCTTCTTCGGGCGGCCAGCGGATCTTCCCGAGTGCTGGCCGCCCTCTGCAGCGTCATCCGAAGCTTAGCCGCTCACAGTTATGCTCAGCCAATCGCGGCTGAGCTTTGGATGACGCTGCAGAGGGCGGCCAGCACTCGGGAAGATCCGCTGGCCGCCCGAAGAAGACGTCACTGCTGAGGATCGGAGACCGTGGTCGGCACGTGACAGGTATGTATAGCACACCACACTTCCGGGTACACGGGTGGGGATGGTGGGACACGGGGAAGGGGGCCATTCACAGACATAACATACATTACAAAGTTGTATAACTTTGTAATGTGTGTTATTCTGTGAATATTTTTTTAGCGCCGGACAACCCCTTTAAGGGATGTAGTTTCCAGAATGGGTTTTCACTGTCTTGGCAGCAGGAGGCCTCTGTCAATGTGACATGGCGTTTATCATCCATTCAGCCCAAATCCAGCCTCTAAAATCCAAATGGTGCGCCTTCCCTTTGGAGGCTTGCCCTGCACCCACATGGCACTTTATGTCCACATGTGGGGTATTTACGAACTCAGGGGAAATTGCTTTACACATTGTGTCTTTTTTTCTCTTTTAACCCCTTGTGAAAAATTCAAGGCTAAACCAACATTATAGTGTAACAAATGTAATATTTCATTTTCACGCCACATTGTTCCATATTTGTGCCCGTCACCAGTGGCGGGCACTTCACCTCTTGTTACATTCCCTGAGGGGTGTAGTTTCCATAATGGGGTCACTTGTGGGGGGTTTCAACTGTCTTGGCAACACAGAGGCCTTTTAATTTTAACAAGGCCGTCAAAATCCATTCCAGCCAAATCCAGCCTCCAAAAGCCAAATGGCGCTCCTTTCCTTTGAAAGCTTACCCTGCACCCACATGGCGCTTTATGTCCACATGTGGGGTATATTCGTACTCAGGGGAAATTGTTCTACACATTTTGAGTATTTTTTATCTTTTAACCCCTTGTGAAAATGAAAAAATGAAGACAAGATCTTCACTCCGTCCGGCATCCCATGTGGCGCCGGATAAAACTGACATGTCAGTTTTCTGCGGGCGAAATTCAGTGAATTCCGGACGCAGAAAGACCTGTTAGTTTACACTGTGGGTTATGGGAAGCTCTGATGCGGGCTCAGAGCTCCGCGGCCCGAAAGATCACTCGGCCGGTATTTAGTACGATCAGGGTCACGGAAAGGCCGGTCTGATACAGCGTGTGCACATAGCCTCTAAAATCTGTAAGTGTACCCTGAGGTACTCTCACAGAGTTTGTAGAATTTCAAGCCATACCGTGATCTCTTATTGGGAAGGTTCTGGCGGAAAAGACGTGTCTGGGGGGCAGCATACGCTATGCTACCCTTAGACACGTCACTGGAAGATGATAATGAGGATGAATGGAGGAAATAAGGATCCCCCCATTCATCCTCACTGTTTCGGTGGCGGAGGCAATAATAGCGTATGCCTCCGCTGCCGAAAACACCCTGGGGGCTATTTTTATATGGAGATTGGTATATGGGGTATGTAAATGTGTAGTGGTGAAGTGTAAAACTTTATTTCATGTAGTGTAGTGTAATGTAGTTTTTTTAAAAAAAAATTTTAACAGTAAAAAAAAAAAAAAAAACGCCAAGAAAGGAGTTGCTGATAAATGCCGTGTGCGGTACTTATCAGCAGACAGTGGCGGTAGGATATAGAAAAAAAGGAGGAAAACAACCCATACGCCAAAAAGGAGGAGTTGCTGATCAGCTGCAAAAAAAAAATTTGAAAAAAAAACAACACTCTTTTTACCCCAAAGCAACTGATCAGTGTACAATATATACTGATCAGCCGCTAGGGGGCAGTAGAGTGAAGCTGCCGAAGATTTCCGAAGTTAGATGACCAGGGAGCCCGAAGAGCCGAAGATTTCCGAAGTTAGACGACAAAGAGCCGACGGGAGCCAAAGTTAGATGATGCGGAGAAGAGGACGCCGCGGGACCGCCGATCTTCGCTCCAGGCGCCCAGATCATGTGAGTATAGTGCACCTACACTATACACACCTGTTCTGCACCCCTCAGCTATCTAGCTGAAGGGTGCAAAACCTGGGGAAACTTTTTCTTTACACTTTTTTTACCGGCCGGCCCATCACGGCAATCATGGGGGTGGCACCGGCGCCATCTTTTCCCCATACACTAATGGCGATTGGTGCTGTCTCGTACAGTACCAATCGCCATTGCTTTCCGAGTCACTGTAATAAATTTACTTACCCATCCATCCTGCCCCCGCTCGCCCGCCCTGCACTGTAACTATGAAGCTGTGAGGCAGCTGGTTTCCCGGGCTGTTAATGAGGCAGCAGGAGGTAAACCACATTGAGGGAAATGTTCTGCAGGGTCAGGGGTGTTTTTTTTTTTTTTTATTTGTATAGTATGTGGGTGCAATATTCTGCAGGGTCAGGGGTGTGTGGGTGAGATGTTCTGCAGGGTCAGGGGTGTTTGGTTGCACTGTTAAGTCATGTTCTGCAGGTTCAGGGGTGTGTGGGTGTGATGTTCTGCAGGGTCAGGGGTGTGTGGGTGCACTTTTAAGTGATGTTCTTCAGGGTCAGGGGTGTGTGGGTGCGATGTTCTGCAGGGTTAGTGTGTGTGGGTGTACTGCTATGCGATGTTCTGCAGGGTCAGGCGTGTGTATATGCACTGTTATGCGATGTTCTGCAGGGTCAGGGGTGTCTGGGTGCACTGTTATGAGATGTTCTGTAGGGTCAGTGTGTGTGGGTGCACTGTTATGCCATGTTCTGCAGGGTCAGGGGTGTGTGGGTGCACTGTTATGAGATGTTCTGCAGGGTCAGGTGTGTGTGGGTGCACTGTTATGCGATGTTCTGCAGAGTCAGGCGTGTGTGGGTGCACTGTTATGCAATGTTCTGCAGGGTCAGGCGTGTGTGGGTGCACTGTTATGCGATATTCTGCAGGGTCAGGAGTGTCTGGGTACACTGTTATGAGATGTTCTGCAGGGTTAGGGGTGTCTGGGTGAACTGTTAAGAGATGTTCTGCAGGGTCAGGGGTGTGTGGGTGCACTGTTATGCGATGTTCTGCAGGGTCAGGGGTGTGTGGGTGCACTGTTATGCGATGTTCTGCAGGGTCAGGAGTGTCTGGGTGCACTGTTACGAGATGTTCTTCAGGGTCAGGGGTGTGTGGGTGCACTGTTATGCGATGTTCTGCAGGGTCAGGGGTGTGTGGGTGCGCTGTTATGCGATGTTCTGCAGGGTCAGGCGTGTGTGGGTTCGCTGTTATGCGATGTCTCGAGGAGTGGCTGAAGGAGAGGATGTGATGTTGTACAAGAAGGTCCAAGGTGTTTATGGTCCTTGTAGGAGCAGGAATTCTCCAAACCAGTTATTTTACAGAAAGAAGTCCAGACAATAAGACCCCAAAATGAATTCAGACGTCACCCCTGACCCTGTAACATAACAGATCAATGTTATATATACCTCCAGGCATCAGTTTTGGAAACCTGTTGCCCATTAGGCAATGCCTGGAGACATGACTTTTGCCCTTGCTTATTCTGAATTAGCCAAAGAAACTTATAGACCAACATGGCAGCTCCCACTACAGACACACGGAGGAAAAATATAAGGATATCCTCAGGTTCTAGCAGTAACTGAGAAGTCTTATAATATAAATGCTGCATGGCATTACTGTGGTCTTTGCCATAGACATTGATGGGTAGAATGACCATAATAGGTGCCACAGACATCAGCCAATAGGATCGCAGGATCTTAGCGCTGCAGGCATCAGCCAATAGGATCACAGGATCTGGTTGTCACCGGCATCAGCCAATAGGATCGCAGGATTTCGATGGAAAGATAAACAAACAACATCACCCGTTGCCAGTCAGCGATTGCTCCTTTGGAGAACAGACCGGCTTCATTTTGTTCCTGATTTTGCGATTTTGTGAGTATTTCCTGTATTCTGCGGAGGAAGAGGAGACCCGACTGTACATCAGCGCGACCTGAGAGACATCACCAACCGTCTACAAGTCTTCAGAGGTAAAGTAGCAGCACAATTCTCTTGGTGATTTTTGGCAATGTTTATCCCCATTATTATTAATCTATTGTTATATGTAACTATAAAAGTAATTGTGGGAGATTGATCAAGCTGTTTTACAATAATATTGTCCTTGGTTGCCCATAGCAACCAATCCCAGCTCAGCTTTCCTATACTAATGGGCTCTGCTATAATGAAAGCAGAGTTGTGATTGGTTGCTATGGGCAACAGAGGACATTATTATAAGACATTGTAATATACCTCCCCCATTGTGTCTTTTATAGTAATAATATTCTTTGTTGTCCATAGCAACCAATCACAGCTCAGCTTTCCTATATTATTGAGCTCTAGTATAATTAAATATGAGCTGTGATTGGTTGCTATGGGCAACAGAGGACATTGTTATTATAAGACAATGCAATCTATCTCCGCCATTGTGTCTATTATAATGTGTATTAGTAATTCGTACCCCTCGAAGAAACATACATCAGGGCGGGGGCTGTGTGCATGGACCTCAGTAATTATTACCTGGTTACAGGTAGAGCTCATGTACTTCTCAGATGTTCTGTTCTGCACCTGCAGTTTGATGTCTGTGCTTCCCTGTAATCCTGCTGTTATGTATTACCTCATGTACTATGCTGCTATTGTACTGCACATTATGTGATCTGTTATTTGTACCATAGTAAGTGCTCCCCCACTCTGAGTCCCCCTTGTTACTGGTTTATGTATCAGCAGTCGTGGCTCACTGTTTATGGTATTTATGTTTTCACTGTATTTTTTTTTCCCATTAATAAAAAAAAAATTTCAACTTACAATTGTGAGTGGTTCATTTCTTATCTTTATGGTGATGTAGTAATTATACAGTATAGTAATATCCAGAACAATTATTACAGGGAATCTATCAGTAGGTTTGGGCAGCCAGTAGGGCATTATACAAAGACGTCCATGGTCCCTCTATTATGGCGCTCCAGTGTGCTGTTAATATGTCAGATTTTATAGATATGCAGAGTATCCTGTTTGGTGCACTGGGGGCGTCCTTTACCCCTGCCCGCTTCTCATCACCCCCTAATGAATAAAGAATACTAGTAGAGGAGCGGGCAGGGGTAAAGGACGCCCCCAGTGCACCAAACAGGATAATTAGCATATCTATAAAATGTGTCTTACATATAAACAGCACACTGGAGCGCCATAGTAATAAAGAATAAAACCCAAGACTTATGAGTACCATATATTATTATTATTGTTTTATATTATTATTATTATATGACTTAGTATTATACAGTATATTAGGCTATGTACATACACATAGGGGGAGATTTATCAAACTGGTGTAAAGTAGAATTGTCTCAGTTGCCCCTAGCAACCAATCAGATTCCACTTTTCATTTCTCACAGATTCTTTAAAAATGAAAGGTGTAATCTGATTGGTTGTTAGGGGCAACTGAGACAATTCTACTTTACACCAGTTTGATAAATCTCCCCCATAGCGTTTAATTAGAATAGAAATGCAAAAGAAATAAATTAAAAAGAAATCCATCTACATGTTACAGATACAGTCACAGTACTTTTTATTTCACATTTCTTACATAAAGTTATATAACTTTTAAGACATTAATTTTTTTATTTATTTTTTTGGTACATTTTACAAAGAGCGGCATTAGTAAGGGGTAAGATAGCTGTCTGCTGTGTTGGAAACTGCAGGGCTGCTCATGCCCTGTTTCAGCACAGTTAGATATGGCTAGCACTGCTGCATGCAGCACTATGGATACTGAGGCTCCCCTTGATTTCTAGTCTAATGAATATTAGCATTAGTGTACAAACACACAAACCTGATCCACTGCGTATCCCGTTTTGTTGGTTTCTATGAGAGGACATATTGACATCCCGCAGTGAGTATGTAAGTTATAGCCCCGTTACCCCCCCAGACTGGAGCATACTGTACCTGCTCTACGTTCCGGCTTGCTTTGGGGGCACCCGGCATCTGGACGCCTCCCTCAGCCAATCAGTGTGCTGCAACAGGGCAGTGCACTGATTTGTTGAGGGAGACGTCCAGCCGGGAACCCCCAATGCAAGCTGGAACGCGGAGCAGGTACAGTATGCTCCGGCCGGCGGGGGATTAACCGGGCTGTCACTTACATACTTACAGTGGGATGTCAATATGTCCTCTCATAGAAACCAACAGGAAAGGATCTGCAGCGGATTACGCTGCGAATTTGCAGCAAGAAATCCTCTGCGGATCCGGTACTTGTGTTTGTACCCTTAGGCCATGGCGTAAGACTTCGGACGTTCTGTGACCCAGCCAGATCACAGAACGGCCAGTGTCAGAGAGGATCATCCCAACTGGTACTGCAGTACTGGCCAGATGATCTATATTTCTTCTGAATTTGGATGCGTGCGCCCTCATCCGAATTCCTGCTGACAGGTTTTCTGCGACCGCTGACATGTCAGTTTTTTGAGGCGCTGCTAGAGATCCCGGACGGGGTGTACAATACAACATATGTAAAGCATAAATCATGGCCGATGTTGCAAATTGCAACAACGTCCGTGATTTATGCTAACCATAGGTTGTGTAAACATGGCCTTAGGCTGTATATGCATCTCTTGGAATAAGTAACTGTGAGTGCTGGATCTACTTTATTACATATCACATAGGACCAATCCAAACAAAATAGTCCACAATGGAAAGTGTTAGAAATGATGCTGTCAATCAATAATGTATATGTACCTAAGCAACAATTAAAGGAGAAGTCTGGAGAAAATGGTGATTTCACGACGCGACTGCCACGCAGGCAGCTGGGCCCCCTGACATTGTTATAGTGCAACATTCTATCAATGCTGTCATCTGGCTGGGCCCTCACTTACCCACTCAGATGACAGCATTAGTGTTCAGGCGCCCCCCCCCCCCCCCCCCCCCAGACCAAAGCCAGCACTGTGATTGACCCAGTGAGGAGCATAAGCTATAGCTCAGTGAGGGTCAGTGATGATGCTTTCCCCCGCCGCTGCTCCTTCTTTCACCCCCAGCTGCTTCCCTCTTGTGACCCCCAGCTTCTCCCCTTGACTGATCTCCCCTGTCACCCCCAGCTGCTTCTCCTCTCACCTCCAGCTGCTTCCCCCCTTTCACCCCCGCTGCTTCCTCTGCTCTGTCACGCCTAGCTTCTTCCCCTCCATCACTCCCTGCTTCTTCTCCCCCTGTCACCCCCAGCTTCTTCCCCCCCTGTCACCCCCAGCTGCTCCCCCCCCGTCACACCTAGCTGCTTCCCTCCCTGTCACCCCAGCTGCTTCCTCTGCCCCTGTCACCCCCAGCTTCTTCCCCCCTATCACCCCCAGCTGCTCCCCCCCCCCCCGTCACACCTAGCTGCTTCCCCCCCTGTCACCCTCAGCTGCTTCCTCTGCCCCTGTCACGCCTAGCTTCTTCCCTCCCTGTCACCCCCAGCTGCTTCCTCTGCCCCTGTCACCCCTAGCTTCTTCCCCCCCCCCCCGTCACCCCCAGCTGCTCCCCCACTGTCACCCCCAGCTGCTTCCTCTGCCCCTGTCCCCCCCAACTGTCCCCCTGCCCCAGTCACCCCCAGCTACTCCCCTGCAGAGTTGTGGCCAGAGAAGTCTTCATGATGGCTGAGAAGAAAGCAAAGAAGATGTCACCTGTGAGTCATTAGTAACTGCACTGTAACCACTTCTATAGTGTGCAGAGCCTGGTGTCTAAATGGGTCAGTGTATGGTTTGCGGTAGTGTATTGACACGGCCCGCCACCAGCACAGTACACTACTGCGAACTTTTAAACTGCCTAGGAGCTCCCGACATCATAATCAATCCTGACGCTGGGAGCACCCAGGACCAGTCTGCAGAACGCTTACCGTGTACAGATGGAATTCTACAGATGTGGGAATGACCCCTTAGTCACTATGTGGTGGTATTGTTGGTGGTCACGGTGAGGTGATAATATATTTTTTTCCTTATATACAGGTATTATTGGTAATAATGTTCTTGGTTTTCTGGGTTTTGTTACGGTGTGACGGTATAATGGTAATATGGTAACAGTGTGACGTATGGTAGTAATATGGTAACAGTGTGACTATATGGTAGTAATATGGTAACAGTGTGACTATATGGTAGTAATATGGTAACAGTGTGACGTATGGTAGTAATATGGTAACAGTGTGACTATAAGAGTAATATGGTAACAGTGTGACGTATGGTAGTAATATGGTAACAGTGTGACGTATGGTAGTAATATGGTAACAGTGTGACTATATGGTAGTAATATGGTAACAGTGTGACAAATGGTAGTAATATGGTAACAGTGTGACTATATGGTAGTAATATGGTAACAGTGTGACTATAAGATAGTAATATGGTAACAGTGTGACTATAAGATAGCAATATGGTAACAGTGTGACGTATGGTAGTAATATGGTAACAGTGTGACTATATGGTAGTAATATGGTAACAGTGTGACAGTATGGTAGTAATATGGAAGGTGTGACAGAACGGTGATAGATAGGTACAGTATGGTGATAATATGGTAAGTGGGACAGTATGGTGATGTTCTGGGGTCACTTCCCTGCATTGAGCCCCCACAGATCTATGTATTCAGATCTTGCACAAAGCATTCACTGTATAATGCACCTAGGACCCAACTACAACAGCTGCAGGCACTACAACTCCTAGCATTTACTGACAGTCTGCAGCCCTCAGGATATGCTGGGAGTTGTAGTACAGTAGTACAATCCTTTGTAGACAGATGTATTGCTGGACCTTCAGGGCTGATGGTTGTCACCCACAGATTGCAGCCACCAGGAGACTCTATACACAGTGATTTATTAAAGGGTTGTCCACTAAGAAACTACAACTCCCAGCATACCCTGAGAGCTGTATAAATGTAGGGTGTTCTGAGAGTTTTAGTTCGTCTGAAAAAGTTATCACAAGGAATTTGTTACAGATACAGATGAATCCAGGAAAGGACGGGGTCAGCATGTCGTGTCTCGCGGGTTCTTAATTCGTTGGCCCCAAGGATCATTTGCTCTTTTGGGCCTTAGGTACCTCAGTCCGACACTGGGGCTGTGGCTGCTGGATAGGGTGATGGCAGAAGGACAGTGAGGGACACAGGGTACTGGAGGGACACTGAGCATCCCTCTACCATCATCCTCTCCAGCAGCCATAGCCCGTACAGCTCTGGGAGTCGGGTCGTTACATCACCATTTTATCCAGGAAGTGAAGCCTTGATACAGTAGTAAGTGCAGGGAAAAAACATTGGTGTATATTGGTGATTTCTATAACTTTTTTTTTTTTTTTGGGGGGGGGGGGGGGGGGGGGGTCAATAAAATACTTTAATAAAAAATTTTTTGCCAGACTTCCTTAATAAATTACAATATTAGGCTACATTAATGATATACTAGGACATTTATATGAGAGCACAAACATGATTTATTTCATTCTTGAAGAATGTTTTGCAAAAATAGTGAAATAAACTCACTAAAATATTTCGTATTGCCACAAATGAAATAACAAAATGACCTGTACAATAAATTTAATATGTTATTTAAGTGTTGCAATGAAAAACTTAAAGTGACACTGTCACCCCCTTTTTTGCATTTTAACTGCTCTCCACAGGTGTAAAGGGTAAATGTTACAGCTTTCATTACTTATTTTATATCACACCTCATGGTGCTTGTTCTAGTAAAAAGTCGTTTTTATCACCTGTGGATTGGTATATGTGGGCGGGGCCTCGCGGCATTTGTGCCACACCGCTCCGCCCCTAGCATAACTTAGCCCTGCCCCCATCAATGTCATCATCGCTGCATAGGCCCCGCCCCCTCAGCAGCTATTGGAAGGGCCAGCCTAAAGCTCAAGGCCCCACCCCCCCAGATTGGGGACGGGGCCTATGTGGTGATGACGTCACGCATATACCAATCCACAAGTGACAAAAACGACTTTTTACCAGAACAAGCACAATGAGGTGTGGTATAAAATAAGTAATGAAAGCTGTAACATTTACCCTTTACACCTGTGGAGGGCAGTCAAAATACAAATAGGGGCTGACAGTGTCACTTTAAAGAATAAGCAAATGAATTGATGAATTTATTATTTGCATTATTTTTCTTAGAATAATGGACTTATAATAACCAATTCTTTACTGTTTCTTATTTTATGCTTAGAAGAGGCGACTTCGGTTCCAGGTAATTGATCTCATATATTGTAGATTTTTCAGTTTTTCTGTTACTACAGCGAGGGACAACACACACACACATACAAAATAGGGGAACAGGTACCCCTATTATAATGAAGAGAATCCAAACAGGGTTTCCTACTCAAGAGCAGCAAGCTTCTGCTCCTGAGTGGGCAGTGCCTGTTGTTATTTAGCAGGCTGTATACCCTGTATGCATGCCTCCTGCTCAAATTACCAGCCAGGCAGGGGTTAAGTTGGGATATACAGTATAATCACTTAACCCCTATCTGGCTGGTAAACTAATCAGAAGGCATGCATATAGGGTGAAAAAAAAATATTTAACAGACTTGTAATACAATACAATATATGTAATATGTTCCCACATATTCATGGTAATATCCCTTTCATTTTAAGAGATGGCGAGAAAGAGGAAGAGAGAACTGATCGACCTTTATGAAGAGGAGACGTAAGTACAAGATTTTATATCACTGCAAATCAACACTTACTGTATTACATATCATCTCATATACTATTCACAGCACAACACTCATCTATTATATTACCATCACTTCCTCTTAGCCAAAGACAGGTCATATATTCTCCTTACATTACAATGGATATTTTATTTTTATTTTTTAATAAATTGTCCAATAATTTTACAAGCCTATGCTATGTTGTATCTTGTATCGCTGGAATTCTGACAGTAAAATCTATTTTTTATATCACAGATCAATGACCACCATCATGAAGAGGAGGAAGGACACCGACCTGCAGCCAGAAGAAATAGTTGCATTCCTGAACCTGCTTGGTAAAATTCCCTGCCCCTCCCAATGATCAAGACCAGACAATCCATTGTAGTTCTTCTGCTTTAGGCCATGTTCACACATGGCATGAACATCGGCCATTATTTGACAGGGCCACTGTTTGCTGTGTCAACTAACAGCCGATGTCTCAGAATTTTACCCGGCTGATACTGCAGTATTGGCCGTATGAACATAACTTCATTTTAATTGGAATGCGGGCACATTTAGGTGTGCCCCCACTTCAATTAGCCATAGAGCACAATATACAGGATCTGCAGCAGATTCAATGATGTGTTCCATCATTTACCTAAATTGACTGTGTGGGCCTTGCCGTGTGATCAGCATTACCAGCCATATTCATTATAAGAAAAACACCTGTGATAAAGCCCGGTAATGCTGGTCACATGACAAAGCCCAGACAATCAATTTATACAAAACTGCAGAGACCAGATAATCTATTAGGATTTCCCGCCATCTGAAGGGAATAGGGCTGAGCAACAGGAACAGATAGAGACACAGCTGCTTGTACTGTGCTGTGCCCTGACAACAATCAAAGGGACAGAAATACGTATAGTCCATTCATCTTCTTGTCATTTAAAAACTGTTTTGAATTGAAACAATCCTTTATTCAACTTGTTTCTTAGACGACGAGGACATCCAACTGTTTTTGGCCAAGGACATCTGCCTTCGGATCTCGGACAAGGTACTTATATACTGCTTGGGTGAATTGTGTGTGTGAGGATGGTGGTCCTGTAATATTACACATAGAAATATAATCACCACTTATAGCTAAAACATAACTTCTTTTCTTCTCTTACTAGTATCTGCTAGCAATGACCCTCGCGTACTTCAAGAGAGCTGGACTGACCATCGAGGAGTATAAAGAATACTTTTTTGCATCCCTGTGAGTTTATTCATGTGTATATGTCTAAGGGAATGCTGTCAAGTAATTGTAAATCTGATGCTTTAAGTCAGCTTTTCCATCATAGTTTGTAAAACAATTATGTTTATTACATAGGAGAAAGGTAAAGGGTATTTTAATATTTATATGCAGAGAAAGCATAAAAAGCCTATAGATTTTAGCATGTAGCATTTGTACCATATAGGTTCATATCAACATAATTTCACATTGTTACTATTATTAAATCCATACAAGATTCTTTTACACTGATATGGAAGTATATAGTAAACCATGACTTCACTTTCTCTTCTTCAGTTATCTAGCGAACCAGTTTGAAGAAGATGAGGACTTCAGATACGAGATCTACGCGTGGGCCTTAGGAAGATCCTGGGAATGGCGGAAGGAAGAGCTGCACGACCAACGGAACTATTTGCTTTACCGGATGGACTTCAGAGCTTGGATTGACCAGACCACGTGTGAAGAGGTTAGTAATCAAAAAAATATGTATAGCCAGAAGTGTAGTCTATAATTATGAATCCTTCATGAAAAGATGATTCAATCATAAATTATTTAATTCCAGATCATGGCACAGGACCCTTTCCACTGGGCATGGATGCGACAGAGGCGTCCCCATCACAGCTGGGCCATTCGTTGGTGGAGGAGGAGCGCATGGGAGTTCAAAGTCCAAGGCCCATGGGGTTACCCATATTCATGCGCTCGCTGCAGGAACATCGTTTTGTATCCATGCAGGTGGAAAGTGGTCGGTAACATCGTAAGCCAGATCGACACAGCAGTGGACCCTGGAACATCGATTGAGATCCTCGACTAAGAAGACCATGACGGATGACCCAAAGGAGCAGGTAATGTAAAACACATGCATGCACAAACACATCATTCCCTTTACCCTCCAACACACCAACACAGTACTTTTAAAGGGGTTTTCCAGGAAAAATGTACTGATGAGCTATCAACAGGATATCCCATCAGTCACTGATCAGCGAGGTGCCAACAACCGGCAGCCACACTGATCAGCTGAGCATCCCGCACTGCACAGTGAATGATGTTTGTCTCTGGTCACTGTGTAGCAGTGACAATGTGTAACTGCAGCTCATCTCATATTCACTTGAATGTCACCTGAGCTGCAGTTACATATCATCACCACTACACAATGCACTAAGACAGGCTGATTACTGTGTAGTAGGGTCACTGAACAACTGAATGACGTTGGTGTCGGGTGTCGGTAATTCAGTGACTAATGAGCAATCCGGTGGATAGCTCGTCAGTACATTTCGTGTAGAAAACCCCTTTAAAAGTCACACACACTGACACAAATTAACATATACACTCTCTCTACACAGCCCCAACTAAATGATTGATGATATATAGTGTTATCCTCCCTTAGAATGCCAGAGGAAGGGCAATACAGTGGCCATGGCTTCCCTGCAGGTTTCCTCCACAGGGGGTTTTTCCTGTCCTGTGTGTTGCTGTACGCTCTTCGTGAGTGATGGGAGGTAACAATCACAACACATACATACACACATACATACAATAAATTTCTCTTTAACCCTCCTTACTTGGTCACTGAGTCTTTTCTTGTGTAAGCAGTATATGGCGGTATCTGTAATATATTTTTGATAATATTCTCACTTCTGATCACACTACAAAAGCATACAGAGACCTTATAAAAGGGGTTACCTACTTATAATCTACACAAATGAAAATGAAAAGCAGCAGCACTTATTTATTTCTTTTAATCAGGTATTCATAGTCTACAAACAGCCAATGGTCAGTTTGGCAATGTTCAGACGCTTTGCCAGGGTATGCGGTACTAATGCTCCATTCATTTTCTAAGGGGGTCATTGAACATTGCCCCTCTCTGCACTCAGCAATGTTCAAAGGCCACATGGAAAACAAATGCAGTGCTTGCTTTGCATAGCCAGTCTGTTCATTTGGTGAAAATTTTTTCTAAAATCTCTTGATCAGTAGCAGTCCCAGCAGTCAGACCACTCCTGATGTGCTAGTTCTCTCCTGTCATGTCAATAGCAGTTAAAGGGGTTATGAAGCAAAAATCTTTATCTTTCAAATCAACTGGTTCCAGAAAGTTACATAAATTTGTAATTTACCTCTATTAAAAAAATTGCAAGTCTTCCAGTACTTATCAGCTGCTGTATGTCCCGCAGGAAGTGATGTGTCCTTTTCAGTCTGACACAGTGCTCTCTGCTGACATCTCTGTCCTAGACTGGAAGTGTCCAGACCAGCAGCAAATTCCCATAGAAAAACTTTTTCTGCTCTGGACAGTTTCTGTCTCGGACAGAGAAGTAAGCAGATAGCACTGTGTCAGACTGAAAAAAAAACACCATTCTGGAGGAGGTAGTGTCCTAAAGATACAGGGGTAGCTGGAGAGCAGGACGGGAGAACGGGATGCCAGATCACACAGCAGCGCAGAATGTATATATGCACTGCTTGTTGGATCTGGAAACTTGACAGCATGAATATATGCATACCTGTGCTCTCAGTTTCCCAGTTATTGCCCCCCATCCCTTTTACACAGGGAGATGTGCGGCTGATAATGATAAATTTTAAAACCAGCTCAAAAGATGCAAGCAGCTGAAGATCCGGCATTTTCCCGTTTCCCAGCTAATCGCTGTCACTTTTACAAAGGCCGATTATCAGCCGAAGGAGCATTTCTAACAACGCTCCTGGCCAATAATCGGCTCATGTAAAATACACACTGTCTCTGAAAGAACCAAGAGGCTGCAACACCATTAAGCAAGAGACACCACTAACCAAACAACACCATAAAGACCAAGGAGATCTCCAAACAACGGTATTGAGAAGTACAAGTCAGGGTTGAGTTATAATAAATTTTAAATTCTGAGTTCGGCTGGTCAGATGATCAGAGGTTGTGATGTGTTTTTGTATACTCATTTTTCACCAGAATAAAGAACAGGAGAAATCCTATTTGAACAGACCTTCTGTGTCAGTGTCTCTGACTGTTTTTTGCACTGTTCATGTGCAGTATATATGAGTTATTCTCAAAGAGTCCTGCATATTTTTATTCTTTGCAGACAGTTATTACATTGCCAGCAGGAGACTGGGGTAGGTCAGTATTCCTTAGTTTTCATAAAAAAAAAAAAATTTGGATCCCAGAATACGGCTTTAGTTCACTTTAAGGCCACGTTCACATACTGTACAAACATCACTGCTTCATTGAATAGCAGTCTATGGAATCATGGCCGTAGTGTATACACCCTGTATACACTATGGCCATGGTTCTTTGCGGCCACAGAAAATATTTGACAGTTCTATTTTGTGCGGCCTATATTTAGTAAGGTCTGATAGTTAACGAGATAGACTGTGTTATAGTGTAAAGTATGGCTCCTGGCTGTACTTTACATTGTGGTCTATGGCAAATTGAAGCGTGGGCACACCAGAATGTGTATGTGTTCCAATTAAAATAAAGCAATGTTCATAAGGCTGATACTGTAGTACTGGGTCAAACAACAGCCGATGTTTATACACTGTGTGAACATGGCCTAAAAGGACAGAAATCGGTCCCTTAAAATTCCAATTGATGAAAACCTTTTATACTCAGCATGAAAACAGATTTATCAAGATGCCTCAAACCCAATCTGCCTGTTTTTTTTTTAAACTATTCACAGCTCAGGTCTCATTTTACCAAAGCTTCTTAAGATATAAAACCTGAGCTGTGACTGGTTGCTGTGGGGAAAAAAATCTGAAAGTGAAGATTTTAAGGCAGCTTAATACATCTGTGTCAATGTGTTGTTGTTATGTTTTTTATTATACTACAAGTAGAAAAGTCCATAGAAGCCCAATAGAGAACATGTTTCCAATGAAAGAGTCAGAGGGTCCTGATGCAGAGTAGCTATCAGTAGAGATGAGCGAACCTGGAGCATGCTCGAGTCCATCCGAACCCGAACGTTCGGCATTTGATTAGCGGTGGCTGCTGAAGTTGGATTAAGCCCTAAGGCTATGTGGAAAACATGGATATAGTCATTGGCTGTATCCATGTTTTCCAGACAACCTTAGAGCTATATCCAAGTTTAGAAGCCCCCGCTAATCAAAGGCGATCGTTCAGGTTGGAATGGACTCGAACCCGAACCCGGTTCACTCATCTCTAGCTATCAGATAGCTTTCAAATAGACCCCCATATGGCCTCTGGTGCACTGGTTACATCTGTAGCCTTAGCCTCAGGGCTGTATGGATCAATAGGGGGTTACCTGACTTCAGATCTTACAAGGGGTCGGGCCAGCAGGGCATGGTCTAGGTAAGGCCCTATTCCACAGAACTATATCGGCCATATTCACTCGTTTGCTCCTCTATGTCGCCCCGTCGAATAGGGGCTTTAGGGTGGGAGTTTTAATGGACCCAAGTGTTTAGTAAGGGAGGGGGGGGGTCACACACAGTATTGTTGGTAGTATAATCACTTATGTCCTGTGTTCCTATTCATGGAGGGGGGGGGGGGGCAGAGTGTGCAGGAAAGGTAGAGAAGCGTGGATCAAAATATGGTACTGCCAAGGTATAAGGAAGAGCACATGATACTGCCATGATGTATTGTCCATACAGGAACACAGGATAAAGCAGGTCAGTGGAGGCCAACAGCAGAAGTAGTCAGTACAGAACTGCAACATTGTTGAATGGAAACATTAAAGGGAACCAATCACACACAAATTGGCCATAAAGATAAGGAAACGTGCTGGTACATCAGCCAGCACGCTTCCTAACCATCCCCCTGTCCCCTCCGTCCCATGAACATTCAGCCCGCAAAGTTAGTTTAATAGTGTCCCGCGCTGTATGCAAATTACCATGTAAGTAGTCAAGGTGGGCGGGCGGCTGGTCAAGTAGTCCCGGTGGGCGGGGGCTTCGTCATGTAGTCACAGGCTCCTGGGCCGCCTCCGGTGCTGTAATCAAGCCCCTCCGGGCGTGTAGTAAAGCGGCTCCTGGTGACGTCACTCGGGGGGCCGGCATTGCACGTCGGCCACGCCGACGTCTTTACTAAGCTGCGCGTGCGCAGTACAGTGGGTGAAGCCGCTGCTATACTACGCCGCGCAAGCGCAGTACAGCAGCGTCTTCTCAGGCTGCACTGCGCATGCGCAGCTTAGTAAAGACGTCGGCGTGGCCGACGTGCAATGCCGGCCCCCCCGAGTGACGTCACCAGGAGCCGCTTTACAACACGCCCGGAGGGGCGTGATTACAGCACCGGAGGCGGCCCAGGAGCCTGTGACTACATGACGAAGCCCCCGCCCACCGGGACTACTTGACCAGCCGCCCGCCCACCTTGACTACTTACATGGTAATTTGCATACAGCGCGGGACACTATTAAACTAACTTTGCGGGCTGAATGTTCATGGGACGGAGGGGACAGGGGGATGGTTAGGAAGCGTGCTGGCTGATGTACCAGCACGTTTCCTTATCTTTATGGCCAATTTGTGTGTGATTGGTTCCCTTTAAAGGGTACTTTGACCATGTAAAACTTCTTATATATTGTTGCCCTTTCATACAACATAATAAACATGCTATTCTCACCACATGGGTCGCTTCCAAGGTTTCCAAGATTTCTCCTCCTTCAAATCCATTCCTGGCTTTGGCTTCAAATCTTTGGCAGATAATCTATCAAATAATCTTTCTGTGTAAATGCACCCTAAGAGGGAAAAGTGTTGTGGTCAGTGGCTGAGCGTTCAGCACGCTACATGGAGATACCACTGGAGGGCTATAAAACAAGTGTCAGACGAGGAACAGAGAAACAGGACCTGTAATGTGGACTGCAGAACTACAAGTACCAGACATAGCGTCCACAAGGGCTGAGAAGAGTCCAGGAGCAGGCTGGATTAAAATCACAACAATTTGGAATAAGACCTGGAAGTAACATGCATAACCCACCAGGATCACATCATGTTGTCAGCAGAGAGAGGTAACAGCACAGTTCACACCTTGCACACATTTAAAATCCACGGCTGCAATTTTTAGTGGCAGTTTCCCTCCCCGGCAATGTAGGACACAAGGTGGTCAGACCAAAGTCTAAACACGGGTACAAGTAACTTCTCACTCTACAAGTATTCTCTCAAGTTCCATCAGAGTACATTGCTACATTGGGTTAGGACTCCCCCAACAAACTCTTCTCCTCTATGCTACTCTACTCTACTTTCAACTGTTCAAGCACCGCTATAACTACCTCTCTTCTACTCTACTCCTCAAGGCACCTCCTCAAGCACAAACAAGTTTAAGTAGTAAGTCCGTGTAAAGATTCAGTTTTTTCTACAAAAGTGTATTGTACTGTACTATTGTATTGTAAAGAGACTGCACATTAAAGCTGTTATATTTGTATATCACTGGCACTCCTTTCCTACGCACCAGTACCCATTCACACAAACCGCACACCCTGGGTTATTTTTCCCCTTTCTGTGGGTGGTGCTACCGATAGTCCGGGTGGGTCAATTGGCACTCAGGACTACCATCACAAGAACCCAAGGGAGCCATCACAACCCGACCGGTCACCGACTATTTTGCGGATTACACCCAGCCACAACATAAAGCAGGTACTACCACCATACCTGTGTGCTGGGCTAGCACTGTGCATAACAACTATACCATCTTTGGCTGAGCTGTACAACAGAACTAATAGCATCCATTAATCATAGAAACGCACCACACTAACAGTTCATGGTAGGAGTTGTAGTTTTGCAGCTTGTGGCCATCCAGGTTGCAGAACTACAAGCCCCATTAAACCCTATTGACAGTTCATAATAAGAGTTGTAGTTCTGTTATAGAATACAGGATGGCAGAATGACACATAGACACATGAATAACACATGGACACATGAATGACAAAGGACACAAGGGGGGAGCATGGCATAGTACACAGGGGAAAGAGGGTGGCATGCTATAAAAGGGGGAGAGGGTGGCTCGTTACACAGGGGGGAGGTGGTGACATGGTACTTAGGGGGAGCCAGTGGCACGGTACACAGGGGGAAGACGGCAGTGCGGAACACGGGGGGGGGGGGCAGTGGCACGGAACAGAGGGGAAGATGGTGGCATGGTACAGGAAAGGGAGACTGTGAGACAATACACTAGGATCAGTAAATCCTGAAGGTCATTCATGGCTTCTTGATAGTTTCCTGAAGGTAAATACTGATTACTGATGCTTTCCTGAAGCCTTTTGATGCCTGATCTGGATTTCCTGTCAGTAAAATCTGACACGGACATATGAATGGGGCCTCAGACTTTCTCAATTATTTATCCTTAATTATAATGCAAGGTCTTCATACCTGCACATACAGGAAGCAAAGTCAGCAAGGCATCAAGTGTGTACTTATATTTATGTGCTTAAGAAAGTCAGTGCTACACATGGAATACATCAAAACATTTACAATTTAATCAGACCCATTGTATCAGAGCACAGCAGATGATAAAGTTGCGGGGTTATTTATATAAGTGCTTTTAGGATGACATACGTATTATCATCAGTATACAGAAGGAAAAGACATTGGGATTTTGTCTATTACAAGAACTATTGGTATTATATGGAGTTATTATGATGCACATAATTACTATCAGAACTTTCTCTCTGCTGTACCCGGTCTGCTGAATTTCCATAAGTTAATATACAGTATTAAATTCACAATGTTTGTGCACCTTGTGAGAAAGGAGGAAAGATGATCTCACAACTGTAGAGCAAAGAGAGACTTTTTCTTTTTCTTACACGTTGCCATTAATACCTGTTTCCTGGTGGACATTGTTGGGAAATATGAAAAATTATTGAGCTAATTGTTGT
Source organism: Dendropsophus ebraccatus (assembly GCF_027789765.1). Lineage (NCBI taxonomy): Eukaryota > Metazoa > Chordata > Amphibia > Anura > Hylidae > Dendropsophus > Dendropsophus ebraccatus. The sequence continues at coordinate 37,541,762 of NC_091465.1, forward strand.
TGTTTGCTTATGAGTAAGGAAAAAACATACACAATTAAATACTTAAAAATCTTTAACACTTTCAACATTTTTTAACCCTTAGGGAACACAGCCAGTTTTCATTTTTGCGTTTTCGTTTTTCCCTCCTCGTGTATATAAGGCCATAGCGCCTGCATTTTTCCACCTAGAGACCCAAATGAGCCCTTATTTTTTGTGCAACTAATTGTACTTTGATATGGCAGATGTAATTTTTGCCTAAAATGTGCCGGGAAACCAGAAAAAAATTATATGTGTGGTGAAATTGAAAAAAAAAAAGTTTTTTTTTTATTTGGGGGGGGGGGGGGGGGGTTGTTTTTACTCCGTTCGCCCTGGGGTAAAACTGACTCGTTATATATGTTCCTTAAGTTGTTACGATTACAATGATATGTAACATGTATAACTTTTATTTGATTTGATAGCTTGTAAAAAATTAAAACCTTTTAAAGAAAATATATGTTCCTTAAAATCGCTCCATTCCCAGGCTTATAGCGCTTTTATCCTTTGGTCTATGGGTCTGTGTGAGATGTCATTTTTTGCGCCATGATGTGATCTTTCTATCGGTACCTTGATTGCGCATATATGACTTTTTGATCGCTACAATTATTCTGGATTTGATGCGACCAAAAATGCGCAATTTTGCAGTTTGGGATTTTTTTGCGCTGACGCCGTTTACCGTGTGAGATCAGGAATGTGATTAATTAATAGTTCGGGCGATTACGCATGCGGCGACAGCAAACATGTTTGTTTATTAATTTATTTATTTATTTTTATTTATAAAATGGGGAAAGGGGGGTGATTCAGACTTTTATTAGGGGAGGGGATTTTGTGTTATTAAAAATACATTTTTCTTTTACTTTACACATATACTAGAAGCCCCCCTGGGCAGACCCCGGCCCGGGATGGATGCGGGGAAAAAAAAAGCTCACTGTTCCTCAAACAACTACACTCTGGCCCATGTGATTTCTAACATATTCATAAATCACTTAATTTACCTATAATGTCGCTTTATCCCCGAAAACAGGTCTAAAGCTTTGGCCACTAAGTGTTTCCTTTTCCTGCAGTCTGCTGTTTACTATCTGGTGTTAAGGGAAATCTGTCTCTAGTAACAGCTAGATCAGGATAGAACACAGGAATTGGGGACAGGGCTTAGTATGTGATTTGTTTAGGAGAGAGATCCCAAGAGAGTCTGGCCTGTGAAGCTGCAAGTCTGTCTGCTACTAATGGTCCACAGTGTTCCTGAAAGGCAAATCAAGACTTCCCTCCTATCTCTCACACTTTACTCTTTAATCAAACATGCAGTCTTGAGGTTGCAGAAATGTTTAGAACAGTTTGTGTTACTGAAAATGTACAACTCTTGGTACCGTACATAATAACACACAGCTTCATTGTAGCTTTACTCCGAGGATAAAATTTCCATTATACTTGAGGTGATTCCATTTAGAGCAAGTTTCTAGTAGGCTGATTTCATCAGTGAACATCCAAGCTTCTGACATTTCTTTTACCTCATCTTTTTGTGGCAATTAAATTTCTTAAAAGGTTGATGTGTTCAGGTGGAGCACTCACAACGTCCATCACCCTTATCCTGTGAGGGTCATAGATACAGTCTTCTTCCAGGTTACTATCAACCATGCCACATCCTGGAGGCACCCAAGCACTGTCATATCCATGGTCATGCCAGGTTAGTCTCATTGGGTGAAGCTGACTGTCAATCTTCTTAACTTTTTCTACCTTTAGAGAAAGCTTTAAAACCACTTTCTGATCTTTCTGATTCAGTGGATATCATGGAGCCTTCTGTGCATCTTTACTGATATAGACGCCTTTTCCAAGCATCCCATTATCAGAAACTCTAAATCCATTGGTGATGATACTATAAGCTGCGGTTACACTTGTCCCATGATACATGGTATAGAACCTTCTTCCAGGATACTTATGTGTCATTTCTGTAAATGGAATTCCAGCTTGTGTACCTGTAAATTATACAGGAGGTTTCTAATGGGTTAATTTGCAACAAGATTGAGAAAATATGCAATAAAAGAAGATACGACAAAAGAAGTTTTATTACAGGATAAAGATGTACCCTGACAGAAGAAGGAGTCCAAGGTACCAATATGTCTGCGCACACTATTAGGGGTGGTGCCAGTTGAAAAAAAATGTAATAGAAAAAGAAATATCAACTGCACACATTAGATTGCCATCATTTTGGGGGGTTATTTTTGCATTTAGAGTTTTAGGGTGCATTCACACCTACAGGATCCGCAGCAGAAGTGCAGATTTGATGCTGTGTTCAGTTATTTAAATGAAATCTGCTGCGGATCTGCTGTTTAAGGGTGAATGTACCCTTAACAGTTATCAACACGGGTAGTATAGTGCTCAAAGGATATTTTCAGTATACCATAATATTGCTGGACGTTTTGGACAAAACATGAGCTTTATCAACAAGGTATACAGGTTGTATGTACAGAGAATAAACCGTGCTGTAAGCTGAGGTATGAGTGCTATAGCCGCCATCACCTCAGCTTACAACACGGTTTATTCTCTGTACATACAACTGCAGTGTCCCAGAACAGCCCTTCTTATGCTCACACTTTCATTATAAACAGTTCTGTTCTGGAAAGCTATGGTCCACTGCAAACTGCGTGTATTGTGTCACCCTTCTCAGTATTTAAGTCTGCCATTTCAGTCATTTATTGCATGTGAATTCAGGTATCAGTGTCAAAAGGTATTATGTCGCCTCCTAGTGTTCAAGGATGGTACTCCTCATGTATATTCCTCTGTATATGCCTAATGGTGTGATGATGCAATGGCTGGATGTCACGTGACTGTGCCCTGCTTCCATGGTAACACCAATGGTCATTGAGCTTTTGGCTGGGGTTACCATGTGACTTCCTGTGCTACCTCAGTCTATTCCCTGCCACATAGGGGGTAGGTCGTGAGTCGAGTCTTTGTCCTCCACCTTCAGGAGACAAGTTGTGTTTGTCCTCTCTCCCTGCTAAGAGAGAGAGACCTGCGTGTGCTCTGCTGCTCCAGTCCACTGGCTGTGTTCCTGTCTCAAGTCTCAAGATTCTCATCTGGGTGTCGATTCTTCAGTCATTCTTCAGTTCCTCTCATCATCATCTTCTCAATTCATCAACAACAAGTATTCAATTCAAGTCTCATTCCACCCAGCATCTCTGCTTCAGTATCACTACTACTCCCATTATTCAGCACGCTAATCTCACAGCCTATTGCAGCATCACCCATTATTCTGCTTTATTCAAGATTGCCTTATTCCTGGTTGCATCCGGAGAGACTGTTACTACTAGTTACCACCGTTACAATAAATACACAACTACCGTTGTTTCTGAACCTTGGCATTGGTGTGATCATTGGTGCCCTGACTAAGGACAACGAAGAATCGCATGCCCAGTATTCCCGCATGGTCAGGAGCCCGGCTTCCAGCTGTAGCACCCTCGTGCCTAAACCTTGACCACTACTTCCTACAGCTGCCCCGATTCCTGCACCCATCCAACATCTGTATAGCGGAGTGGCCCCTAGGGGCCAGGGCATCGCATTTGGCGTCACAAACAGGATTACATTTACATTGTGTGCCCCAAGACTGTGCCGCAACCCCCAAAGAGACTTTGCTATATCACTATGGGGGTAATTGAGGCCCTCAGGGCCCTAGACTGTACACAAGATGGCCGCCGTCTTCTTCAATTTCTGGCTGCGCCATACAATTTCTGGCTGCATCCGGAGAGACTGTTACTACTGGTTACCACCGTTACAATAAATACACAACTACCTTTGTTTCTGAACGTTGGCATTGGTGTGATCATTGGTGCCCTGACTAAGGACAACAAAGAATCGCATGCCCAGTATTCCCGCATGGTCAGGAGCCCGTCTTCCAGCTGTAGCACCCTCGTGCCTAAACCGTGACCACTACTTCCTACAGCTGCCCCGATTCCTGCACCCATCCAACATCTGTATAGCGGAGTGGCCCCTAGGGGCCAGGGCATCGCATTTGGCGTCACGAACAGGATTACATTTACATTGTGTGCCCCAAGACTGTGCCGCAACCCCCAAAGAGACTTTGCTATATCACTATGCGGGTAATTGAGGCCCTCAGGGCCCTAGACTGTACACAAGATGGCCGCCGTCTTCTTCAATTTCTGGCTGCGCCATACAATTTCTGGCTGCATCCGGAGAGACTGTTACTACTAGTTACCACCGTTACAATAAATACACAACTACCTTTGTTTCTGAACGTTGGCATTGGTGTGATCATTGGTGCCCTGACTAAGGACAACGAAGAATCGCATGCCCAGTATTCCCGCATGGTCAGGAGCCCGTCTTCCAGCTGTAGCACCCTCGTGCCTAAACCGTGACCACTACTTCCTACAGCTGCCCTGATTCCTGCACCCATCCAACATCTGTATAGCGGAGTGGCCCCTAGGGGCCAGGGCATCGCATTTGGCGTCACAAACAGGATTACATTTACATTGTGTGCCCCAAGACTGTGCTGCAACCCCCAAAGAGACTTTGCTATATCACTATGGGGGTATTCGAGGTCCTCAGGGCCCTAGACTGTACACAAGATGGCCGCCGTCTTCTTCAATTTCTGGCTGCGCCATACCCCGGAGAGGAGGGGGTTAATTGCCATGCTGCATTGACTGCTCCTGATTGGCTGCCTGCGCCAGATGACGTCACTGTTACCGGGCAGATGGAACCTGATCCTCCAGCCCTCTGCTCCTCCCCTTCCTGCTACAAGATCCGGTCAGAGAGCAGCAAGATGGCGATCCGCAAGGACGGTGCGTGTGTGGCTGCTACCGCTACTCTGCCTATGCAGCCTGCAAGTCTGCCTGAACTGGATCCGGCCTGCCTACTTGTCCCACTCCCGTCCGATGACGACTCCAGCTGGGGGTCCGCCGCATCAGACACTGCCGGTCCCGGTCGAGCTTCCAGCCCGTATCTCGGCCAGCAAAGCGAGGACTCCTCTCCGAACCCCAGCCTCTCCCCGGAGCTAGGGCGCTCCAGCGACTCGGACTTGGCCTTCTCGACTGGGGGATCCACTTCGCCTGACTGCGATTTCAGAGTGAGTACTGACACTCCGTGGGCCCCTGTCCCCGTCCCTAGCAAGGGAAGAAACTCCAAGGCATCCCGCTTCACCAGCCCTTGGCGGCTCCCAGGACCTAGGTCACCTCCCTTACCTCAGTGGGTGTTTCGGGATGAGCCAGCCATCCTTAAGTTGGCCGAGGATATCCGACAGGCGCTGTCCCTGCTGCCGTCTGTTACTAAAGCTGCGCCTGCCATGGCTACCCCGGCGCCTGCAGCAGCTACCACCGCCCGGCAGTTCACAACAGCCCCTACTGCCGTTGATACCTTCTCTCCCGAACCCGGCCTAGCACCGGAACCACCTCCATCTGTGCCTTATCCAGATTATGCCCCGCTGTGGGGTCACCCATATACCCCCTATCTGGAATCTCACGCTGCATCTGAGCGGTTGTTCATTCGCAAGTTGGAAAAGCCCCGACCCGGTGCTGCCCCCCTAGAAAGGAGGAGAGGAACCGTGACCAAATTTGACAAGCGACGGGGGTACGGCCTGGTCATGGATTCGTACATCGGGTTACTAGTGCTGGTGAATAGACGAGCTGTAATGCGGGACTACCAACCCGCCTATCTCAATAACCTTGTTCCTGGAGAAGTGATTGAGTATTCCCTGGTGGGATCCCCGAAGGGTCCATGGGCTGCAGCAGTCACCCGGCCTAAGAATCCGGTACAGCGGCCCTTCCTACCAACTCCCTCAGAGGACTGGAACGAAGATTGGCAGGATTTTAAACCGTTGGGTTCTATCACTGCTGCTTCTAGGGCTCCAGGTTCAGCTACCACCGCAGCCTGCTCTGCTGCCTCTGCTGCTGTGGCTAAAGCCGCTTGCTCCACCACTACGGTCACCTACCATGTGGCGCCCATCATCTCCCCCGTCACCACAGTGACCCCCAGCGTTGTGGTTACCACCGCGTCTGCGAACGCCTCTGCCCCAGGGTCCCCACGCTTCTATTATCCGTGGGAGAAGGAAAAGCAGAGGAAGGAGAAGGGGCCTAATGAGGCTCCTCCTGCCTCTTCCCAGTAAACAGAGACCAAAGTCCTTAACTGTTCCTGTTCTGTTGTTGTTTGCTGTGTGAAGTTCCTGCAACGTTCAAGGTTCGTGCCTGGTCCTCCTGACCAAGTCCCGGTACTAACCAGCTATGTGCTGATGGACACTCCCTGACCAAACTGTTCTTCAATGCCTGTCCCAGAGCCTTTACATGGACGATGTTCTATGTTGCCTAAAGAGACTCTACCACACAGAGACACTTATCCATTCCTTCCTAAAGCATTTTCCAGAGTATGTGATTGTCAGAGGTTTATTATTGTACTTCAGTATTGCACTTCAGTATTGCACTTCAGTAGTCAAAAGTCTATTTTCTTGTCAGAGTCTTATATATATATTTTCCTACCTCTGAGTAAGCAGACAAGTAATTTAGATAGTCTCAGAGTAAGGGCCCTATTCCACCGGACGATTATCGTTTGCATAATCGTTAACGATTAACGATCTCAAACGACTGCTATTGCGAAAGACCTGAAAACGTTCAGTCATTTCCATGGAACGATAATCGTTACTTATGATCGTAATTGTGATCGTTTCTCTTCGCTATTTATTCGCTATTGCGTTCGTATCTATTGCGAACGACCGAACGATGTCTTATGGCCCTATTCCACGGAACGATTATCGTTCGTTTTCGGACGATATGGACCGCTACGGACGATAATCGTTCCGTGGAATAGAGTGCAACGATCAGCCGACATCGTTCATGTCGTCTGATCGTTGCAGTCGCTTGTTTTTCAACATGTTGAAAAACAAGCGACTGATATAGCAGCGATCTGCTGCTGTCGCTCCGTTGAATAGGAGCATCGTCAGCAGACGCTGCTATATCCTATGGGCTGCCCGGACGATCTAGCGATCCCCCGGGCAGCCCCCCCGCAGCTCCCCGCCGCCCCCTCCCGCACTCACCCGCTCGCTGCAGCCGCGTTGAATAGCGGCGGCAGCGAGCGGCGAACGAGGAGCAAACGAGCGCTGACAGCGCTCGTATGCTCCTCCAACGACCCGTGGAATAGGGCCATAAGTGTTATGAGGAAAGCCCACAGCTTCCGTTCACATTCACAAGTCATTTGCCACAGAGACTGTGGTATCTTTTCTGCAGGATGACTCCCGTCATTTAAAGAAAAAAAAACAAAAACATTTGATTACCAGGGGCTAAAGAAGATTGATGCAGACTTATGGCCCTATTCCACGGGTCGTTGGAGGAGCAAACGAGCGCTGTCAGCGCTCGTTTGCTCCTCGTTCGCCGCTCGCTGCCGCCGCTATTCAACACGGCTGCAGCGAGCGGGTGAGTGCGGGAGGGGGCGGCGGGGAGCTGCGGGGGGGCTGCCCGGGGGATCGCTAGATCGTCCGGGCAGCCCATAAGATATAGCAGCGTCTGCTGACGATGCTCCTATTCAACGGAGCGACGGCAGCAGATCGCTGCTATATCAGTCGCTTGTTTTTCAACATGTTGAAAAACAAGCGACTGCAAAGATCAGCCGACATGAACGATGTCGGCTGATCGTTGCACTCTATTCCACGGAACGATTATCGTCCGTAGCGGTCGATATCGTCCGAAAACGAACGATAATCGTTCCGTGGAATAGGGCCATTATTCAATGCGAACGATTTGCGAACTTTTGTGAACGAGCAACGATAAAAATAGGTCCAGGTCTTATAAAGCGATCAACGATTTCTCGTTCGGTCGTTAATCGTTAACTGCATTTCAACCGAACGATTATCGTTTAGATTCGAACGATTTAACGATAATCTGAACGATAATCGTCCGGTGGAATAGGGCCCTAAAGTGTGTCTTTTGAAAAAGTATTTCTTCTCACAGTCTATGTTTTCATGTCAGGGTCAGACAGTTTCCTCCTCCTCTGAGTAAAGAAGTCAGCTTACATATTTATATCTATAGCCTCAGAGAAAGTGTATTTTCTAAAAAGTGTATTTTTCAGAAGAATCTTCTATTTTCTCCATGCATAATCTCATTGTGTATTATTATCATATCTATAGCTGGAAAGATTTAGTTGAGCCAGTTTGTATGCAGATTTTCTTCAGATTTTCATTCAGATTTCTCTCAAGGTTTCCTTCAGAGTCATGTGAGCCAGTTCTCCTCAGGACCTCGCAGTATTTGTTGTCTTTTGTATTTCCCTTCCTTTTGTTTCCAGTATTTGTTCACCTCTTTCTTGTCCCAACACAGTAGTTATCACACATAGTCATACCTAACATTCACACTGGTCCATACATATTGCACCTTGGATACCCTTTCGTGTGTTTGGCCTATTGAGTAATTGTGTTGTATGATTGACCCGTATGCATGGGCGCCCAGATGTATGCTTGCTTTTATTATTTTGTTCTATTCTCTTCCAGGTATCCAAGACATTTCACAAACACGCCAAGGGAATACACAGGTCTTCACAGTTCTCCTCCAGTAGGGTAACACTTTATACAGGAAACCTACTGTCAAACTGACTGGAATATGGAGGGTCGCCCGCCAGCAGTTAAGTTGTCCTGGCTTCCATGTCAGATGGTCCACGCACTAACTACCTGTAACCAGAGTACGTTAGGCACCCCTAGGTGAAGTCCTGCCACTAGGGTTTTCTTTCTCTTCATATGTCTTGTCACCTGTGCCTTGAGCGTGGGAAACACACATCTACAGATTCACTCACACTAACATTCCTTCCTCTTGTCTTGTTGTTCTGGTCCTCTATGTTCTTTCGGCCACATCTTCCTCAGCTTGTGGTTGGCCGAGGTCGGCTCATTTCTAGTAGGGAGGTATGCAGTGTCCCAGAACAGCCCTTCTTATGCTCACACTTTCATTATAAACAGTTCTGTTCTGGAAAGCTATGGTCCACTGCAAACTGCGTGTATTGTGTCCCCCTTCTCAGTATTTAGGTCTGCCATTTCAGTCATTTATTGCATGTGAATTCAGGTATCAGTGTCAAAAGGTATTATGTCGCCTCCTAGTGTTCAAGGATGGTACTCCTCATGTATATTCCTCTGTATATGCCTAATGGTGTGATGATGCAATGGCTGGATGTCACGTGACTGTGCCCTGCTTCCATGGTAACACCAATGGTCATCGAGCTTTTGGCTGGGGTTACCATGTGACTTCCTGTGCTACCTCAGTCTATTCCCTGCCACATAGGGGGTAGGTCGTGAGTCGAGTCTTTGTCCTCCACCTTCAGGAGACAAGTTGTGTTTGTCCTCTCTCCCTGCTAAGAGAGAGAGACCTGCGTGTGCTCTGCTGCTCCAGTCCACTGGCTGTGTTCCTGTCTCAAGTCTCAAGATTCTCATCTGGGTGTCGATTCTTCAGTCATTCTTCAGTTCCTCTCATCATCATCCTCTCAATTCATCAACAGCAAGTATTCAATTCAAGTCTCATTCCACCCAGCATCTCTGCTTCAGTATCACTACTACTCCCATTATTCAGCACGCTAATCTCACAGCCTATTGCAGCATCACCCATTATTCTGCTTTATTCAAGATTGCCTTATTCCCGGTTGCATCCGGAGAGACTGTTACTACTAGTTACCACCGTTACAATAAATACACAACTACCGTTGTTTCTGAACCTTGGCATTGGTGTGATCATTGGTGCCCTGACTAAAGACAACGAAGAATCGCATGCCCATTATTCCCGCATGGTCAGGAGCCCGGCTTCCAGCTGTAGCACCCTCGTGCCTAAACCGTGACCACTACTTCCTACAGCTGCCCCGATTCCTGCACCCACCCAACATCTGTATAGCGGAGTGGCCCCTAGGGGCCAGGGCATCGCACAACCTGTATACCTTGCTGATAAAGGTCATGTTTTGACCGAAACGTCCAGCAATATTATGGTATACTGAAAATATGCTTTGAGCACTATACTACCGTGTTGATAAGTGTTGGGGGCTGCGTTCACACTATGTATATTTCAGTCAGTATTGCAACCAAAACCAGGAGTGGATTAAAAACACAGAAAGGATCTGTTCACACAATGTTGAAATTGAGTGGATGGCCGCCATGCATGACTCTTGAGAAAGGAACCGGAGCAGTTCCGAAACAATTTTATTATTTTTTTGTTGGACCTGCGCCCTCACACCCCTGTGTTTGTGGTTGGAGGAATCGTTGCTCTATTGATCCCTGGAGGATATCGGGAGTGGCTGCGGTCTGTCTCACATGTGTTTCGGAGTGTTGTGCCTCCTAGCTAGCACAACCTTACCAGGTGAGGGTTACCTTGTTTTTTCCTCCCCTTCGTTTTATCTGGTTGATCCTCGCCATGGAGCGCTGTCTCCTTCTTCTTTTTTGTTTACAAACTTCTAGGCTGTTATACCAAAAACATAGGAATAAATACTATAGATGTAAATTTCTATACTATAGAACAATTCCATTTGTGTGTGTATATATATATATATATATATATATATATATATATATATATATATATATACACAACCAATCAAAAGTTTGGGGTCACCCAAATAATTTTGTGTTTTCCATGAAAAGTCACACTTCTTTACCACCATACGTTGTGAAATGAATAGAAAATAGAGTCAAGACATTGACAAGGTTAGAAATAAGGATTTGTTTATGAAATAACATTGATTTTACATCAAACTTTGCTTTCGTCAAAGAATCCTCCTTTTGCAGCAATTCCAGCATTGCACACCTTTGGCATTCTAGCTATTAATCTGTTGAGGTAAGCTGGAGAAATTGCACCCCACGCTTCTAGAAGCAGCTCCCACAAGTTGGATTGGTTGGATGGGCACTTCTGGCGTACCATACGGTCAAGCTGCTCTTACAACAGCTCAATGGGGTTCAGATCTGGTGACTGCGCTGGCCACTCCATTACCGATAGAGTACCAGCTGCCTGCTTCTGCTGTAAATAGTTCTTGCACAATTTGGAGGTGTGTTTAGGGTCATTGTCCTGTTGTAGGATGAAATTGGCTCCAATCAAGCGCTGTCCACTGGGTATGGCATGGCGTTGCAAATTTGAGTGATAGCCTTCCTTATTCAGAATCCCTTTTACCCTGTACAAATCTCCCACCTTACCAGCACCAAGGCAACCCCAGACCATCACACCGCCGACCCCAAAGCCCCAAGGTCCAGGGACACAGGTGCTGTTAGTGGGGATATTCAAGGGGGGAGTTCATGGTTCAGCGCCCACGCAAACGAGGCTCCGGAGGTGCTGAGAGGCAGGTGCAGCTACGCCATCTTGCTGCTGCTAGCCACGCCCTATTATCTTCTTGCATAGTTGTGCAACGCGGCCTCCCACTTCTTTTTCTACTCTGGTTAGAGCCTGTTTGTTCCTTCCTCTAAAGGGAGTAGTATACACCATTGTAGGAAATCTTCAATTTCTTAGCAATTTCTCGCATGGAATAGCCTTCATTTCTAAGAACAAGAATAGACTGTCGATTTTCAGATGAAAGTTCTCTTTTTCTGGCCATTTTGAGTGTTTAATTGACCCCACAAAATTTGATGCTCCAGAAACACAATCTGCTCAAAGGAAGGTCAGTTTTGTAGCTTCTGTAACGAGCTAGACTGTTTTCAGATGTGTGAACATGATTGCACAAGGGTTTTCTAATCATCAATTAGCCTTCTGAGCCAATGAGCAAACACATTGTACCATTAGAACACTGGAGTGATAGTTGCTGGAAATGGGCCTCTATACCCCTATGTAGATATTGCACCAAAAACGAGACATTTGCAGCTAGAATAGTTATTTACAACATTAGCAATGTATAGAGTGTATTTGTTAAAAGTTAGGACTAGTTTAAGGTTATCTTCATTGAAAAGCACAGTGCTTTTCCTTCAAAAATAAGGATATTTCAATGTGACCCCAAACTTTTGAACGGTAGTATATATATATATATATATATATATATATATATATATATATGTCAAGGTGGTAGTCCTATTTTTTTTAGTCCACCTTGCTTCTCTGTCCTGATTAATTCTAAGAAGTAGTACCGGGCCGCCCCCAGAACCGGTACAGATACTCTGGACACAAATTGTGGGTACTTCCCAGTTTAATAAGTTTCACCTTCTTCTTATATGCGATGACAAAAGGTGTGGTTATTAAGTCACACGGATATATTTGACAAAACATGATTGGATACATTTGATCTCTATCCATATTTGATATATTATAAGTGCGCAATATATTTGATTTTAATCTATCCCCAGACCCTTGACAGCCCCCCTAAAACGTTGAAATGAGGCCAGGAAACGGACAACTGGATTGATAGATTTATCCTTATCCTGATTTAATCATACACATCACTAGCAGATACATTCCTGAAATCTGTACCTTTGCCGGGAGAGGGAAAGGAAAGGGGAATTGGATTGGATTCTTCGGCCACAGATTGTTTTGAACAATCACCCTTCTCAGTTGAGACAGGTTATCCCTTCTGGATAACCTTCCTTTGTAGTGGACTTCTGCAAAGGAAATCAGATTCTATTCTTTCCCTATTTCCTACTACCCCCTTCACTAGTGAAGCATGTATAATTCCCAGGGTATATAGTGATTCCCTGGCTCGGGGTAGATGTTTTGGTGGCTATGGGATATTTCTCTTTCCATGTCTCACAGTCTGGGTTGGAAGTGGGATGGTTAGTAAACAGGCTAAGGAAACACTGTTCTTAGGCGTTGTCTAAATGTAATCATCATTACCAGTGTTCCATCCTACAGCTCCCTCCCCAATAATCACACTCAGATCCCCACAGGCAGCAACATCACAGAATTCAAACTTGAAAGTTGCCACTTGGGCCCTTGATGAATTATACCAGAAAGTAGTAAGTCCCTGATTTTGTGTAATGGTTACTTCTTGTGTCCTCACCCCCACCCAAACCAAACATAACATGAAAAGGATATATGTGTTTGTCATGGTGAAGGACAGGCGGCAGACACTTTCTTGCAGTGTGAAGCGTGGACCCAGGTGGATTTTCCCTCAAGTTTCACAGAGGTTGGGGACACCAGGAGCATTTGAAATGGACCTTCAAACCAGGGTTCCAGAGCGTCTCTGACGTGCTTCTTTACAACCACAAAATCGCCTGGCTTGACGTGAATGGGTACTTTGGTCAGCTTCAGGGTCTGGAATGGAGGAGAAAACTGCAGCATGTGTTACTTTTAGTTCATTACACAAATTTACAACATACTTAACAAGACTATCATTTCCTGCTGTCAATTGTTGGGGATAGTAACTTCCAAGCCTAGGGGGACCACCAGACAGGATCTCATGTGGGGTGAGACCAGTGGGTTGTCTAGGGGTGTTCCTGACAGAATATAGGGCCACAGGTAAGATCTCAGGCCAGGGAAGGGACAGTTCCTTGCTAGCTTTTAGAATTTTGTTTTTCAGAGTGGTATTCATCCTCTCTACCTTCCCACTACTTTGAGGATGATAAGGTGTGTGTAGGCCTAGATCTGCCCCTACCATCTTCCAGATTTCTCTGGTAACATCTGCAATGAAGGCTGGGCCTTGGTCACTTTCAATAACTTCTGGTACTCCAAATCTACAGACTAGTTCAGTTAAAAGTTTTTTAACTGTGAGTTTGGCTGTCATATTGGTGACTGGGTAGGCCTCTGTCCATCCTGAGAACATGTCCACCACTACTAACATGTATTTGTACCTCCCACTTTTTGGCAGTTCCATATGATCAATTTGGATTCTCTGGAATGGGTACAGTGGCTTGGCTAGATGTTTCTTCGGGGTAGGCACTGTACCCCAGGATTGCAAGTGCTGCAGATGTCACAGCTTTTGGCATAGGTAGTTGCTGTAGTAGAAATTCCAGGTGCCAGGTATAGTTTAGCAATTGCAGAAATCATCTGATTCTTTCCTCGATGGGTAACTCCATGTGCCCATTGTACCACTGCGGGATACAAAGCTCTTGGCAGGCAAAGTCTCTTTCCTTTCCTCCAAAATCCATCTTGCTGAATCTCAGCTCATTGTTTTTCCCATTCTTTCTTTTCTTCTGGGCCTGTTTGAGTCTGAAATTGCTTCAGTAGAGTAATGCCTGGATTTGGTATTTCTTGTTGTTTGGTTTCTCTCTCTTCTTCTTTCTTCTTTTTTCCTGCTCTTGTCAACACATATATGCCAATGCCAACCTCTGCTTCCTCTCGAACCTGTGGAAGAAGTGCTGCAGCTTTTGCTGCCATATCTGTTCTGTGATTGCCTCTGGCTTCTTCTGTCTCTGTTCTGCCATGAGCTCTTATCTTCGAAATGGCTACTTGAGTTGGTAGAGGAAGAGCTTCCATCAAAGTCTTGACGGCTTCATGGTTCTTGATGGGCGTTCCACTAGCTGTCTGGAAACCTCGCAGGGCCCACTTCAGGCCAAAATCATGCGCTATTCCATGCGCGTAAGCTGAGTCCGTGTAAATATTGGCGGTCTTCCCTTCTGCCAGCTGGCAGGCTTCAGTCAAGGCCCTGAGTTCAGCTACCTGGGCCGACATCCTAGAAGATAAGGGAGCTGCCTTCACGGTTTCTGATGAGGTAACCACAGCAAAACCGGTATGGAATTGTCCCCTTTCATCCGCGTATCTTGAACCATCAGTGAAGAAAATGTAATCAGAATTGTCCAGTTTAGAAGCAGAGACAGTGGAGGGTTGTGAAGTTTCTGCCTCCATTTGTTTAAGGCAATCATGATAGTCATCATCACTACTTCTCTCATGAAGTGTTTGACCAGGGGGTATGTCTTCATAGTCTGGCTGATAGTCCCCCTTGAGAGGGGAAGCAGAGTAGCAGGATTTAAAAGAGTACATCTCTTCAAGGTAATATATTCAGGCATAAGCAAGGAACATTGGAGACGCATGTTGCGCTGCATAGAAAGATGAGGTTGTTGAGACTGTTTGAGAATTGCTTGAAGGTCGTGAGGAGCAAAAATAGTGAGTGGATGACCTAGGACAATGTCTTCAATCTTGTCAAGGAGGGCCTGGGCCGCTAGAACAGCTTTTAGGCATGTAGGCATTGAACGAGCCACTGGGTCTAACCTGCATGAGTAATAGCCAAGAGGTCTCATCCGTTGGCCATGTTTCTGAGCTAAGACTCCAGAAGGATGGCCTTGATCTTCTGAGATGAATAGGTAGAAAGGCTGATTGTAATCAGGTATCCCTAGGGCAGGGGCTTCCAAAATAAGCTGTTTAAGTTTCCAAAAACAGTCTTCAGCATCAGGGGTCAATCTTCTTGTTTCCACAATGTCTTTGAAGGAGTCATAAAGAGGTTGCATAAGAGCAGAGGCATTGGGTATCCACTGACGACAATAGGTGATCAGACCAAGGAAAGCTTGGAGCTGTATTAAGGTGGTAGGTAGAGGGATTGCTTGAACAGCTTTTTTTCTTTCTGCATTTCTCCACTGACTCAGATTCTTCTTGAGAAGAGTCAGTAAGGCTAACTGAGGAGTCAGCTAGTCGATCTTTTGCCCATGCCTGGAGTTTGCGGCAGAATTCCTCACCTGAGGAGTAACTGAGAGTATTTGTAGTTGCATCTTCTATTAGAGCTGACTTAATGATAGGCCAAAATTAATCACCTGCCTTGATGCTGACAACATTACAAAGGTCTTGCCATGGGGCAGAGTAGGTCTTCTGTACTTCACTTAGTCTTCGATAGAAGCGCATAGGATGCTTCTCGGGATCAGGTAATTGACTTTTCAAGTCATTAACCTGAGTAGGAGTGAAAGGTACATATCGAGGACGCTCTTGTTGCAACATAGTAGGTTGAGGTGGTTGCAATGGTGCTGGTGTTGGTGCTGGTAATGGTGACAACGGTGGTTGTGCTGATGCTGGTACTGGTGGCAACAGTGGTTGTGCTGGTGCTGGTACTGGTGGCAACGGTGGACATTGCGCTTGCTCACTGTGGTTGCTGACAAGTGGTTGAAAATAAGTGGAGTTTAAAGAGGAGTTGAAAGAAGGAGTTTCAAGTTCTGGTAAGTGCTAAATCTCTTTCTTTTTCACTGTTTTTTTGCACTGAGGATGATGGCTAGTGAGATGGAGGGTTTCATTCAGTGCGCAGTCTGCCGCATGTACACACAACTGGAGCAGAAGTTCCAGGGTGAGTACCGCTGTGACAGATGTGAGCATGTTGCTCATCTAGAAGCTCGAGTTAGAGATCTGGAGAAGCATATTGCAACACTGAGGGAACTTGGCCACCTTGAGAGGGAACTTTGGCTCACTGAGCAGGAAGTTAGTGGGTTAGAGATGGAGGGAGGTGATATAGATCAGGAGGCCCAAGTAAGTAGCTGGGTTAATGTAGTTAGAGGGACCAGTAAGGGATCCAAGAAAAGGAAGGCCACTTCTCCTACTGTATGCCCAAGCAAAATTGCCAAGTTAGGTGATGATGCAAGGGCATCTGTGTCAGAAATGGCAGCTCTAGTGGAACCTGTTCTCCCTAACAGCCGGGGGAACAGTCCAACTAGTAGTGGGCGGGATGGTATTGTAGGTAGGTCTAGACAGTTAGTGGTTGTAGGGGATTCTATAATCAGGAAGACGGATAGAATAATTTGTCGCCAAGACCGCTTCAACCGAATGGTTTGCTGTCTCCCTGGTGCCAGGGTTCGGCATGTGGTGGAAAGGGTGGATAAATTACTTGGGGGGGCTGGGGATGACCCAGCTGTCATGGTCCATGTGGGAACCAATGACAGGATACAAGGTAGGTGGAGGTCTATTAAAAATAATTTTAGAGAGCTAGGTGCTAAGTTGAAGGGAAGGACCTCCAAGGTTGTATTCTCTGGAATACTGCCTGTGCCATGTGCATGGTTCTGGTGGAGTCCATTGATGTGGTTGGTGTGACTGAGACATGGCTGGACTCCTCACATGACTGGGCTGTCAATATTCAGGGATTTATGTTGTTCAGAAGGGACCGGGTGGGCAGAAGGGGAGGAGGAGTATGTCTGTATGTCAGAAATGATATTAAAGTGAGTGTAAAAGATGCAATAGTGGGTGATGACTGTGATGATGTGGAAGCATTGTGGGTAGAACTACAGAAGGAGGTAAAGAGTGAAAAAATTATTCTTGGTGTAATCTATAGACCCCCCCCAACATTACTGAGGAGGTAGATGGCCAGTTGAATAGACAAATAGAGCGGGCTGCCCGGGAGGGGACAGTAGTGGTAATGGGGGACCTCAACTACCCAGATATAGATTGGGGTCACGGTTCAGCTAAAACCACAAAGGGGAGGGAATTTCTTAACCTCCTGCAGGATAATTTTCTGGGCCAGTTTGTGGAGGAGCCAACTAGAAGTGATGCCTTGTTGGATCTGGTTATTTCTAACAATGCTGAGCTGGTTGGGGATGTCACTGTCCATGAACACCTGGGGAATAGTGACCACAATATAGTGACTTTTAGCTTAAAGTGTAGAAAAGAAAAACATGTTGGGAGGGCAAAAACTCTTAATTTTAAAAGTGCCAATTTTCCTGGGTTAAGGGCTGAACTTCAGGGCATAGACTGGGAGCGGCTGCTGTCACATACTGATACAGCTAATAAATGGGAAATCTTCAAATCCACATTAAATAACTGTACTGCCAAATATATTCCTATGGGTAACAAATATAAACGGTTAAAATCAAATCCCACATGGCTTACAGCCGAGGTTACAAGGGCTATAAATGAGAAAAAAGGGGCATTCAAAAAATACAAATCAGAGGGGTCAGCTTTAGCCTTTAAACATTACAAAGAAGTCAACAAAACCTGTAAAAATTTAATAAAAGCAGCAAAAATTCACAATGAAAGGCAGGTAGCTATAGATAGCAAAAGAAACCCCAAAAAATTCTTCAAATATATTAATGCAAAAAAACCAAGGTCAGAGCATGTAGGACCCCTAAATAATGGTGACGGGGAGTTAATAACTGGGGATCAGGAGAAAGCTGAGTTACTTAATGGCTTCTTCAGTTCTGTATATACAAAAGAGGATGGAACTGTGGTGGGTGGGGCCAGTACTGAGGTGGGTGGGGCCAGTGCTGCGAACACATGTAATGTACTGAACTGGTTAACTATAGATATGGTCCAAGATAAATTAAATAAACTCAATGTAGCCAAAGCTCCAGGGCCTGATGGATTACACCCCAGAGTTCTTAGGGAACTCAGTTCTGTAATTTCTCTACCCTTGTATGAAATATTCATTGATTCTTTGCTTACTGGTATTGTGCCGAGGGACTGGCGTAAGGCAAATGTAGTGCCAACCTTCAAAAAGGGCTCTCGAACTTCCCCAGGTAACTACAGACCTGTAAGCTTAACGTCCATTGTGGGGAAACTATTTGAGGGGCTTATAAAGGACTACATCCAGGAATATGTAGTGGCTAATAGTATTATAAGTGATA
Organism: Dendropsophus ebraccatus; assembly: GCF_027789765.1. NCBI lineage: Eukaryota > Metazoa > Chordata > Amphibia > Anura > Hylidae > Dendropsophus > Dendropsophus ebraccatus. The sequence continues at coordinate 37,560,165 of NC_091465.1, forward strand.
ACCAGCATGGTTTTACTAAGGACAGAAGCTGTCAAACCAACCTGATATGTTTCTACGAAGAGGTGAGTAGAAGCCTGGATGGGGGCGAAGCTGTGGATATCGTGTACCTGGATTTTGCTAAAGCGTTTGACACAGTTCCTCATGGACGTCTGATGGGTAAGTTAAAGTCTATCGGTTTGGAAAGTTTAATGTGTAACTGGATTGAAAACTGGCTTAATAATCGTACCCAGAGAGTGGTGGTCAATGATTCCTACTCCGAATGGTCCCCGGTAATAAGTGGTGTACCCCAAGGGTCAGTACTGGGCCCTCTTCTGTTTAACTTGTTTATTAATGATATTGAGAATGGAATTAACAGCAATGTTTCTATCTTTGCAGATGACACCAAGCTTTGTAGTACAGTACAGTCTATGGAGGATGTGCAGATGTTACAGGATGATTTAGACACACTGAGTGTTTGGGCGTCCACTTGGCAAATGAGGTTCAATGTGGATAAATGTAAAGTTATGCACCTGGGTACTAATAACCCACATGCATCATATGTCCTGGGGGGAGTTACACTGGGAAAGTCGCTGATGGAGAAGGATCTGGGTGTACTTGAAGATAATAGACTACAGAACAGCACACAATGTCAGGCAGCTGCTTCTAAGGCCAGCAGGATATTGTCATGCATTAAAACAGGTGTGGACTCTCGGGACAGGGATATATTATTACCGCTTTATAAAGCTTTGGTGCGGCCTCATCTGGAGTATGCCGTCCCGTTTTGTAGCCCGATTTATAAAAAGGATGTTCTAGAGCTGGAGAGGGTACAAAGACGGGCAACTAAACTAATAAGGGGAATGGAACATCTTAGTTATGAGGAGAGATTAAAAGAATTACATTTGTTTAGTCTGGAGAAGAGACGTTTAAGGGGAGATATGATTAATTTATTTAAATATATAAATGGCCCCTACAAGAAATATGGGGAAAAGATGTTCCAGGTTAAACCCCCTCAAAGGACAAGGGGGCACTGCCTCCGCCTGGAGAAAAAAAGGTTCAATCTCCGGAGGCGACAAGCCTTCTTTACCATGAGAACTGTGAATCTGTGGAACAGTCTACCACAGGATCTGGTCACAACAAAAACAGTAGAGGGCTTCAAAACTGGCCTAGACTAGTTTTTAGACCAAAATAATATAAATGCATATGTATAGAACCTATCACCCCTCCCCCTTCCCTGTATCCATCCCCTCCGTGGTTGAACTTGATGGACATGTGTCTTTTTTCAACCGTATTAACTATGTAATGGTGACTGTATTTGAAGTTGCGGTGGTGGTGGTGGTGGTAGGCCTGGAAGCAATTCTTCATCCAATCGGTTATGGTTATGTAAAGGAGTAGGGACTTTCTCAGGAAACCAAGTGGGGGTCTTGATCCGAGTTAAATCTTTCCAGATTAGTTCAAGTAGATCTGCAGTGTTACGCAGAGGCACAACAATCCGGACTTCACCCAATGTGGGAATTGGGTTATGTTCCAATATCGCAGAAAGAATTGTGGAGGCACATGATAACATAGGAAAGCCAAATAATCCAGCAGAAATGAGAGGTAAAGAGATAGATTTAAATCTCTTAATTTTAGCCATATCAAGGATGTTGTGTATGGTTTGTTTCAACAAATGGACAGATACATCATGACATTGGGCATCATATATGGGGCCCACAGCATGGATGATGCAGAGACAAGATAGTTTGCCTGGTCCAGTTAAAGCAGTCTCAGAAACTGGTAGAGTGTGTCCCCCTTTAGCAAGGATGTAATCATCACTTTCTGCCTGTATCTGTGTGCCCCCTAGCTGCACAATATGTTTTACCACTCCCCCTAAGAGTTTCAGTCCACCATTAGCAGGGTTTACAATTGCTGTAGTACCTTGACGTGCAATGTCTCCTACACCTATATTAAGGGTAGTTCCTGTGTTCCATAAAGGTGCTGTGTAAATGGGAGTAAAAAGGGCAGACATGTTGTCAAAATCACGGGTGTCAAAGCTGACTCTGGCAGGTTTTGGGGGCCCCCTAGCAGTAACATATCGCGGGGATATAAACTGCCTATGAGCTTCTTGTGCTAAATCTCCTGGTTCTGAAGCTCTTTCAGGGGTAGTGGAGAAAGCATATCTCTCAGCTTATGTTAGCTCAAGCTGGGCTCGCGCTGAGATCTCAGTTTCCTCTTCTAACTGCTGAGGAGTGACCAGAGTATTTCCTGAGGTTTCAGTTTCCTTTTTCAATTGCTGAGGAGTCAGCAGAGTATTTTCATATGGGTGTTGGGGTATCATCATGAGAGGGGCCAGGTTGGGGGCAGGTACAAAATAAGCTCCGGAGGCAGTCAATAATGGGTATAATGGATCTGGAGTAGGCCTCTTGGGTGTTCCAAGATGGCCACCGGAGCTAGAAGTGACATCAATGGAAGTTCCTGTATCTATGGGTGTCACTGAAGTAATGAGCTTAGGTGTACCAACATGGCTACCAGAACTGGAAGTTGTGACTGTGACAGAAGAGGAAGTATTGGATGTTTTAACATGCCCACCAGATACAGGAAAAGTGGGTGTACTGGGCTGTGGTGAATCAAGATGGCTGCTGGATACAGGAAGCTCATCTCGAACAGGGGCGGATAGTGTAGGTGTGCATGTTGGGGCAGGATTGGGGCATCCCCTTCCACAGCTACAACAATACTAAGCAGAGGGTGGATTCTGCTGATGACAATTTGGACACTCCCAACAGTGAGGCTCTCCGCCATTATAGGGTGGTGGCACATCCTTCTCAACGTGATACATATATGCAACCTTTTGGTTTGCAAAATCAAGTTTAATTTGGCTGAAATAAGTACGGGACCGCACTGAAATCCACGGCCGTGAGTTGGAACATTTCCGTCCTCAAACAATGGTCTTGTTAATTTTTCATGGCGCCGTATACGATCCGGCCGTAAGCTCATACGTAGTGTGCATGGTGCGGGCGTATATCGTATACTTTCAAGTGAACGCATCAACCTCAAAACTACGTGCGTATATTCGCGGTTCGCACTACGGCCGGAAACATACGCAGTGTGAACATAGCCTAAAAGTGTATTTGAGGGGACTGTATGTTAGAAAGCCCCACAAAGCACCCCATTTCAGAAATTGCACCCCCCAAACTCAACCAGAAAGTTTTTTAACCCTTTAGGGGAGTCACAGAAATAAAAGCTAAGTGTGTAAGAAATGTGAAAATTTTAACTTTTTGCGCAGGAATTTTATTGTAATCCAATATCTTTCATAATTGTAAACCTATTACCAGAGAAATGCACCCCAATATTGATTGCCCGGATTCTGTAGTTTATAGAAATACCCCATATGTGGCCCTATTGCGCTATTTGACGGAACCACAAGCCTCAGATATAAAGGAGCGCCTAGTGAATTTTAACGCCTCTGTTATATTTAGTCATTTTTGACTGTACCACTTCAGGTTGGCAGAGGCTCTGGGGTGCCAAAACCTAAAAAAAAACCTAAAGGGACACCATTTAGAAAACTACACCCTTTAAGGAATGTAACAAGGGGTGCAGTGAGCATCTGGACTTCACAGGTGCTTCACAGATTTTCAGAACAATGTGGCGTGAAAAAGGAAAAATTCAATTTTCTACACTAAAACATTGTTCTAGCTTTCATTTTTCATCTTTACAAGGGTATAAAATAAAAAAAACACACCAAACGTGTAGCGCAGTTTCTACCAAGTACGGAAATACCCCACATGTGGACCTAAAGTACCAAGCGGGCGCAGGACAAGCCTCCAAAGGTAAGGAGCGCCAATTGGCCTTTGGAAGCTGAATTTCACTGGAATGCATTTCAAGGGCCATGTTGCATTTACAAGGCCCTTGTGTCGCCAAAACACTTGAAACCCCCCCACAAGTGACCCCATTCATCCCTCAAGGAATCTAAAAAGGGGTGCAGTGAGCAAATGGACCCCACTGGTGACGGGCACAAATGTGGAACAATGTGACGTGAAAGGGAAAATTTTCATTTTTTCACTTTCACGGCACAAATGTGGCCATTATCAAGGGGTCCATATCCTCACTGCACCCCTTGTTAGATTCCTTGAGGGATGTAGTTTCCAGAATGGGTTTTCACTGTCTTGGCAGCAGGAGGGCTCTGTCAATGTGACATGGCGTTTATCATCCATTCAGGCCAAATCCAGCCTCTAAAATCCAAATGGTGCGCCTTCCCTTTGGAGGCTTGCCCTGCACCCACATGGCACTTTACAGTATGTCCACATGTGGGGTATTTATGGAAATTGCTTTACACATTGGGTGTTTTTTTCTCTTTTAACCCCTTATGAAAAATTCAAGGCTAAACCAACATTAAAGTGTAAAAAATTTTATATTTCATTTTCACGCCACATTGTTCCACATTTGTGCCCGTCACCAGTGGGGGGCATTTACCTCTTGTTACATTCCCTGAGGGGTGTAGTTTCCATAATGGTATCACCTGAGGGGGGTTTCAACTGTCTTGGCAACACAGAGGCCTTTTAAATGCAACAAGGCCGTCAAAATCCATTCCAGCCAAATCCAGCCTCCAAAAGCCAAATGGCGCTCCTTCCCTTCGGAGGCTTACCCTGCACCCACATGGCGCTTTATGTACACATGTGGGGTATTTTCGTACTCAGGGGAAATAGTTCTACACGTTTTGTGTTTTTTTTTTATCTTTTAACCCCTTGTGAAAATGAAAAAATGAAGACAAGATCAATGATTTAGTGTAGAAATTTATTTTTTTTTACACTAAATGTTGGTCTATCCTTGATTTTTTCTATTTCCACAACGGGTTAAAAAAGAAAATGAACTCAAACGTGTAGGGTAATTTCCTCTGAGTACGAAAATACCCCACATGATGTGGACATGATGTGCCATATGGGCACAGGGCAAGCGACCAAAGGGACAGAGCGCCATTTAGAGTCTGGAATGGAGGATGGAGGCCATGTCGCAATTACAAAGCCCCTGTGCTGCCAAGACAGTAGAAACCCCCCACTAGTGACCCCATTCTGGAAACTACACCAGGACAGTAGAAACCCCCCACAAGTGACCCCATTCTGGAAACTACACCCCATAAGGAATCTAACAAGAGGTGCAGTAAGCATATGGATCCCACTGGTACATCCCACTGTAGAACATGTGCTGTGAAAATAAAAAAAAATACAATTTTTTTCATTTTCATGGGACAAATGTGCCCGTCACCAGGGTGCCATATCCCCGCTGCCCCCCTTGTTAGATTCCATATGGGGTGTAGTTTCCAGAATGGGGTCACTTGTGGGGGGTTTCTACTGTCCTGGTGGCCATACCTATTTAGTTGGGGAAAGGGATAATTTTTAATTTATTTAGGGGTATTAGGCCAATTATTAATTTATAAGGTTGAAAAGGACAGAAGTCCATCAAATTCAACCTGTGTTGATGCAGAGGAAAGCAAAAAAAAACCTTGTGAGGCAGACAACAGTAGCCTCATCACTGGGAAAAAATTCCTTCCCAACTCCATAATGGCAATCAGAATAATCCCTGGATCAACGTGACCCCTGAAATAGGAATAAGGGAAACTATTTAGATCAGAGCTTCTCAAACTTTTTCTACTGGAGCCTCACCCAACAGACCAAGGCAATGCCTGGGCCTCACCATATTGACCAAGAGGGTGCCTGGGCCTCACTATCTGGGGTAAGCAAAAATTATTATGTTAATTTGTTTTCCCTGAGACCCATTGGCATCACAACAGAATGGGGTATATTCGCCCCTGCGAGCCCCTGGGACGAAGGAATCTTTTTAATGAAACAATCAATCAATCATTTTTAATCCCCTCCCACGGAAGTATAAGTGGGCCCCCCCCCCCTCACCTAGTCAGTCTCATAGCACGAAACATAACAGGGAGGGAGTCCTGTGATGCCAATGGGTCTCAGGGAAAACAAATTAACATAATAATTTTTGCTTCCCTATCGTCCCATTGGCATCACAACAGAATGGGGAACTAGCAAGTAAATTCCCCTAGGGTGGGTCATCTGTAGAGGCAGCGTTAAGAACAGCCCTGGCAAAGGCCGTTCTTGAAGAAAGATTTTCCTCAATCCTGTAGTGCCTGACAAAGGTAGACAATGATGACCATGAGGCAGCCTGACAGATGTCCTGTAATGGTACTGCTGCTCTTTCTGCCCAAGACGAAGCCACCGATCTAGTGGAATGGGCTCTTGTGAACTCCGGTGGAGATCTTCCTGCAGAGGAATAACATAACTCAATAGCATCACAAATCCATCGAGAGATGGAGGGTTTGGATGCTTTTCTTCCCTTATTTCTTCCTGAAAACAGGATTAGTAAGTTTTCTTCCCTTCTAAAAGAATCCACTCTGGATAAGTAAATTCTTAGAGTCCTAGACACGTCCAACAAGGAGAGATCAACTTGGCTCTGAGGTTGGGTATTGGGAGAAAAAACTGGAAGAATGACCGGTTCATTAAGATTGGCAAATGATGGAACCTTTGGTAGAAACCCTGGTAAAAACCTCAGTGTCACTTTATCTTCAGCGAAGATGACATATGGAGGCGTAGATCCTAGGGCTTGAAGCTCTCCTACCCGTTTAGCAGAAGTTACTGCCAAAAGTAAGGTACACTTAAAGGTGAGAAACTTCAAGTCAACCTCATCCAGAGGTTCAAAAGGAGGACTGCACAGGCTTCTAAGAACAAAAGACAAATCCCAGGAGTCCACATGTCTGGTGACCCTGGGTCTCAATCTTGTTATGCCTTTAACAAAATTCTTTATATCCAAAATCTGGAACAATTTATAGTTCAGATGGGCAGAAATTGCCGCTATCTGAACCTTAATTGATCCTGGCGTCAACCCTTTATCAAACCCCTCCTGAAAGAATTCTAGCAACTGAGGAGTGTCAGGTTTGGAAGGGTTGATCTGTTTAGAAAGGCACCAGGCTTGAAAAATCTTCCATATACGGGAATAAGACTTGTTCGTAGCAGCACTACGAGCATGAGATAAGGTAGATAGTACCCTCTCAGACAACCCTCTGGAATTTAATATGGCCCCCTCAGTCTCCACGCCGTGAGACTGAGGCTGTGAAGGTCCTGGCATAGATGTTGTCTCTGCGATATTAGGTCCGGTACCAAGGGGAGTTTCCAAAACTCCCCCCTGCTCATATTCATGAGGAGGGTGAACCAAGACCTCTTGGGCCAAAAGGGAGTGATTATGATCACTGACGTCTGATCCCTCCTGATCTTTATGAGAACCCTCGGTATCATAGAGATTGGGGGAAATATGTATGCCAGCTGGAAGGTCCATTGAATGGACATGGCGTCTACTATCGCTGGATTGTCTACTGAGTAGAGGGAACAAAAGTTCTTCAGTTTGGCATTCTCTGCTGATGCCATGAGGTCTATTTCCGGAAGACCCCATCTCCGGGTTAACAGAATGAACACTTTCCTGGAAAGAGACCATTCTCCCGGAACTGTTAACCCTCGACTCAATCGATCCGCTAAGGTGTTGTGGATGCCTCTGATGTGTAGAGCAGATAGCCTGGCTATCCTGGGCTCTGCCCATCTGAAGATACACTCTACTTCTCTGAGAAGTAGAGATGATCTGGTACCTCCTTGCTTGTTGATATACGCCACACATGCTATGTTGTCTGTTCTGATTCGGACAGCCTTCTGTGTCAGTATTGGAGAGAAGTGTGACAGAGCCAGGTAGATTGCTCTGAGCTCTCGAACGTTGGATGGGAGGGAGGATTCCTGTCTGCTCCATACTCCCAAAATCAACCTCTCTTCCAGATGTGCACCCCAACCTGAACCTGAGGCGTCCGTCGTTATCGTGATCCACTGTGGTTCGGCTATCGACACTCCATGTGTTACCTGTCTCCACCACGTTAGCGACTGTCGTGTCTCTGTTGACAGGACATGCAGGGCGTCCAGATCTTCTAGTTTCCGACTCCATGTAGACAGGACCTCTTTCTGGAGATACCTCATGTGCCAAAGCGCCCACGGAACTGCCTCCGCAGCAGAGGAGAGCAGTCCCAGGAATTTCATTAGGGTCCGGAGCGAGACCTGTCGAGGAGGAATGAGAAACTGCGCACCTCTCTGGATCCGAATCACTCTGGGAGGAGAAAGAAATAACTTCATCTGTCTGGAATCTATGATGAATCCTAGAAACAGCTTCGTTGTGGACGGGATCAGGTCTGACTTTTCCTGGTTGATCAGCCATCCCAACTGGAGCAAAATGTCCATGACATATTCCAGTTGAGTACTCAGAAGAGTCTGAGTCTGAGCCATAATCAACCAGTCGTCGAGGTAAGGTATAATCTTTATCCCTTGTAACCTGAAGTTGACCATGATCGACGCTACCACCTTTGTAAAAATGAAGGGAGCTGAGGTTATTCCAAATGGAAGTACCCTGAATTGCAGATGTCTTATTCTCCCTTGGAGTTGAATCGCTATTCGTAGGAATTTTCTGTGGGCAGGAAATATAGGTATGTGGAGGTAGGCATCCTGGAGATCTATTGTTACCATAAAATCCCCCTCCTGGAGGAGGGTTTTTACGGACCTTATATTCTCCATGCGGAATTTTTTCTTCTCCATGAACCGATTTAGATACCTTAGATCTATAATAAGCCTCCACTTTCCGGATGGCTTCGGCACGAGAAATATTGGAGAATATACCCCTAGACCGATGTCCGCCTGAGGGACGTCTTCTAGGGCTTCGACCGCTAGGAGGTGGAGAACTTCTTCTTCCAGCACCGGATGTTTTACTGGACCTAGATAACGGGAGGTAAGAAACCTTGGGGGGGGAGGAGTTGATAAAGGAAGCACATAACCCTGTCTGATAATGCTTACGATCCACGGATCTTTTATTAATGCTTCCCAAGCATGAAGAAAATGAACCAGACGTCCCCCCACAGGTATGCTTCTGGCGTCAGAAGTCCGGCTTCTTTGTGGACTCCTTCTTCTGCTGGTTACCTCCACCTCTTTTATTATAATATCTACCCTTCCCTCTGGATTGGTAGCGACTTTTTCCTCTCTGAGGGGATCTGTTCCTACGAAAGGAACTACGATTTTTAAATGATCCGCTCGAGGAGGTTAGAGGAAGGGACTTACCCTTTTTATCGGACATTTCCTCCATGATCTTGTCCAGTTCAGGGCCAAACAATCTGCCGGGTTGGTATTCTAAATTACAAAGCTGGAACTTAGAATTGGAATCTCCAGCCCATGGCTTTAACCAAAGGGCTCTGCGTCCTGCTGTAGACAGGGCCATAGATTTTGCAGCTAACCTAGTTCCTTGCGAGGCGGCATCGCATAGGAAATCTATAGCCATGTTAACCTTTTTGAATGAACGAAGGACCTTGTCCCTGTTCACTCCACCTTCCAGATCCTCCTGGACTTTAGCCAACCACCTTCTGAGGCTCCTAGAGACCTCAAAGGAAGAGATAGACACAGCTCCTTGAGCTGTAGCAGCATTATATGCTCTTTTAAATGCCACCTCTACTCTTCTGTCCATGGGATCCTTTAGGTTAGAGCCATCCTCCGCTGGTAGGACAGTATTTTTGGATAATTTAGCAATAGCTGTATCCACTTTAGGAGGCTCATTCCAATCCTTACACTGTTCCTCCTTGAGGACATATAAGGTCTTAAATTTTTTACTTAACACCGGAGCTTTTTCCGGCTTCTTCCACTCATTCTGCATCATGGACAAAGATGTTTCTCCAACCGAAAAAGCCCTAGGCTTTTTGGCGTGAGAACCCCCGTCCTCTCGCTCCTCCGGATGAATCTCCTCCTGGACAGCCCTACGTAATTTGTATATACTGTCCATAGGAAAGTATCCCTTGAAGGTCTCATTGTCATCCTCAGAGGAAGAAGAAGATTCTGACGATGACGATGATCTATCTTCATTAATCACCTTTACAATAGACCCCTAGGCAAAAAAATACACAGACTCAACCGGAGGAGGAGAAAAAAGGAACTCCAGGCAAAAAGACCGTACTTACAGGCTGGGAAACAGAAGGAGATATGCTACGCTTTGATCTCTTTTTCTGGCGAGAATGGCGGCATTCCTTGTTACTCAGTGTTTTTTCAACATAATCCTTTACCCATACAACCACATCTTGTACATCGGGTTCCTCATTAGGCTTAGGCCGACAGGAAGCACAACGGACTGAAAATACATATAACCACGTAACTAATAAGTAATATACACATGCAGAACCTGAGAATTGATAGAAGAAAATTCCGTACGGTATTCGTATCCATCTGGCAATGGTGTCTCACAGTCAGCACAGAAAAAATGTTTACGTTTGGAAACTCTTTTCCCCGTGGGACTGGTTTCCATGTCTGACATCTGAAATTAGATATGCATATTCCCATATATCAATAGAGGTCATAATACAAGCCTAGCTTGTAATACTCTCATTTATCCACTAGATGGCAGCCTAGTATAAGGAGACTGTCTCCACTTACTTTGCTGGAGTGTAGAATCAGCCACAGGATGATGTGATGCACAGTAGAGGATTCCCGCAGGTTAGGAGACTCAGCAAGATCCCAGCAAGATAACTCACCAGGAGAACGCTGTAGATCCGGCTTGTCTGGCTCACCGCCGGTCTTTTGAAGCGCCGCGGCCGCTGATGACGTCACGAGCGGCGCCGGCGTCATGACGAAGCGACGCCGGCGTCGGACGTCATGACGCCGCCGGCCTCCGGAGGGAGGAATTACCTGAACGCACGGCCAAAGCCCCGGCGTCCACGAGCGGCGGCAAGACATGGTGCCGCCAGACACAGGTACAAACTGTGTATTAGCAGAAGTTACTGCCAAGTACCTGAAAGAGAAACATAGTTAGGTAGGAGGGGCAAGGTCCCCTGGGGCTAAACAGGCGAAGCAAAAAAAGACTGACTAGGTGAGGGGGGGGGGCCCACTTATACTTCCGTGGGAGGGGATTAAAAATGATTGATTGATTGTTTCATTAAAAAGATTCCTTCGTCCCAGGGGCTCGCAGGGGCGAATATACCCCATTCTGTTGTGATGCCAATGGGACGATAGGGAAAAGTCCATTTAAAAGCTGTAAACAATGCTAAGGCTACCTTTTACCCATCTCCCAAGCTCTATATACTAATAAAGCAAGTACAAAATAAATTAATAATGTTGCTAAAATGGAGATTTTTGCAAACAGCAAAAACGGACTGTGCAGATCATAGTTACTTTTGTGAAAACTGGCTCCTCAGCTGGGCCTCACCAACAACTAGGGGGCGCCTCACTGGTGAGGCCCGCCTCACAGTTTGAGAAGCACTGATTTAGATAATGTAGAACTCCAATGACGTATGGTACGCCTTGAAGCGATCCAGTATGCAGAGGCCGGGGTGATCAGGACAGGTGTCACACTGGTAAATGGTGTCCTTCCTAATCCCCCCATGACGGCACACTCTGCACTTCTTCTGGGGTCTCCATTTTTCCAGTGTGGGGGACGTCACCTGGAAAATGTTGCCCTGGTACGATACGGGGTCCTTCGGATCGTGCCGCAAGCTACAGTACTTTGGGCAGCGAGGAACCGGAAGAGGGGGATGGCTGTAGTTTTGCGGTGTGTGACATAGCTTTATGTTCAATGGGATCCCGGCCAGAGCGTGCACACATCGTATGCGCTCTGTCCGGCATCCCATGTGGCGCCGGATAAAACTGACATGTCAGTTTTCTGCGGCTGGAATTCAGTGAATTCCGGCCACAGAAAGACCTGTTAGTTCACACTGTGGGTTATGGGAAGCTCTGATGCGGGCTCAGAGCTCCGCGGCCGGAAAGATCACTTAAATACCGTCCGGGATGATCCGGGCTAAGACCGGCCGTTCCGTGACCCGGCCGGGGTCACGGAACGGCCGGTCTGATACAGCGTGTGCACATAGCCTCTAAAATCTGTAAGTGTACCCTGAGGTACTCTCACAGAGTTTGTAGAATTTCTAGCCTTACCGTGATCTCTTATTGGGAAGGTTCTGGCGGAAAAGACGTGTCTGGGGGGCAGCATACGCTACGCTACCCCCAGACACGTCACTGGAAGATGATAATGAGGATGAATGGAGGAAAGAAGGATCCCCCCATTCATCCTCACTGTTTCGGTGGCGGAGGCAATAATAGCGTATGCCTCCGCTGCCGAAAACACCCTGGGGGCCATTTTTATATGGAGATTGGTATATGGGGTATGTAAATGTGTAGTGGTGTAGTGTAAAACTTTATTTCATGTAGTGTAGTGTAATGTAGTGTTTTTTACATTTTATTTTTACAGTAAAAAAAAAAAAAAAGCCAAGCAGTTGCTGATAAATGCCGCACTTGTGTGCGGTACTTATCAGCAGACAGTGGCGGTAGGATATAGAAAAAAAGGAGGAAAACAACCCATACGCCAAAAAGGAGGAGTTGCTGATCAGCTGCAAAAAAAAAAATTTGAAAAAAAACCCCCACTCTTTTTACCCCAAAGCAACTGATCAGTGTACAATATATACTGATCAGCCGCTAGGGGGCAGTAGAGTGAAGCTGCCGAAGATTTCCGAAGTTAGATGACCAGGGAGCCTTAAGAGCAGAAGATTTCCGAAGTTAGACGACAAAGAGCCGACGGGAGCCGAAGTTAGACGACGCGGAGAAGAAGACGCCGCGGGACCGCCGATCTTCACTCCAGATGCCCAGATCAGGTGAGTATAGTGCTCACCTGCATAGTATACTGTTCTGCACCCCTCAGCTATCTAGAAACTTTTAGGGGGAAACTTTTATTTTACACTTTTTTTACCGGCCGGCCCATCACGGCAATCATGGGGGTGGCACCGGCGCCATCTTTTCCCCGGACACTAAAGGCGATTGGTGCTGTCTCGGACAGTACCAATCGCCATTGCTTTCCGGGTCACTGTAATAAATTTACTTACCCATCCATCCTGCACCCGCTTACCCGCCCTGCACTGTAACTATGAAGCTGTGAGGCAGCTGGTTTCCCGGGCTGTTAATGAGGCAGCAGGAGGTAAACCACATTGAGGGCAATGTTCTGCAGGGTCAGGGGTGTTTTGTTTTTTTTATTTGTATAGTATGTGGGTGCAATATTCTGCAGATCAGGGGTGTGTGGGTGCGATGTTCTGCAGGGTCAGGGGTGTGTGGTTGCACTGTTAAGTCATGTTCTGCAGGTTCAGGGGTGTGTGGGTGTGATGTTCAGCAGGGTTAGGGGTGTGTGGGTGCACTTTTAAGTGATGTTCTGAAGGGTCTGGGGTGTGTATGTGCAATGTTCTGCAGGGTTAGTGTGTGTGGGTGTACTGTTATGCGATGTTCTGCAGGGTCAGTGTGTGTGGGTGCACTGTTATGCCATGTTCTGCAGGGTCAGGGGTGTCTGGGTGCACTGTTATGAGATGTTCTGCAGGGTCAGTGTGTGTGGGTGCACTGTTATGAAATGTTATGCAGGGTAAGGGGTGTCTGGGTGCACTGTTATGAGATGTTCTGCAGGGTCAGTGTGTGTGGGTGCACTGTTATGCGATGTTCTGCAGGGTCAGGGGTGTCTGGGTGCACTGTTATGAGATGTTCTGCAGGGTCAGGTGTGTGTGGGTGCACTGTTATGCGATGTTCTGCAGAGTCAGGCGTGTGTGGGTGCACTGTTATGCGATATTCTCAGGGTCAGGCGTGTCTGGCTGCACTGTTATGCGATATTCTGCAGGGTCAGGAGTGTCTGGGTACACTGTTATGAGATGTTCTGCAGGGTCAAGGGTGTCTGGGTGCACTGTTATGAGATGTTCTGCAGGGTCAGGGGTGTCTGGGTGCACTGTTATGAGATGTTCTGCAGGGTCAGGCGTGTGTGGGTGCACTGTTCTGCGATGTTCTGCAGGGTCAGTCGTGTGTGGGTGCACTGTTATGCCATGTTCTGCAGGGTCAGAAGTGTCTGGGTGCACTGTTATGAGATGTTCTGCAGGGTCAGTGTTTGTGGGTGGACTGTTATGCGATGTTCTGCAGGGTCAGGGGTGTCTGGGTGCACTGTTATGAGATGTTCTGCAGGGTCAGAGGTGTCTGGGTGCACTGTTATGAGATGTTCTGCAGAGTCAGGCATGTGTGGGTGCACTGTTATGCGATGTTCTGCAGGGTCAGGCGTGTGTGGGTGCACTGTTATGCGATATTCTGCAGGGTCAGGAGTGTCTGGGTACACTGTTATGAGATGTTCTGCAGGGTCAGGGGTGTCTGGGTTCACTGTTATGAGATGTTCTGCAGTGTCAGGGGTGTCTGGGTGCACTGTTATGAGATGTTCTGATGGGTCAGGGGTGTGTGGGTGCACTGTTATGCGATGTTCTGCAGGGTCAGGCGTGTGTGGGTGCACTGTTATGCGATGTTCTGCAGGGTCAGGAGTGTCTGGGTGCACTGTTATGAGATGTTCTGCAGGGTCAGGGGTGTCTGGGTGCACTGTTATGAGATGTTCTGCAGGGTCAGGGGTGTGTGGGTGCACTGTTATGCGATGTTCTGCAGGGTCAGGAGTGTCTGGGTGCACTGTTATGAGATGTTCTGCAGGGTCAGGAGTGTCTGGGTGCACTGTTATGAGATTTTCTTCAGGGTCAGGGGTGTGTTGGTGCACTGTTATGCGATGTTTTGCAGGGTCAGGCGTGTGTGGGTGCACTGTTATGCGATGTTCTGCAGGGTCCGGAGTTTCTCGGTGCACTGTTATGAGATAATCTGCAGGGTCAGGGGTGTGTGGGTGCACTGTTATGTGATGTTTTGCAGGGTCAGGCGTGTCTGGGTGCACTGTTATGCGATGTTCTGCCGGGTCAGGGGTGTCTGGGTGCACTGTTATGAGATGTTCTGCAGGGTCAGGGGTGTGTGGGTGCACTGTTATGCGATGTTCTGCAGGGTCAGGCGTGTGTGGGTGCGCTGTTATGCGATGTTCTGCAGGGTCAGGCGTGTGTGGGTGCACTGTTATGCGATGTTCTGCAGGGTCAGGGGTGTCTGGGTGCACTGTTATGAGATGTTCTGCAGGGTCAGGGGTGTGTGGGTGTACTGTTATGCGATGTTCTGCAGGGTCAGGGGTGTGTGGGTGCACTGTTATGCGATGTTCTGCAGGGTCAGGCGTGTGTGGGTGCGCTGTTGTCTCGAGGAGTGGCTGAAGGAGAGGATGTGATGTTGTACAAGAAGGTCCAAGGTGTTTATGGTCCTTGTAGGAGCAGGAATTCTCCAAACCAGTTATTTTACCGAAAGAAGTCCAGACAATGAGACCCCAAAATGAATTCAGACGTCACCCCTGAGCCTGTAACATAACAGATCAATGTTATATATACCTCCAGGCATCAGTTTTGGAAACCTGTTGCCCATTAGGCAATGCCTGGAGACATGACCTTTGCCCTTGCTTATTCTGAATTAGCCAAAGAAACTTATAGACCAACATGGCAGCTCCCACTACAGACACACGGAGGAAAAATATATCCTCAGGTTCTAGCAGTAACTGAGAAGTCTTATAATATAAATGCTGCATGACATTACTGTGGTCTTTGCCATAGACATTGATGGGTAGAATGGCCATAATAGGTGCCACAGGCATCAGCCAATAGGATCGCAGGATCTTAGCGCTGCAGGCATCAGCCAATAGGATCACAGGATCTTAGCGCTGCAGGCATCAGCCAATAGGATCACAGGATCTGGTTGTCGCCGGCATCAGCCAATAGGATCGCTGAATTTGGATTGAAAAATAAACAAACAACATCACCCGTTGCCAGTCAGCGATTGCTCCTTTGGAGAACAGACCGGCTTCATTTTGTTCCTGATTTTGCGACTTTGTGAGTATTTCCTGTATTCTGCGGAGGAAGAGGAGACCCGACTGTACATCAGCGCGACCTGAGAGACATCACCAACCATCTACAAGTCTTCAGAGGTAAAGTAGCAGCACAATTCTCCTGGTGATTTTTGGTAATGTTTATCCCCATTATTATTATTCTATTGTTATATGTAACTATAAAAGTAATTGTGGGAGATTGATCAAGCTGTTTTACAATAATATTGTCCTTGGTTGCCCATAGCAACCAATCCCAGCTCAGCTTTCCTATACTATTGGGCTTTATTATAATGAAAGCAGAGCTGTGATTGGTTGCTATGGGCAACAGAGGACATTATTACTGTAAGAAAGTGCAATATATCTCCCCATTGGGTCATTTAAAATAATAATATTCTTTGTTGTCCATAGCAACCAATCACAGCTCAGCTTTCCTTTATATATATGAGCTCTGGTATAATCAAGGCAGAGTGATTGGTTGCTATGGGCAACAGAGGACATTATTATAAGACACTGTAATCTATCTCCTCCATTGTGTCCTTTATAGTAATAATGTCCCTTGTTGCCAATAGCAACCAATCACAGATCAGTTTCCTTTTTTATTGGGCTCTGGTATAATTAAATATAAGATGTGATTGGTTGCTATGGGCAACAGAGGACATTATTATAAGACATTGTAATATCCCTCCCCCATTGTGTCTTTTATAGTTATAATAATCTTTGTTGCCCATAGCAACCAATCACAGCTCAGCTTTCCTATATTATTAAGCTCTAGTATAATTAAATATGAGCTGTGATTGGTTTCTATGGGCAACAGAGGACATTGTTATTATAAGACAATGCAATCTATCTCCACCATTGTGTCTATTATAATGTGTATTAGTAATTCGTACCCCTCGAAGAAACATACATCAGGGCGGGGGCTGTGTGCATGGACCTCAGTAATTATTACCTGGTTACAGGTAGAGCTCATGCACTTCTCAGATGTTCTGTTCTGCACCTGCAGTTTGATGTCTGTGCTTCCCTGTAATCCTGCTGTTATGTATTACCTCATGTACTATGCTGCTATTGTACTGCACTTTATGTGATCTGTTATTTGTACCATAGTAAGTGCTCCCCCACTCTGAGTCCTCCTTGTTACTGGTTTATGTATCAGCAGTCGTGGCTCACTGTTTATGGTATTTATGTTTTCACTGTATTTTTTTTCCATTAATAAAAATAACTTTTCAACTTGCAATTGTGAGTGGTTCATTTCTTATCTTTTTGGTGATGTAGTAATTATACAGTATAGTAATATCCAGAACAATTATTATAGGGAATCTATCAGTAGGTTTGGGCAGCCAGTAAGGCATTATACAAAGACGTCCATGGTCCCTCTATTATGGCGCTCCAGTGTGCTGTTAATATGTCAGATTTTATAGATATGCCGATTATCCTGTTTGGTGCACTGGGGGCGTCCTTTACCCCAGCCCGCTCCTCATCACCCCCTAATGAATAAAGAATACTAGAGGAGGAGCGGGCAGGGGTGAATGACGCCCCCAGTGCACCAAACAGGATAATTAGCATATCTATAAAATGTCTCTTACATATAAACAGCACACTGGAGCGCCAGATTAATAAAGAATAAATCCCAACACTTATGAGTACGATAAAATATTATTATTATTATTATTATTATTATTATTATTATTATTATTATTATTCTATGGTTATCTACAATTATAAAGAAATTGGGGGCGATTGCTCAAGCAGAGTTATAGTTATAATATTCGTTGTTACCCATAGCAACCAATCACAGCCTAGTTTTCCTATATTAATAAGGCCTGGTATAATTAAATATGAGCTGTGATTGGTTGCTATGGGCAACAGGGCATATTCTTATAAGGCAGCAATACTTTTATTATATTATATAATCATCCCATTATTATATAATATTGCAATATGCTATACTGTATATCTCCTCCATTGTGTCTTTATGTGACTTAGTGTTATACAGTATATTAGGCTATGTACATACAAATAGGGGGAGATTTATCAAACTGGTGTAAAGTAGAATTGTCTTAGTTGCCCCTAGCAACCAATCAGATTCCACTTTTTATTCTTCACAGATTCTTTAAAAATGAAAGGTGGAGTCTGATTGGTTGCTAGGGGCAACTGAGCCAATTCTACCAGTTTGATAAATCTCCCCCATAGCGTTTAATTAGAATAGAAATCCAAAATAAGTAAATACAAAAGAAATCCATCTACATGTTACAGATACAGACAGTCACAGTACTTTTTGTTTCACATTTCTTACATAAAGTTATATAACTTTAAAGACGGTAATTTTTTTTTCCCCCACATTTTCAAAGAGCGGCATTAGTAAGGGGTAAGACGGCCACTCTGTCATAATTGGGTGTGTTGGAAACTGCAGGGCTGCTCATGCCCTGTTTCAGCACAGTTAGCTATCGCTAGCACTGCTGCGTGCAGCACTATGGATACTGAGGCTCCCCTTGATTTCTAGTCTAATGAATATTAGCATTAGTGTACAAACACACAAACCTGATCCACAGCATATTTCTCGCTGTGAATTCCCAGCGAAATCCGCTGCGGATCCCTTCCTGTTGGTTTCTATGAGAGGACATATTGACATCCCGCTGTGAGTATGTAAGTTATAGCCAGGGCAGTTTCTAGGGCATTTTGGCAACAGGGCAAATCTTGATAAAAGTGCCCCCCCCCCCCATCACTCAGTTCAGCCCTGGGAAAGGAAGGGGGGCTTTTATCAAGATTCGGGTTACTAGGAAGAAGCAGTGTGTGTACTGCGGCATAGAGCAGTGTTGCACCCCTAACAGATAAAGTTCTACTGAATACAAAATATACAAAAACATCATTCAGGGACTTACAGGTGATGTCATCTTTGATCGGAGGCGTCACTTTCTTTTTTCTCACTTTCTGGCCCAGACCTCCACAACAACTTCTTGCAGCTACAATTCGTTTCTTCAGACAGACATCTTAGGCTTCCGCACATTTCTAGCAACTTCCTTCCATTTTTCCCTCCTTATAGTCTCCCAAATTATAGTAATTCTGCTTTTAAAGTCAATAGGTATCTGTGTTGCCCCCTGTATGCAGGATCCCCTGCTGTGCCCCCATATAGTAATAATGTCCCCTGCTGTGCCTCCATATAGTAATAATGCTCCCTGATGTGCCTCCATATTGTAATAATGCTCCCTGCTGTGCTTCCATATAGTAATAATGCCTCCTGCTGTGCCCCATATAGTAATATAGGATAGTATATAGGGCTGTATATAGGACTGTGTATAGGATAGTATGTAGGGCTGTATACAGGACTGTGGATAGGATAGTATATAGGACTGTGCATAGGATAGCATATAGGACTGTGGATAGGATAGTATAATGGGATGTATATAGGACTTTGTATAGGATAGAATATAGGACTGTGTATAGAATAGTATATAGGGCTGTATATAGGACTGTGTATAGGATAGTATATAGGGCTGTATATTGGACTGTGTATAGGATAGTATATAGGGCTGTATATAGGACTGTGCATAGGATAGTATATAGGACTCAGTATAGCATAGTATATAGGGCTGTATATAGGGCCTATATACTATCCTATCCTATATACTATACTAAACTATCCTAAACACAGTCTTGTGTATAGGATAGTATATAGGACTGTGTATAGGATAGTATATAGGGCTGTGTATAGGATAGTATATAAGGCTGTGTATAGGATAGTATATAGGGCTGAGTATAGGATAGTATATAGGACTGTGTATAGGATAGTATATAGGACTGTGTATAGGATAGTATGTAGGGCTGTATTATACAGCCCGATATACTATCCTATACACAGTCCTATATACTATCCTATACACAGTCCTATATACAGCCCTATATACTATCCTATACACAGTCCTATATACTATCCTATATACACCCCTATATACTATCCTATACACAGTCCTATATACTATCCTATACACAGTCCTATATACAGCCCTATACACTTTGCTATACACAGTCCTATATACAGCCCTATATACTATCCTACACACAGTCCTATATACAGCCCTATATACTATCCTATATACTATCCTATACACAGTCCTATATAGTATCCTATACACAGTCCTATATACTATCCTATACACAGTCCTATATACTATCTTATACACAGTCTTATATACTATCCTATACACAGTCCTATATACAGCCTGTATATTGGACTGTGTATAGGATAGTATATAGGACTGTGTATAGGGCTGTATATAGGACTTCAGCCATGTAACCCAACCCCTCCCCCCCTCCTCCGGGAAAAAAACAACAGCATTATACTTACCTAATCCAACCCTGGCATGGAGAAGGCCTTTATCTTCTCCCCTCTTCACCTTGCCGGAGGCCGGAGGGATTTCCCAGGATGCCCGATGACGTAATTCCGGCGCCTGCTGCGGGATCCGTCATCAGCTGCAGAGACAAGGGGCCGCACTGAGGACATCAGTGAGGGATGGAGGGAGGCTAGTGCCCGGAGCCCCGTGGAGTCCAGGGTAAGAGGTCCTGGTTGGTCAGGGAGCAGGGGGGGTTACTGGTACCAGTGCCGATGCCATGAGTGCGCGGGGGCCGGGCGCGGTTGGGCCCCCCCTAGCTGTCGGCGCCCCGTGAAGTCGCCCGGCCCGCCCGGTCCTAGAAATGGTCCTGGTTATAGCCCCGTTAAACCCCCCACATACTATACCTGCTCCACACTCCTGCTTGCTTTGGGGGCTTCCGGCATCTGGACATTCCCCTCAACCAATCAGTGTGCTGCAACAGGGCAGTGCACTGATTTGCTGAGGAGGACGTCCAGCCAGGAACCCCCAAAGCAAGCTCGAACGTGGAGCAGGTACAGTATGCTCCGGCCAGCGGGGGGTTAACAGTTGTCAGTTACTGTCAGCTACATACGGCTGCATGTTCCCCTCAGCAAATCAGTGCGTTACCCTGCCCTGTTCCCCTCAGCAAATCACTGCCACAGCACACTAATTGGCTGAGGGGGAGCCCCCGAAGCAAGCCAGTGCTTGAGCACCAACCCGGTACCCCTGGATAGAATGGTGCCATAAACGGGAACCGGGCCGCGGATCGAAAAACGGACCGCGGCACCGGCTTCCCTGTGACGGCTCCGTTCTATCCCTGTGTCAGATTAAAGAGGATCTACCTGATTGTACCTGGTGGTACCAATATACACTTATTACGGGAAATGCTTATAAAGTGCTTTTCTCCCTGCACCAAGGCTTCACTTCCTGGATAAAATGGTGATGTCACTTCCTGGATAAATGGTGATGTCACGCCCCGACTCCCAGAGCTGTGCGGGCTGTGGCTGCTGGAGAGGATGATTGCAGAGGGATGCTCAGTGTCCCTCCAGTGCCCTGTGTCCCTCACTGTCCCCCTGCCATGCCCCTTTATGTGCATTTCCCTTAATGTGTATTAGTGATTTGTATAACTTTATTTATTTTTTTGGGGGGCGGGGGGGGGCAATACAATACTTTAATCAATAAATATTAGGCTATATTAATGAGAAACTAGGACATTTGTATGAGAGCACAAACATGATTCTTTTCATTCTTGAAGAATGTTTTGCAAATGTAGTGAAATAAACTCACTGAAATATTTGATATGGACACGAATGAAAATACTAAATGATCTGTACAATAAAGTTATTTTGTTATTTAAATGATGCAATGAAAAACTTAAAGAATAAGCAAATAAATTGATGAATTTATTATTTGCATTATTTTCCTTAGAATAAAGGACTTATAATAACCAATTCTTTACTGTTTCTTATTTTATGCTTAGAAGAGGCGACTTCAGTTCCAGGTAATTGATCTCATATATTGTAGATTTTTCTGTTTTTTTGTTACTACAGCGAGGGACAACACACACACAAAAAAAACAATAGGGGAACAGGTACCCCTATTATAATGAAGAGAATCCACAGTCTAAACAGGGTTTCCTGCTCAAGAGGAGCAAGCTTCTGCTTCTGAGTGGGCCGTGTCTGTGTTGCTATCCAGCAGGCTGTATACCCTGTATGCATGCCTCCTGCTCAAATTACCAGCCAGGCAGGGGTTAAGTTGGGATGTACTGTATAATCACTTAACCCCTGTCTGGCTGGTAAACTAATCAGAAGGCATGCATATAGGGTAAAAAACAATTAAACAGACTTGTAACTTGATACTCCCCCCCACCCCCAATATACTATGCGCCTATAATACACAAGTCTTCTTATGTATTGGGAGGCTTCTGGGCCCCTTCAAGCCCTATCACAGGGTACGAGCCTAACGCTATACCCTGGTATAATGCCAGAGCAGTGCCCATAGTGTAAATTCATGCCAATACAACATAGGAAATATCTTCTTCAGAATCCATGTTCCCACATATTCATGGTAATATTCCTCTCATTTTAAAAGATGGCGAGGAAGAGGAAAAGAGAACTGATCGACCTTTATGAAGAGGAGACGTAAGTACAAGATTTTATATCACTGCAAATCCACACTTACTGCATTACACCTTATCTTATATACTATTCACAACACAAAGCTCATCTATTATATTACCATCACTTTCTCTTAGCCAAAGACAGGTCATATATTCTCCTTACATTACAATGGATCTTTTTTATTTTTTAATAAATTGTTCACTTATTCTTATATGCCTATGCTATGTTGTATCTTGTATCGCTGGAATTCTGACAGTAAAATCTATTTTTTATATCACAGATCAATGACCACCATCATGAAGAGGAGGAAGGACCCCGACCTGCAGCCAGAAGAAATAGCTGCATTCCTGAACCTGCTTGGTAAAATTCACTGCACCTTCCAACGATTGTAGTTTTCCTGCTTTAGGCCATGTTCACACATGGCATAAACATCGACCATTATTTGACAGGGCCGCTGTTTGCTGTGTCAACTAACAGCCGATGTCTCAGAATTTTACCCGGCTGATACTGCAGTATTGGCCGTATGAACATAACTTCATTTTAATTGGAATGCGGGCACATTTAGGTGTGCCCCCACTTCAATTAGCCATAGAGCACAATATACAGGATCTGCAGCAGATTCACTGCTGTGTTCCATCATTTACCTAAATTGACTGTGTGGGCCTTACCTTGTGATCAGCATTACCAGCCATATTCATTATAAGAAAAACACCTGTGATAAAGCCCGGTAATGCTGGTCACATGACAAAGCCCAGACAATCAATTTATACAAAACTGCAGAGACCAGATAATCTATTAGGATTTCCCGCCATCTGAAGGGAATAGGGCTGAGCAACAGGACCAGATAGAGACACAGCTGCTTGTACTGTGCTGTGCCCTGACAACAATCAAAGGGACAGAAATACGTATAGTCCAATAATCTTCTTGTCATTTAAAAACTGTGTTGAATTGAAACAATCCTTTATTCAACTTGTTTCTTAGACGACGAGGACATCCAACTTTTTTTGGCCAAGGACATCTGCCTACGGATCTCGGACAAGGTACTTATATACTGCTTGGGTGAATTGTGTGTGTGAGGATGATGGTCCTGTAATATTACACATAGAAATAGGATCACCACTTATAGCTAAAACATAACTTCTTTTCTTCTCTTACTAGTATCTGCTAGCAATGACCCTCGTGTACTTCAAGAGAGCTGGACTGACCACCGAGGAGTATAAAGAATACTTTTTTGCATCCCTGTGAGTTTATTCATGTGTATATGTCTAAGGGAATGCTGTCAAGTAATTGTAAATCTGATGCTTTAAGTCAGCTTTTCCATCATAGTTTGTAAAACAATTATGTTTATTACATAGGAGAAAGGTGAAAGGGTATTTTAATATTTATATGCAGAGAAAGCATAAAAAGCCTATAGATTTTAGCATGTAGCATTTGTACCATATAGGTTCATATCAACATAATTTCACATTGTTACTATTATTAGATCCATACAAGTTTCTTTTACACTGATATGGAAGTATATAGTAAACCATGACTTCACTTTCTCTTCTTCAGTTATCTAGCGAACCAGTTTGAAGAAGATAAGGACTTCAGATACGAGATCTACGCGTGGGCCTTAGGAAGATCCTGGGAATGGCGGAAGGAAGAGCTGCACGACCAACGGAACTATTTGCTTTACCGGATGGACTTCAGAGCTTGGATTGACCAGACCACGTGTGAAGAGGTTAGTAATCAAAAAAATATGTATAGCCAGAAGTGTAGTCTATGATTATGAATCCTTCGTGAAAAGATGATTCAATCATAAATTATTTAATTCCAGATCATGGCACAGGACCCTTTCCACTGGGCATGGATGCGACAGAGGCGTCCCCATCACAGCTGGGCCATTCGTTGGTGGAGGAGGAGCGCATGGGAGTTCAAAGTCCAAGGCCCATGGGGTTACCCATATTCATGCGCTCGCTGCAGGAACATCGTTTTGTATCCATGCAGGTGGAAAGTGGTCGGTAACATCGTAAGCCAGATCGACACTGCAGTGGACCCTGGAACATCGATTGAGATCCCCGACTAAGAAGACCATAACGGATGACCCAAAGGAGCAGGTAATGTAAAACACATGCATGCACACACACATCATTCCCTTTACCCTCCAGCACACCAACACAGTACTTTTAAAGGGGTTTTCCAGGAAAAATGTACTGATGAGCTATCAACAGGATATCCCATCAGTCACTGATCGGTGAGGTGCCAACAACCGGCAGCCACACTGATCAGCTGAGCATACCGCACTGCATAGTGAATGATGTTTGTCTCTGGTCACTGTGTAGCAGTGACAATGTGTAAATGCAGCTCAGCTCATATTCACTTGAATGTCACCTGAGCTGCAGTTACATATCATCACCACTACACAATGCACTAAGACAGACTGATTACTGTGTAGTGGGGTCACTGAACAACTGAATGACGTTGGTGTCGGGTGTCGGTAATTCAGTGACTAATGAGCAATCCGGTGGATAGCTCGTCAGTACATTTCGTATAGAAAAACCCTTTAAAAGTCACACACACTGACACAAATTAACATATACACTCTCTCTACACAGCCCCAACTAAATGATTGATGATATATAGTGTTATCCTCCCTTAGAATGCCAGAGGAAGGGCAATACAGTGGCCATGGCTTCCCTGCAGGTTTCCTCCACAGGGGGTTTTTCCTGTCCTGTGTGTTGCTGTACGCTCTTCGTGAGTGATGGGAGGTAACAATCACAACACATACATACACACATACATACAATAAATTTCTCTTTAACCCTCCTTACTTGGTCACTGAGTCTTTTCTTGTGTAAGCAGTATATGGCGGTATCTGTAATGTATTTTTGATAATATTCTCACTTCTGATCACACTACAAAAGCATACAGAGACCTTATAAAAGGGGTTACCTACTTATCATCTACACAAATGAAAATTAAAAGCAGCAGCACTTATTTATTTCTTTTTATCAGGTATTCATAGTCTACAAACAGCCAATGGTCAGTTTGGCAATGTTCAGCTGCTTTGCCAGGGTATGCGGTACTAATGCTCCATTCATTTTCTAAGGGGGTCATTGAACATTGCCCCTTTCTGCGCTCAGCAATGTTCAAAGGCCACATGGAAAACAAATGCAGCGCTTGCTTTGCATAGCCAGTCTGTTCATTTGGTGAAACAATTTTTCTAAAATCTCTTGATCAGTAGCAGTCCCAGCAGTCAGACCACTCCTGATGTGCTAGTCCTCTCCTGTAATGTCAATAGCAGTTAAAGGGGTTATGAAGCAAAAATCTTTATCTTTCAAATCAACTGGTTCCAGAAAGTTACATACATTTGTAATTTACCTCTATTAAAAAATTGCAAGTCTTCCAGTACTTATCAGCTGCTGTATGTCCCGCAGGAAGTGATGTTTCCTTTTCAGTCTGACACAGTGCTCTCTGCTGACATCTCTGTCCTAGACTGGAAGTGTCCAGACCAGCAGCAAATTCCCATTGAATACCTTTTTCTGCTCTGGACAGTTCCTGTCTCGGACAGAGATGTAAGCAGAGAGCACTGTGTCAGACTGAAAAGAAATCACCATTCTGGAGGAGGTAGTGTCCTAAATATACAGGGGTAGCTGGAGAGCAGGACGGGAGAACGGGATGCCAGATCACACAGCAGCGCAGAATGTATATATGCACTGCTTGTTGGATCTGGAAACTTGACAGCATGAATATATGCATACCTGTGCTCTCAGTTTCCCAGTTATTGGCCCCCATCCCTTTTACACAGGGAGATGTGCGGCTGATAATGATAAATTTTAAAACCAGCTCAAAAGATGCAAGCAGCTGAAGATCCTGCATTTTCCCGTTTCTCAGCTAATCGCTGTCACTTTTACAAAGGCCGATTATCAGCCGAAGGAGCATTTCTAACAACGCTCCTGGCCAATAATCGGCTCATGTAAAATACACACTGTCTCTGAAAGAACCAAGAGGCTGCAACACCATGAAGCAAGAGACACCACTAACCAAACAACACCATAAAGACCAAGGAAATCTCCAAACAACGGTATTGAGAAGCACAAGTCAGGGTTGAGTTATAATAAATTTTAAATTCTGAGTTCTGCTGGTCAGATGATCAGAGGTTGTGATGTGTTTTTGTATACTCATTTTTCACCAGAATAAAGAACAGGAGAAATCCTATTTGAACAGACCTTCTGTGTCAGTGTCTCTGACTGGTTTTTGCACTGTTTATGTGCAGTATATATGAGTTATTCTCAAAGAGTTTTGCATATTTTTATTCTATGGAGCCAGTTATTACATTTGCCAGCAGGAGACTGGAAGTCACTGGACCAGGAGCCCCAGGGGACTGGGGTAGGTCAGTATTCCTTAGTTTTCATTTAAAAAAAAAAATTGGTTCCCAGAATACGCTTTAGTTCACTTTAAGGCCAAGTTTACATACCGTACAAACATCACTGCTTCATTGAATAGCAGTCTATGGAATCATGGCCGTAGTGTATACACCCTGTATACACTATGGACGTGGTTCTTTGCCCCACAGAAAATATTTGACAGTTCTATTTTGTGCGGCCTATATTTAGTAAGGTCTGATAGTGAACGAGATAGACTGTGTTATAGTGTAAAGTATGGCTCCTGGCTGTACTTTACATTGTGGTCTATGGCAAATTGAAGCGTGGGCACACCAGAATGTGTATGCGTTCCAATTAAAATAAAGCAATGTTCATCTGGCTGATACTGTAGTATCGGCCGGCTGGGTCAAACAACAGCCGATGTTCATACACTGTGTGAACATGGCCTAAAAGGACAGAAATCGGTCCCTTAAAATTCCAATAGATGAAAACCTTTTATACTCAGCATGAAAACAGATTTATCAAGATGCCTCAAACCCAATCTGCCTGTTTTTTTTTTTAAACTATTCACAGCTCAGGTCTCATTTTACCAAAGCTTCTTAAGATATAAAACCTGAGCTGTGACTGGTTGCTGTGGGGAAAAAAATCTGAAAGTGAAGATTTTAAGGCAGCTTAATACATCTGTGTCAATGTGTTGTTGTTGTTTTTTTTTATTATACTACAAGTAGAAAAGTCATTAGAAGCCCAATAGAGAACATGTTTCCAATGAAAGTCAGAGGGTCCTGATGCAGAGTAGCTATCAGTAGAGATGAGTGAACCTCAAGCATGCTCGAGTCCATCCGAACTCGAACGTTCGGCATTTGATTAGCGGTGGCTGCTGAAGTTGGATTAAGCCCTAAGGCTATGTGGAAAACATGGATATAGTCATTGGCTGTATCCATGTTTTCCAGACAACCTTAGAGCTATATCCAAGTTTAGAAGCCCCCGCTAATCAAATGCTGATCGTTCGGGTTGGAATGGACTCGAACCCAAACCTGGTTCACTCATCTCTAGCTTTCAGATAGCTTTCAAATAGACCCCCATATGGCCTCTGGTGCACTGGTTACATCTGTAGCCTTAGCCTCAGGCCTGTATGGATCAATAGGGGGTTACCTGACTTCAGATCTTACAAGGGGTCGGGCCAGCAGGGCATGGTCTAGGTAAGGCCCTATTCCATGGAACTATATCGGCCATAATCGCTCGTTTGCTCCTCTATGTCGGCCCGTGGAATAGGGGCTTTAGGATGGAAGTTTTAATGGACCCAAGTGTTTAGTAAGGGAGGGGGGGGGTCACACACAGTATTGTTGGTAGTATAATCACTTATGTCCTGTGTTCCTATTCATGGAGGGGAGGGCAGAGTGTGCAGGAAAGGTAGAGAAGCGTGGATCAAAATATGGTACTGCCAAGGTATAAGGAAGAGCACATGATACTGCCATGATGTATTGTCCATACAGGAACACAGGATGAAGCAGGTCAGTGGAGGCCAACAGCAGAAGTAGTCAGTACAGAACTGCAACATTGTTGAATGGAAACATTAAAGGGTACTTTGGCCATGTAAAACTTCTTATATATTGTTGCCCTTTCATACAACATAATAAACATGCTATTCTCACCACATGGGTCGCTTCCAAGGCTAAGGCTCCATTTACACAGAAAGATTATCTGA
This sequence comes from Dendropsophus ebraccatus, assembly GCF_027789765.1. NCBI lineage: Eukaryota > Metazoa > Chordata > Amphibia > Anura > Hylidae > Dendropsophus > Dendropsophus ebraccatus. Next base: position 37,588,456 of record NC_091465.1, read on the forward strand.
CAAAGAATTTAAAACCCAAACCAGAAACAGACTATAAACAGAGATCAGGTCATAAAGGAAAGCCTGAGATTTCTCCTCTTTCAAATCCGTTCCTGGCTTTGGCTTCAAATCTTTGGCAGATAATCTATCAAATAATCTTTCTGTGTAAATGCACCCTAAGAGGGAACAGCGTCGTGGTCAGTGGCTGAGCGTTCAGCACGCTACATGGAGATACCACTGGAGGGCTATAAAACAAGTGTCAGGCGAGGAACAGAGAAACAGGACCTGTAATGTGGACTGCAGAACTACAAGTACCAGACATAGTGTCCACAAGGGCTGAGAAGAGTCCAGGAGCAGGCTGGATTAAAATCACAACAATTTGGAACAAGACCTGGAAGTAACATGCATAACCCACCAGGATCACATCATGTTGTCAGCAGAGAGAGGTAACAGCACAGTTCACACCCTGCACACATTTAAAATCCACGGCTGCAATTTTTAGTGGCAGTTTCCCTCCCCGGCAATGTAGGACACAAGGTGGTCAGACCAAAGTCTAAACACGGGTACAAGTAACTTCTCACTCTACAAGTATTCTCTCAAGTTCCATCAGAGTACATTGCTACATTGGGTTAGGACTCCCCCAACAAACTCTTCTCCTCTATGCTACTCTACTCTACTTTCAACTGTTCAAGCACCACTATAACTACCTCTCTTCTACTCTACTCCTCAAGGCACCTCCTCAAGCACAAACAAGTTTAAGTAGTAAGTCTGTGTAAAGATTCAGTTTTTTCTACAAAACTGTATTGTACTTCTAAGAGACTGCACAGTAAAGCTGTTATATTTGTATATCACTGGCACTCCTTTCCTACGGTCCAGTACCCATACACACAAACCGCACACCCTGGGTTATTTTTCCCCTTTCTGTGGGTGGTGCTACCGATAGTCCGGGTGGGTCAATTGGCACTCAGGACTACCGTCACAAGAACCCAAGGGAGCCATCACAACCCGACCGGTCACCGACTATTTTGGGGATTACAGCCAGCCACAACATAAAGCAGGTACTACCACCATACCTGTGTGCTGGACTAGCATTGTGCATAACAACTATGCCATCTTTGGCTAAGCTGTACAACAGAACTGATAGCATCCATTAATCATAGAAACGCACCACACTAACAGTTCATGGTAGGAGTTGTAGTTTTGCAGCTTGTGGCCATCCAGGTTGCAGAACTACAACCCCCATTAATCCCTATTGACAGTTCATAATAAGAGTTGTAGTTCTGTAATAGAATACAGGATGGCAGAATGACATATAGACACATGAATAACACATAGACACATGAATGACAAAGGACATGAGGGGGGAGCATGGCATAGTACACAGGGGAAAGAGGGTGGCATGCTATAAAAGGGGGAGAGGGTGGCTCGTTACACAGGGGGGAGGTGGTGACATGGTACTTAGGGGGAGCCAGTGGCACGGTACACAGGGGGAAGATGGCAGCGCGGAACACAGGGGGGGGACAGTGGCACGGAACAGAGGGGAAGATGGTGGCATGGTACAGGAGGGGGAGACTGTGAGACAATACACTAGGATCAGTAAATCCTGAAGGTAATTCATGGCTTCTTGATAGTTTCCTGAAGGTAAATACTGATTACTGATGCTTTCCTGAAGCCTTTTGATGCCTGATCTGGATTTCCTGTCAGTAAAAACTGACATGGACATATGAATGGGGCCTCAGTCTTTCTCAATTATTTATCCTTAATTATAATGCAAGGTCTTCATACCTGCACATACAGGAAGCAAAGTCAGCAAGGCATCAAGTGTGTACTTATATTTATGTGCTTAAGAAAGTAAGTGCTACACATGGAATACATCAAAACATTTACAATTTAATCAGACCCATTGTATCAGAGCACAGCAGATGATAAAGTTGCAGGGTTATTTATATAAGTGCTTTTAGGATGACATACGTATTATCATCAGTATACAGAAGGAAAAGACATTGGGATTTTGTCTATTACAAGAACTATTGGTATTATATGGAGTTATTATGATGCACATAATTACTATAAGAGCTTTCTCTCTGCTGTACCCGGTCTGCTGAATTTCCATAAGTTAACCCCTTCAAGACCAAGCCTATTTGCACCTAAAAGACCAGGCTCATTTTTCAAAATCTGACCTGTCTCACTTTATGCGCTTATAGCTCAGTGATGAACGTATGCTAGCGATTCTGAGATTGTTTTTTCGTCACATATGGCACTTTATATTAGTGGCAAAATTTGGTCACTACTTTGTGTGTTTTTTGTGAAAAACATCAAAATATCATGAAAAATTAAAAAAAATTGCATTTTATGAACTTTGAAATTCTCTGCTTCTAAAAAAAGAAAGTTGTATTACAGAAATTAGTTACTAAGTCACATTACCAATATGTCCTCTTTATTCTGGCTTCATTTCATAAACATATTTTACTTTTTTAGGGTGTTACGGGGGTTAGAAATGTATCAGCAAATTACCACATTTTCGTGAAAGTTTCCAAAACTGATTTTTTTAGGGACCAGTTCTTATTTTAAGTTGATTTAGGAGGTTTGTATACTGGAAACCCCCATAAGTGACCCCATTTTGGAAACTAGACACCTTAAAGAATTAATCTAGGGGTATAATGAGCATTTTAACCCTACAGGGGCTGGAGGAAAGTATTCACCATTAGGCTGTAAAAAAATGAAAAATTAAAATTTTCCAATAATATATACATTTAGATTAAAGTTTCTCATTTTCAAAAGGAACATGAGAGAAAAAGCACCCCTAAATTTGTAACACATGTTCTCTTGAGTAGAACGGTACCCCATATATGGGCGTAAACCACTGCATGGGCACACAGCGGGGCTTAGAAGGGAAGGAGCGCCAATTAGCTTTTCCATTGCAGATTTTGCTGAAGAAGTTTCCGAGCGCCAGGTGCATTTGCAGTGCCCCTGTAGTATCAGCAGAGAGAAAAAACCCCATAAGTCACCCCATTTTGGAAAGTACACCCCTCAAAGAATTCAGATTGGGGTAGGATGAGCAATTTGACCCCACAGGTGTTAGAGGAAAGTATTCAAAATTAGACAGTAAAAATGAAAAACTCAAATTTTTTCCAATAATATGTTCCTTTAGTTTGAAATTTTTCAATTTCACGAGGAACAAGAGAAAAAAAGTACCCCAAAATTTGTAACGCAGGTTCTCAAGAGTACAACGGTACCTCATATGTGAGCATAAACCACTGCATGGGCACACAGCAGGGCTCAGAAGGAAAGGAGCGCCAATTAGCTTTTTCAATGCAGATTTTGCTGAAGAAGTTTCTGAGCGCCAGGTGGGTTTGCAGAGCCCCTGTAGTGCCAGCGGAGTAAAATCTCGCCATAAGTCACCCCATTTTGGAAAGTGCACCCCTCAAAGAATTCATCTTGGTGTGTGGTGAGCATTTTGACCCCACAGGTATTAGAGGAAAGTATTCAAAAGTAGACAGTAAAAATGAAAAACTCAAATTTTTCCAATAATATGTTCCTTTAGTTGGAAATTTCTCAATTTCACGAGGAACAGGAGAGAAAATTCACCCCAAAATCTGTAACGCAGGGTCTAATGAGTAGAACGGTACCCCATATGTGGGCATAAACCACTGTATGGGCACACAGCCGGGCTCAGAAGGGAAGGAGCGCCAATTAGCATTTTCTCTGCAGATTTTTCTGAAGAAGTTTCTGAGCACCAGGTGCGTTTGCAGTGCCCCTGTAGTGTCTACAGAATAGAATCCCCCCAAAAGTCACCCCATTTCGGAAAGTACACCCCTCAAAGAATTCATCTTGGGGTAGGATGAGCATTTTGGCCCCACAGGTATTAAAGGAAAGTATTCAAAATTGGCCAGTAAAAATGAAAAACTTGATATTTTCCAATAATATGTTGGTTTAGTTTGAAATTTCTAAATTTCACAAGGAACAGGAGAAAAAATGTACCCCAAAATCTGTAACGCAGGTTCTCCTGAGTACAACGGTACCCCATATGTGGGCATAAACCACTGTATGGGCACACAGCAGGGCTCAGAAGGGAAGGAGCGCCAATTTGCTGGAGCAAAACCGCAGCTAGTAACAGTTATTAGAATAGCGTAGTTACTAAAATACAATAAAAAAAATTAGATTACAGCTAATGTGGGGTGGTTCCGGGTAATCTGGGGTGGTTCCGGGTAATCTAGAGGTGGTTGTGGGCAGTCTGGGGTGGTTACGGGCAGTCTGGGGTGGTTACGGGTAATCTGGGGTGGTTACGGATAATCTGGGGTGGATATGGTCAACATGGGGTGGTCACAGGCAACCTGCTGTGGTTACAGCAACCTGGGGTGGTTACAGGCAACCTGGTGTGGTTAGAGGCAACCTGGTGTGGTTAGAGGCAACCTGGGGTGGTTAGAGGCAACCTGGGGTGGTTATGGGCAACGTGGGGTGAATACGGACAACCTGCTGTGGTTACAGACAATCTGGTATGGTTACAGGCAACCTGCTGTGGTTACGGACAATCTGGGGTGGTTGCGGACAATCTGGGGTGGTTACAGGCAACCTGCTGTGGTTACGGATAAACTGAAGTGCTAATAGGTAATCTGAGGTGGGTACCTGTAATCTGGCGTGGTTACGGGCAATCTGGAGGGGGTCACTGGCAATTTGGGGTGGTTAGAGGCAAGGTGCAGTGTTCAGAGGCAAGGTGCGGTGGTCAGATGCAAGGTGCGGTGGTCATAGGCGACGTGCGGTGGTCATAGGCGAGGTGCGGTGGTCAGAGGCGAGGTGCGGTGGTCATAGGCGACGTGCGGTGGTCATAGGCGACGTGCGGTGGTCATAGGCGACGTGCGGTGGTCATAGGCGACGTGCGGTGGTCAGAGGCAAGGTGCGGTGGTCAGAGGCAACCTGCGGTGGTTGCGTGCAATCTGGGGGGTTACATGTAATCTGGCATGATTACGGCCCAACCTGCGGTGGTTATGCCCAACCTGCGGTGGTTAGGGGCAACCTGGAGGGGTTACAGACAATCTAGAATTGTTACGGATAGAGTGAAGTGCTTATAGCTAATCTGGGGTGGTTACATGTAATTTGGGGTGGTTACAGGCAATCTGGGGTGATTACGGACAATCTGGAGGGGGTCACTGGCAACGTGTGGTGGTTACGGGCAACGTGCGGTGGTTACGGGCAACGTGCGGTGGTTACGGGTAATCTGGGGGGTTACGTGCAATCTGACGTAATTACGGACAACCTGGGGTGGTTACGGGCAACGTGCGGTGGTTACGGGCAACCTGCGGTGGTTACGGGTAATCTGGGGGGGGGGGTTAGGGGTAATTTGGGAGTAAACTGTAATTATTACTATAATAAAAAGTGTGTGTTTTATTTTTTTGTATGTTTGTCACTTTTTGTACTTTATACTTTCATTTTCACTGTATTACTATGATTACTGTGATATTTTCTATCACAGTAATCATAGTTCAGTGACAGAGACCAAATTGGTCTCTGTCACTTTAAATTTTCAGAGCTTGGCTGGTTGTGGAGCGCATGCGCACTTCATAACCAGCCAGGACACTGAAGAGGAAGGAGCTCCGTGGATCCGGTGAGTATATGGGGAAGGGGGGGTGACTGGGGGATGGGGGTGACAGGGGGGGTGGGGGGAGACTTGGGAGGTGGGGGGACATCACTTTTTATCCCCTGTCACCAATCATTCATGGTGACAGGGGATAAAAAGTGCCTGGAGCACATGGCACAAGCGATCAGCGGTATATAGTATATACCGCTGATCGCTTGTATCGGGACCCCACAAGGGGGGTCCCCAATGACTGCCCCATGCTCTCCGCTACCTCCGGTGGCGGAGAGCATGGGGCTTTCATTAATTTTTCTTTTTTGATCACTGTGAACAGACTAATGTCTGTTCACAGTGATCGCGGCGGCCATCTTGGATCCGATGGCCGACGCGGGAGGGGGGGTTAGTGACTGGGGCACTAGGGGGCTGATCTGGGGTCTGATTTTTACTTATTTCATCTCCCCCCACCGTGGATTCACGGTGGGGGGAGATGAAATACAGCGGTGGCACAGGCCCATTAGTGCAGGCCCGGACCCTAAGAGACATGGGGGGGGGCCCGTCGGCCGCTGCCCCCCGTCCGCTACGCTAGGGGGGCCCGCACGGCCCCCCTTGCCACCTGTTTTTGATGGGGGGAGCACCGGCCCACGGGTGCCTAGTCCGCGCCGGGAGGGGGGGTGATGGAGCGGCCGGGAGAAGGATGGGCAGGCAGGCTGGTTCCCTCCCCCCATGCAGCGCCGAGGTCCGGGGTCCGGGGTCTGGGGTGCGGGGCAGGTGTTGAGCTTCCGGCACACACAGTGTGACAGAGGCCGGAAGCTCCCAGCTGCAGCCCCGCGGTCCCGGATCTTGTCTCCTGCTCGGCGGCGCTCACGTGATGTGACGTCATCGCCGAGCAGGAGAGAAGATCTGGGAACGCGGGGCTGCAGCTGGGAGCTTCCGGCCTCTGTCACACTGTGTGTGCCGGAAGCTCAACACCTGCCCCGGACCCCGGCGCTGCATGGGGGGAGGGAACCAGCCTGCCTGCCTGCCTATCCTTCTCCCGGCCGCCCGCCCCGTCACCCCCAGCTTCTCCCCTCTGCCCGCCCCCGGCCCCCCTGCATCCTCAGCTGCTCCCCTGCCCCCCCCAGCCTCTCCCCTGCCCCCCCCCCAGCCTCTCCCCTGCCCCCCCCAGCCTCTCCCCCTGCCCCCCCAGCCTCTCCCCTGCCCCCCAGCGTCTCCCCTGACCCCTCAGCCTCTCCACCTAACCCCCAGCCTCTCCCCTGCCCCCCCCCGCCTCTCCCCCTGCCCCCCCCAGCCTCTTCCCCTGCCCCCCCAGCCTCTCCCCTGCCCCCCCAGCGTCTCCCCTGACCCCTCAGCCTCTCCACCTAACCCTCAGCCTCTTCCCCTGCCCCCCCCAGCCTCTTCCCCTGCCCCCCCCAGCCTCTCCCCTGCCCCCCCAGCGTCTCCCCTGACCCCTCAGCCTCTCCACCTAACCCTCAGCCTCTTCCCCTGCCCCCCCCAGCCTCTCCCCTGTCCCCCCGGCGTCTCCCCTGACCCCTCAGCCTCTCCACCTAACCCTCAGCCTCTTCCCCTGCCCCCCCAGCCTCTTCCCCTGCCCGCCCCCAGCCTCTCCCCTGCCCCCCCAGCGTCTCCCCTGACCCCTCAGCCTCTCCACCTAACCCTCAGCCTCTCCCCCTGCCCCCCCAGCCTCTCCCCTGCCCCCCCAGCCTCTCCCCTGCCCCCCCAGCGTCTCCCCTGACCCCCCAGCGACTCCCCTGACCCCTCAGCCTCTCGACCTAACCCTCAGCCTCTCCCCCTGCCCCCCAGCCTCTCCCCCGGTCCCCAGCCTCTCCCCCTGCATTCTCAGCCTCTCCCCCTAACCCCCAGCCTCTCCCCCTAACCCTCAGCCTCTCCCCTGCCCCCCAGCGTCTCCCCTGACCCCAGCGTCTCCCCTGACCCCTCAGCCTCTCCCCCGGTCCCCAGCCTCTCCCCCCTGCATTCTCAGCCTCTCCCCTGACCCCCCAGCCTCTCCCCTGAACCCCCAGCCTCTCCCCTAACCCCCCAGCCTCTCCCCTAACCCTCAGCCTCTCCCCTGCCCCCCCAGCCTCTCCCCTGCCCCCCCAGCCTCTCCCCTGCCCCCCCCAGCCTCTCCTCTGAACCCCCCGCCTCTCCCCTGCCCCCCCAGCCTCTCCCCTAACCCTCAGCCTCTCCCCTACCCCACAGCCTCTCCACTTAACCCTCAGCCTCTCCCCTGCCCCCCAGCATCTCCCCTGACCCCAGACTCTCCCCCTGCCCCCCCAGCCTCTCCCCCTGCCCCCCCCAGCCTCTCCCCTGCCCCCCAGCGTCTCCCCTGATCCTTCAGCCTCTCCACCTAACCCTCAGCCTCTCCCCCTGCCCCCCAGCCTCTCCTCCCTGCATTCTCAGCCTCTCCCCTGCCCCCCCAGCCTCTCCCCTGCCCCCCCCATCCTCTCCACCTAACCCTCAGCCTCTCCCCTGCCCCCCAGCGTCTCCCCTGACCTCAGCCTCTCCCCTGCCCCCCCCAGCCTCTCCCCTGCCCCCCAGCCTCTCCCCCCTGCATTCTCAGCCTCTCCCCTGACCCCTCAGCCTCTCCCCTGCCCCCCAGCCTCTACCTTGCCCCCCAGCCTCTCCCCTGCCCCCAGCCTCTCCCCTGCCCCCCCAGCCTCTCCCCCTAACCCTCAGCCTCTTCCCCTAACCCCCAGCCTCTCCCCCTAACCCCCAGCCTCTCCTTCTAACCCCCAGCCTCTCCCCTGCCCCCCAGCCTCTCCCCCTAACCCTCAGCCTCTCCCCTGCCCCCCCAACCTCTCCACCTAACCCTCAGCCTCTCCCCTGCCCCCCAGCATCTCCCCTGACCCCAGACTCTCCCCCTGCCCCCCAGACTCTCCCCCTGCCCCCCCCCCCCAGCCTCTCCCCGGCCCCCCAGCAACTCCCCTGACCCCAGCGTTTCCCCTGCCCCCCAAACTCTCCACCTAACCCTCAGCCTCTCCCCTGCCCCCCAGCGTCTCCCCTGCCCCCCAGCCTCTCCCCCTGCCCCCCCCCAGCGTCTCCCCTGACCCCCCAGCCTCTCCCCTGACCCCCAGCCTCTCCCCTGACCCCCCAGCCTCTCCCCTGACCCCCCAGCCTCTTCCCCTAACCCTCAGCCTCTCCCCTGCCCCCAGCCTCTCCCCCTGCCCCCCCAGCCTCTCCCCCCTGCCCCCAGCCTCTCCCCCCTGCATTCTCAGCTGCTCCCCTGCCTCCCAGCCCCTCCACCTGACCCCTAGCTTCTCCCTCTGAATCCCAGCTTCTCCACTGCCTCCCTACCGCTCCCCCTGAACCCCAACCTCTCCCCCTGAACCCCAGCTTCTCCCCTGCCACCCTAGCTGCCCCTCCCTGCTGCTCCCCTGCCCCCCAGCTGCTCTCCCTTTCCCCCAGCTGCTCTCCCTTTCCCCCAGCTGCTCTCCCTGGCTCCCCCAGCTGCTCCCCCTGTCACCCCCAGCTGCCTCCCTTCCCCAGTCACCCCCAGCTGCCTCCCTTCCTCAGCCCCCCCCCCCCCAGCTGCCTCCCTTCCTCAGTCCCCCCCCCAGCTGCCTCCCTTCCTCAGTCCCCCCCCCAGCTGCCTCCCTTCCTCAGTCCCCCCCCCAGCTGCCTCCCTTCCCCAGTCCCCCCCCCCAGCTGCCTCCCTTCCCCAGTCACCCCAGCTGCCTCCCTTCCTCAGTCTCCCCCCAGCTGCCTCCCTTCCTCAGTCTCCCCCCAGCTGCCTCCCTTCCCCAGTCACCCCCAGCTGCCTCCCTTCCCCAGTCACCCCCAGCTGCCTCTCCTTCCCCAGTCACCCCCAGCTGCCCGCCTGCAGACGAGTTATGGTCAGAGAAGTCTTCATGATGCTGCGCCAGATGGAGAAGAAAGCAAAAAGTTAGCGACAGCAATTCGAGAAGACGTCACCTGTGAGTCATTAGTAACTGCACTGTAATCACTTCTATAGTGTGCAGAGCCTGTGTACCATTGGGGTCTCAATGGGTCAGTGTATTGTTTGCGGTAGTGTACTGACACAGCCCTGCGGTCACTACAGTACACTAACCCAAACTTTTAAACTAGGACCCAACTACAAGAGCTGCAGGCACTACAACTCTCAGCATATCCTGAGGGCTGTAGACTGTCAGTAAATGCTGGGAGTTGTAGTGCCTGCAGCTGTTGTAGTTGGGTCCTAGGTGCATTATACACTGGAGGCTTTGTGGGAGATCAGAATACAGAGATCTGTGGGGGCTCAGTGTGTGGAAGTGACCCCAGAACATCACTAATAGGGGATAGAACAAAAACATCTCCCCCTATCCCTATTAGTGCTGTTCTGGGGTCACGTCCCTGCACTGAGCCCCCACAGATCTATGTATTCTGATTTCCCACAATGCCTCCAGGACCCAACTACAACAGCTGCAGGCACTACAACTCCCAGAACAGTCTGCAGCCCTCAGGATATGCTGGGAGTTGTAGTGCCTGCAGCTGCTGTAGTTGGGTCCTAGGTGCATCATACACTGGATGCTTTGTGGCACATAAGAATACATAGATCTGTGGGGGCTCAGTGCAGGGAAGTGACCCCAGAACATCACTAATAAGATATAGGGGGAGATGTTTTTGTTCTATCCCCTATTAGTGCTGTTCTGGGGTCACTTCCCTGCACTGAGCCCCCACAGATCTATGTATTCTTATATGCCACAAAGCATCCAGTGTATGATGCACCTAGGATCCAACTACAACAGCTGCAGGCACTACAACTCCCAGCATGTACTGACAGTCTGCAGCCCTCAGGATATGCTGGGAGTTGTAGTAAAGTAGTACAATCCTATGATAACTGCGGCTGTAGACAGATGTTTTGCTGGACCTTCAGGGCTGATGGTTGTCACCCACAGATTGCAGCCACCAGGAGACTCTGCACACAGTGATTTATTACAGGGTTGTCCTCTCAGAGACTACAACTCCCAGCATACCCTGAGAGCTGTATAAATGGAGGGTGTTCTGAGATTTGTCACAGATACAGATGAATTCAGGAAAGAAGCGGGTCAGCATGTCGTGTCTCACTGGTTGTATATTGGTGGCTCCAGGTACCCCAGTCCAACACTGGACAGAACCAGTCCCCAAACTAAGACGTCCCCGGCCTCCTTCCTTCCTCCATCACGTGTTTGATGAGAACAGCGGGCATCAAGCAGAGCGGCACCCAAGTGCCAGGGTATATACCATGCATGTACAGCAACGTAGGGGGGGGGGGGGGGCGCCTCTGCGTGCAAAGTGCCTAGGGCAGCATGAACTCTAAATACAGGCCTGCTCACCGCCATGTATTCGCTATCACTGGCTTGGGTGAGCTAAACTAGTCTGCCTGGGGGGGGGGGGTGATTTGTATATGCTCACTAACATGGAACAGCCTCATTATATGAGCCTTATCAACATTCTATGTTAGTGAGCATACCGGGGAGGGGATATTGGTGAACATATACAAATCAAACAGCCCCCCCCCCCAGACCCTCAAAATTCAATAACCCCAAACGGGGCATTGCCTAGTACTCAACAGCATTCTGAATACAGGGGAACCCCTACCCCACTCTTGTATAAGTTTTAGTCTCCATCATAATGAGCCCCGCTGGGCTTCTAGACACGCTATAAATTGTACGTTGCAGGGGTGAATATAATGCACTGCATACAGAGCCCAAGAGACGGCTATACAAGTAAGTGTCTGTATGGTGACATTTACATTGCACCTTGTTCACATTTAGTTTCTACAATTTTATAACTGTATAACAGAGGTTACATTTTAAGCCACTGGGAAAAATGGGGTATATGAGCCAGTTCTCTAGAATTAATCTGAACCAAATTATACCTCCCAGCAAGGCGTGGGTCGAACACACAATTTATATTTTTTTTATTAATGTGGGGGGCCCAGACACTTTGGTTGTATGGGGCCCCGAAATTCCTGATGGCGGCCCTGCCCCTAGCAGTAACATATCGCGGGGATATAAACTGCCTATGAGCTTCTTGTGCTAAATCTCCTGGTTCTGAAGCTCTTTCAGGGGTAGTGGAGAAAGCATATCACTCAGCTTATGTTAGCTCAAGCTGGGCTCGCGCTGAGATCTCAGTTACCTCTTCTAACTGCTGAGGAGTGACCAGAGTATTTCCTGAGGTTTCAGTTTCCTTTTTCAATTGCTGAGGAGTCAGCAGAGTATTTTCATATGGGTGTTGTGGTATCATCATGAGAGGGGCCAGGTTGGGGGCAGGTACAAAATAAGCTCCGGAGGCAGTCAATAATGGGTATAATGGATCTGGAGTAGGCCTCTTGGGTGTTCCAAGATGGCCACCGGAGCTAGAAGTGACATCAATGGAAGTTCCTGTATCTATGGGTGTCACTGAAGTAATGAGCTTAGGTGTACCAACATGGCTACCAGAACTGGAAGTTGTGACTGTGACAGAAGAGGAAGTATTGGATGTTTTAACATGCCCACCAGATACAGGAAGAGTGGGTGTACTGGGCTGTGGTGAATCAAGATGGCTGCTGGATACAGGAAGCTCATCTCGAACAGGGGCGGATAGTGTAGGTGTGCATGATGGGGCAGGATTGGGGCGTCCCCTTCCACAGCTACAACAATACTCAGCAGAGGGTGGATTCTGCTGATGACAATTTGGACACTCCCAACAGTGAGGCTCTCCGCCATTATAGGGTGGTGGCACATCCTTTTCAACGTGATACATATATGCAACCTTTTGGTTTGCAAAATCAAGTTCAATTTGGCTGAAATAAGTACGGGACCGCACTGAAATCCACGGCCGTGAGTTGGAACATTTCCGTCCTCAAACAATGGTCTTGTTAATTTTTCATGGCGCCGTATACGATCCGGCCGTAAGCTCATACGTAGTGTGCATGGTGCGGGCGTATATCGTATACTTTCAAGTGAACGCATCAACCTCAAAACTACGTGCGTATATTCGCGGTTCGCACTACGGCCGGAAACATACGCAGTGTGAACATAGCCTAAAAGTGTATTTGAGGGGACTGTATGTTAGAAAGCCCCACAAAGCACCCCATTTCAGAAATTGCACCCCCCAAACTCAACCAGAAAGTTTTTTAACCCTTTAGGGGAGTCACAGAAATAAAAGCTAAGTGTGTAAGAAATGTGAAAATTTTAACTTTTTGCGCAGGAATTTTATTGTAATCCAATATCTTTCATAATTGTAAACCTATTACCAGAGAAATGCACCCCAATATTGATTGCCCCGATTCTGTAGTTTATAGAAATACCCCATATGTGGCCCTATTGCGCTATTTGACGCAACCACAAGCCTCAGATATAAAGGAGCGCCTAGTGAATTTTAACGCCTCTGTTATATTTAGTCATTTTTGACTGTACCACTTCAGGTTGGCAGAGGCTCTGGGGTGCCAAAACCTAAAAAAAAACCTAAAGGGACACCATTTAGAAAACTACACCCTTTAAGGAATGTAACAAGGGGTGCAGTGAGCATCTGGACTTCACAGGTGCTTCACAGATTTTCAGAACAATGTGGCGTGAAAAAGGAAAAATTCAATTTTCTACACTAAAACATTGTTCTAGCTTTCATTTTTCATCTTTACAAGGGTATAAAATAAAAAAAACACACCAAACGTGTAGCGCAGTTTCTACCAAGTACGGAAATACCCCACATGTGGACCTAAAGTACCAAGCGGGCGCAGGACAAGCCTCCAAAGGGAAGGAATTTCACTGGAATGCATTTCAAGGGCCATGTTGCATTTACAAGGCCCTTGTGTTGCCAAAACACTTGAAACCCCCCACAAGTGACCCCATTCTGGAAACTTCATCCCTCAAGGAATCTAAAAAGGGGTGCAGTGAGCAAATGGACCCCACTGGTGACGGGCACAAATGTGGAACAATGTGACGTGAAAGGGAAAATTTTCATTTTTTCACTTTCACGGCACAAATGTGGCCATTATCAAGGGGTCCATATCCTCACTGCACCCCTTGTTAGATTCCTTGAGGGATGTAGTTTCCAGAATGGGTTTTCACTGTCTTGGCAGCAGGAGGGCTCTGTCAATGTGACATGGCGTTTATCATCCATTCAGGCCAAATCCAGCCTCTAAAATCCAAATGGTGCGCCTTCCCTTTGGAGGCTTGACCTGTACCCACATGGCACTTTACAGTATGTTCACATGTGGGGTATTTATGGAAATTGCTTTACACATTGGGTGTTTTTTTCTCTTTTAACCCCTTGTGAAAAATTCAAGGCTAAACCAACATTAAAGTGTAAAAAATGTAATATTTCATTTTCACGCCACATTGTTCCACATTTGTGCCCGTCACCAGTGGCGGGCATTTACCTCTTGTTACATTCCCTGAGGGGTGTAGTTTCCATAATGGTATCACCTGAGGGGGGTTTCAACTGTCTTGGCAACACAGAGGCCTTTTAAATGCAACAAGGCCGTCAAAATCCATTCCAGCCAAATCCAGCCTCCAAAAGCCAAATGGCGCTCCTTCCCTTCGGAGGCTTATCCTGCACCCACATGGCGCTTTATGTACACATGTGGGGTATTTTCGTACTCAGGGGAAATTGTTCTACACATTTTGTGTTTTTTTTTTATCTTTTAACCCCTTGTGAAAATGAAAAAATGAAGACAAGATCAATGATTTAGTGTAGAAATTTTTTTTTTTTTACACTAAATGTTGGTCTATCCTTGATTTTTTCTATTTCCACAACGGGTTAAAAAAGAAAATGAACTCAAACGTGTAGGGTAATTTCCTCTGAGTACGAAAATACCCCACATGATGTGGACATGATGTGCCATATGGGCACAGGGCAAGCGACCAAAGGGACAGAGCGCCATTTAGAGTCTGGAATGGAGGATGGAGGCCATGTCGCAATTACAAAACCCCTGTGCTGCCAAGACAGTAGCAACCCCCCACAAGTGACCCTATTCTGGAAACTACACCAGGACAGTAGAAACCCCCCACAAGTGACCCCATTCTGGAAACTACACCCCATAAGGAATCTAACAAGAGGTGCAGTAAGCATATGGATCCCACTGGTACATCCCACTGTAGAACATGTGCTGTGAAAATAAAAAAAATACAATTTTTTTCATTTTCATGGGACAAATGTGCCCGTCACCAGGGTGCCATATCCCCTCTGCCCCCCTTGTTAGATTCCATATGGGGTGTAGTTTCCAGAATGGGGTCAGTTGTGGGGGGTTTCTACTGTCCTGGTGGCCATACCTATTTAGTTGGGGAAAGGGATAATTTTTAATTTATTTAGGGGTATTAGGCCAATTATTAATTTATAAGGTTGAAAAGGACAGAAGTCCATCAAATTCAACCTGTGTTGATGCAGAGGAAAGCAAAAAAAACCCTCGTGAGGCAGACAACAGTAGCCTCATCACTGGGAAAAAATTCCTTCCCGACTCCATAATGGCAATCAGAATAATCCCTGGATCAACGTGACCCCTGAAATAGGAATAAGGGAAACTATTTAGATCAGAGCTTCTCAAACTTTTTCTACTGGAGCCTCACCCAACAGACCAAGGCAATGCCTGGGCCTCACCATATTGACCAAGAGGGTGCCTGGGCCTCACTATCTGGGGTAAAAGTCCATTTAAAAGCTGTAAACAATGCTAGGGATACCTTTTACCCATCTCCCAAGCTCTATATACTAATAAAGCAAGTACAAAATAAATTAATAATGTTGCTAAAATGGAGATTTTTGCAAACAGCAAAAACGGACTGTGCAGATCATAGTTACTTTTGTGAAAACTGGCTCCTCAGCTGGGCCTCACCAACAACTAGGGGGCGCCTCACTGGTGAGGCCCGTCTCACAGTTTGAGAAGCACTGATTTAGATAATGTAGAACTCCAATGACGTATGGTACGCCTTGAAGCGATCCAGTATGCAGAGGCCGGGGTGATCAGGACAGGTGTCACACTGGTAAATGGTGTCCTTCCTAATCCCCCAATGACGGCACACTCTGCACTTCTTCTGGGGTCTCCATTTTTCCAGTGTGGGGGACGTCACCTGGAAAATGTTGCCCTGGTACGATACGGGGTCCTTCGGATCGTGCCGCAAGCTACAGTACTTTGGGCAGCGAGGAACCGGAAGAGGGGGATGGCCGTAGTTTTGCGGTGTGTGACATAGCTTTATGTTCAATGGGATCCGGGCCAGAGCGTACACACATCGTATGCGCTCTGTCCGGCATCCCATGTGGCGCCGGATAAAACTGACATGTCAGTTTTCTGCGGCTGGAATTCAGTGAATTCCGGCCGCAGAAAGACCTGTTAGTTCACACTGTGGGTTATGGGAAGATCTGATGCGGGCTCAGAGCTCCGCGGCCGGAAAGATCACTTAAATACCGTCCGGGATGATCCGGGCTAAGACCGGCCGTTCCGTGACCCCGGCCGGGTCACGGAACGGCCGGTCTGATACAGCGTGTGCACATAGCCTCTAAAATCTGTAAGTGTACCCTGAGGTACTCTCACAGAGTTTGTAGAATTTCTAGCCTTACCGTGATCTCTTATTGGGAAGGTTCTGGCGGAAAAGACGTGTCTGGGGGGCAGCATACGCTACGCTACCCCCAGACACGTCACTGGAAGATGATAATGAGGATGAATGGAGGAAAGAAGGATCCCCCCATTCATCCTCACTGTTTCGGTGGCGGAGGCAATAATAGCGTATGCCTCCGCTGCCGAAAACACCCTGGGGGCCATTTTCATATGGAGATTGGTATATGGGGTATGTAAATGTGTAGTGGTGTAGTGTAAAACTTTATTTCATGTAGTGTAGTGTAATGTAGTGTTTTTTACATTTTATTTTTACAGTAAAAAAAAAAAAAGCCAAGCAGTTGCTGATAAATGCCGCACTTGTGTGCGGTACTTATCAGCAGACAGTGGCGGTAGGATATAGAAAAAAAGGAGGAAAACAACCCATACGCCAAAAAGGAGGAGTTGCTGATCAGCTGCAAAAAAAAAAATTTGAAAAAAAACCCCCACTCTTTTTACCCCAAAGCAACTGATCAGTGTACAATATATACTGATCAGCCGCTAGGGGGCAGTAGAGTGAAGCTGCCGAAGATTTCCGAAGTTAGATGACCAGGGAGCCTTAAGAGCAGAAGATTTCCGAAGTTAGACGACAAAGAGCCGACGAGTGCCGAAGTTAGACGACGCGGAGAAGAATACGTCGCGGGACCGCCGATCTTCACTCCAGATGCCCAGATCAGGTGAGTATAGTGCTCACCTGCATAGTATACTGTTCTGCACCCCTCAGCTATCTAGAAACTTTTAGGGGGAAACTTTTATTTTACACTTTTTTTACCGGCCGGCCCATCACGGCAATCATGGGGGTGGCACCGGCGCCATCTTTTTCCCGGACACTAATGGCGATTGGTGCTGTCTTGGACAGTACCAATCGCCATTGCTTTCCGGGTCACTGTAATAAATTTACTTACCCATCCATCCTGCACCCGCTCGCCCGCCCTGCACTGTAACTATGAAGCTGTGAGGCAGCTGGTTTCCCGGGCTGTTAATGAGGCAGCAGGAGGTAAACCACATT
The DNA here is from genome assembly GCF_027789765.1 of Dendropsophus ebraccatus. Lineage (NCBI taxonomy): Eukaryota > Metazoa > Chordata > Amphibia > Anura > Hylidae > Dendropsophus > Dendropsophus ebraccatus. Next base: position 37,605,538 of record NC_091465.1, read on the forward strand.
GAGGGCAATGTTCTGCAGGGTCAGGGGTGTTTTGTTTTTTTTATTTGTATAGTATGTGGGTGCAATATTCTGCAGATCAGGGGTGTGTGAGTGAGATGTTCTGGAGGGTCAGGGGTGCGTGGTTGCACTGTTAAGTCATGTTCTGCAGGTTCAGGGGTGTGTGGGTGTGATGTTCTGCAGGGTCAGGGGTGTGTGGGTGCACTTTTAAGTGATGTTCTGCAGGGTCTGGGGTGTGTAGGTGCAATGTTCTGCAGGGTTAGTGTGTGTGGGTGTGCTTTTATGCGATGTTCTGCAGGGTCAGTGTGTGTGGGTGCACTGTTATGCCATGTTCTGCAGGGTCAGGGGTGTCTGGGTGCACTGTTATAAGATGTTCTGCAGGGTCAGTGTGTGTGGGTGCACTGTTATGCCATGTTCTGCAGGGTAAGGGGTGTCTGGGTGCACTGTTATGAGATGTTCTGCAGGGTCAGGTGTGTGGGTGCACTGTTATGCCATGTTCTGCAGAGTCAGGCGTGTGTGGGTGCACTTTTATGCGATGTTCTGCAGGGTCACTGTAATAAATTTACTTACCATCCATCCTGCCCCCGCTCGCCCGCCCTGCACTGTAACTATGAAGCTGTGAGGCAGCTGGTTTCCCGGGCTGTTAATGAGGCAGCAGGAGGTAAACCACATTGAGGGCAATGTTCTGCAGGGTCAGGGGTGTTTTTTATTTTTTTTTAATTTGTATAGTATGTGGGTGCAATATTCTGCAGGGTCAGGGGTGTGTGGGTGCGATGTTCTGCAGGGTCAGGGGTGTGTGGTTGCACTGTTAAGTCATGTTCTGCAGGTTCAGGGTTGTGTGGGTGTGATGTTCTGCAGGGTCAGGGGTGTGTGGGTGCACTTTTAAGTGATGTTCTGCAGGGTCAGGGGTGTGTGGGTGCGATGTTCTGCAGGGTTAGTGTGTGTGGGTGTACTGTTATGCGATGTTCTGCAGGGTCAGGCGTGTGTGGATGCACTGTTATGCGATGTTCTGCAGGGTCAGCGGTGTATGGGTGCACTGTTATGAGATGTTCTGCAGGGTCAGTGTGTGTGGGTGCACTGTTATGAAATGTTATGCAGGGTCAGGGGTGTCTGGGTGCACTGTTATGAGATGTTCTGCAGGGTCAGTGTGTGTGGGTGCACTGTTATGCCATGTTCTGCAGGGTCAGGGGTGTCTGGGTGCACTGTTATGAGATATTCTGCAGGGTCAGGTATGTGTGGGTGCACTGTTATGCGATGTTCTGCAGGGTCAGGCGTGTGTGGGTGCACTGTTATGCGATGTTCACAGGGTCAGGCGTGTCTGGCTGCACTGTTATGCGATATTCTGCAGGGTCAGGAGTGTCTGGGTACACTGTTATGAGATGTTCTGCAGGGTCAGGGGTGTCTGGGTGCACTGTTATGAGATGTTCTGCAGGGTCAGGGGTGTCTGGGTGCACTGTTATGAGATGTTCTGCAGGGTCAGGCGTGTCTGGGTGCACTGTTATGCGATGTTCTGCAGGGTCAGTCGTGTGTGGGTGCACTGTTATGCGATGTTCTGCAGGGTCAGAAGTGTCTGGGTGCACTGTTATGAGATGTTCTGCAGGGTCAGTGTGTGTGTGCACTGTTATTCGATGTTCTGCCGGGTCAGGGGTGTCTGGGTGCACTGTTATGAGATGTTCTGCAGGGTCAGAGGTGTCTGGGTGCACTGTTATGAGATGTTCTGCAGAGTCAGGCATGTGTGGGTGCACTGTTATGCGATGTTCTGCAGGGTCAGGCGTGTGTGGGTGCACTGTTATGCGATATTCTGCAGGGTCAGGAGTGTCTGGGTACACTGTTATGAGATGTTCTGCAGGGTCAGGGGTGTCTGGGTGCACTGTTATGAGATGTTCTGCAGTGTCAGGGGTGTCTGGGTGCACTGTTATGAGATGTTCTGATGGGTCAGGGGTGTGTGGGTGCACTGTTATGAGATGTTCTGCAGGGTCAGGGGTGTGTGGGTGCACTGTTATGAGATGTTCTGCAGGGTCAGTGTGTGTGTGGGTGCACTGTTATGCGATGTTCTCCAGGGTCAGGCGTGTGTGGGTGCACTGTTATGCGATGTTCTGCAGGGTCAGGAGTGTCTGGGTGCACTGTTATGAGATGTTCTGCAGGGTCAGGGGTGTGTGGGTGCACTGTTATGAGATGTTCTGCAGGGTCAGGGCTGTGTGGGTGCACTGTTATGCGATGTTCTGCAGGGTCAGGAGTGTCTGGGTGCACTGTTATGAGATGTTCTGCAGGGTCAGGGGTGTGTGGGTGCACTGTTATGAGATGTTCTGCAGGGTCAGGGGTGTGTGGGTGCACTGTTATGCGATGTTCTGCAGGGTCAGGAGTGTCTGGGTGCACTGTTATGAGATGTTCTGCAGGGTCAGGGGTGTCTGGGTGCACTGTTATGAGATGTTCTGCAGGGTCAGGGGTGTGTGGGTGCGATGTTCTGCAGGGTTAGTGTGTGTGGGTGCACTGTTATGCGATGTTTTGCAGGGTCAGGCATGTGTGTGTGCACTGTTATGCGATGTTCTGCAGGGTCAGGGGTGTCTGGGTGCACTGTTATGCAATGTTCTGCAGCGTCAGGAGTGTCTGGGTGCACTGTTATGAGATAATCTGCAGGGTCAGAGGTGTGTGGGTGCACTGTTATGTGATGTTTTGCAGGGTCAGGCGTGTCTGGGTGCACTGTTATGCGATGTTCTGCAGGGTCAGGGGTGTCTGGGTGCACTGTTATGAGATGTTCTGCAGGGTCAGGGGTGTGTGGGTGCACTGTTATGCAATGTTCTGCAGGGTCAGGCGTGTGTGGTTGCGCTGTTATGCGATGTTCTGCAGGGTCAGGCGTGTGTGGGTGCACTGTTATGCGATGTTCTGCAGGGTCAGGGGTGTTTGGGTGCACTGTTATGAGATGTTCTGCAGGGTCAGGGGTTTGTGGGTTTACTGTTATGCGATGTTCTGCAGGGTCAGGGGTGTGTGGGTGCACTGTTATGCGATGTTCTGCAGGGTCAGGCGTGTGTGGGTGCACTGTTATGCGATGTTCTGCAGGGTCAGGCGTGTGTGGGTGCACTGTTATGCGATGTTCTGCAGGGTCAGGGGTGTTTGGGTGCACTGTTATGAGATGTTCTGCAGGGTCAGGGGTTTGTGGGTTTACTGTTATGCGATGTTCTGCAGGGTCAGGGGTGTGTGGGTGCACTGTTATGCGATGTTCTGCAGGGTCAGGCGTGTGTGGGTGCACTGTTATGCGATGTTCTGCAGGGTCAGGCGTGTGTGGGTGCACTGTTATGCGATGTTCTGCAGGGTCAGGCGTGTGTGGGTGCGCTGTTATGCGATGTCTCGAGGAGTGGCTGAAGGAGAGGATGTGATGTTGTACAAGAAGGTCCAAGGTGTTTATGGTCCTTGTAGGAGCAGGAATTCTCCAAACCAGTTATTTTACCGAAAGAAGTCCAGACAATGAGACCCCAAAATGAATTCAGACGTCACCCCTGACCCTGTAACATAACAGATCAATGTTATATATACCTCCAGGCATCAGTTTTGGAAACCTGTTGCCCATTAGGCAATGCCTGGAGACATGACCTTTGCCCTTGCTTATTCTGAATTAGCTAAAGAAACTTATAGACCAACATGGCAGCTCCCACTACAGACACACGGAGGAAAAATATATCCTCAGGTTCTAGCAGTTACTGAGAAGTCTTATAATATAAATGCTGCATGGCATTACTGTGGTCTTTGCCATAGACATTGATGGGTAGAATGGCCATAATAGGTGCCACAGACATCAGCCAATAGGATCGCAGGATCTTAGCGCTGCAGGCATCAGCCAATAGGATCACAGGATCTTAGCGCTGCAGGCATCAGCCAATAGGATCACAGGATCTTAGCGCTGCAGGCATCAGCCAATAGGATCACAGGATCTGGTTGTCGCCGGCATCAGCCAATAGGATCGCAGGATTTGGATTGAAAGATAAACAAACAACATCACCCGTTGCCAGTCAGCGATTGCTCCTTTGGAGAACAGACCGGCTTCATTTTGTTCCTGATTTTGCGACTTTGTGAGTATTTCCTGTATTCTGCGGAGGAAGAGGAGACCCGACTGTACATCAGCGCGACCTGAGAGACATCACCAACCGTCTACAAGTCTTCAGAAGTAAAGTAGCAGCACAATTCTCCTGGTGATTTTTGGTAATGTTTATCCCCATTATTATTATTCTATTGTTATATGTAACTATAAAAGTAATTGTGGGAGATTGAGCAAGCTGTTTTACAATAATATTGTCCTTGGTTGCCCATAGCAACCAATCCCAGCTCAGCTTTCCTATACTAATGGACTCTGCTATAATGAAAGCAGAGTTGTGATTGGTTGCTATGGGCAACAGAGGACATTATTACTGTAAGAAAGTGCAATATATCTCCCCATTGGGTCATTTAAAATAATAATATTCTTTGTTGTCCATAGCAACCAATCACAGCTCAGCTTTCCTTTATATATATGAGCTCTGGTATAATCAAGGCAGAGTGATTGGTTGCTATGGGCAACAGAGGACATTATTATAAGACATTGTAATATACCTCCCCCATTGTGTCTTTTATAGTAATAATAATCTTTGTTTCCCATAGCAACCAATCACAGCTAAGCTTTCCTATATTATTAAGCTCTAGTATAATTAAATATGAGCTGTGATTGGTTTCTATGTGCAACAGAGGACATTGTTATTATAAGACAATGCAATCTATCTCCACCATTGTGTCTATTATAATGTGTATTAGTAATTCGTACCCCTCGAAGAAACATACGTCAGGGCGGGGGCTGTGTGCATGGACCTCAGTAATTATTACCTGGTTACAGGTAGAGCTCATGCACTTCTCAGATGTTCTGTTCTGCACCTGCAGTTTGATGTCTGTGCTTCCCTGTAATCCTGCTGTTATGTATTACCTCATGTACTATGCTGCTATTGTACTGCACATTATGTGATCTGTTATTTGTACCATAGTAAGTGCTCCCCCACTCTGAGTCCCCCTTGTTACTGGTTTATGTATCAGCAGTCATGGCTCACTGTTTATGGTATTTATGTTTTCACTGTATTTTTTTTCCATTAATAAAAATAACTTTTCAACTTGCAATTGTAAGTGGTTCATTTCTTATCTTTTTGGTGATGTAGTAATTATACAGTATAGTAATATCCAGAACAATTATTATAGGGAATCTATCAGTAGGTTTGGGCAGCCAGTAGGGCATTATACAAAGACGTCCATGGTCCCTCTATTATGGCGCTCCAGTGTGCTGTTAATATGTCAGATTTTATAGATATGCAGAGTATCCTGTTTGGTGCACTGGGGGCGTCCTTTACCCCATGCCCGCTCCTCATCACCCCCTAACGAATAAAGAATACTAGAGGAGGAGCGGGCAGGGGTGAAGGACGCCCCCAGTGCACCAAACAGGATAATCTGCATATCTATAAAATGTCTCTTACATATAAACAGCACACTGGAGCGCCAGATTAATAAAGAATAAATCCCAACACTTATGAGTACGATAAAATATTATTATTATTATTATTATTATTATTATTATTATTATTATTATTATTATTATTATTCTATGGTTATCTATAATTATAAAGAAATTGGGGGCGATTGCTCAAGCAGAGTTATAGTTATAATATTCGTTGTTACCCATAGCAACCAATCACAGCTTAGTTTTCCTATATTAATAAGGCCTGGTATAATTAAATATGAGCTGTGATTGGTTGCTATGGGCAACAGGGCATATTCTTATAAGGCAGCAATACTTTTATTATATTATATAATCATCCCATTATTATATAATATTGCAATATACTATACTGTATATTTCCTCCATTGTGTCTTTATGTGACTTAGTGTTATACAGTATATTAGGCTATGTACATACACATAGGGGGAGATTTATCAAACTGGTGTAAAGTAGAATTGTCTTAGTTGCCCCTAGCAACCAATCAGATTCCACTTTTTTTTCTTCACAGATTCTTTAAAAATGAAAGGTGGAGTCTGATTGGTTGCTAGGGGCAACTGAGCCAATTCTACCAGTTTGATAAATCTCCCCCATAGCGTTTAATTAGAATAGAAATCCAAAATAAGTAAATACAAAAGAAATCCATCTACATGTTACAGATACAGACAGTCACAGTACTTTTTGTTTGACATTTCTTACATAAAGTTATATAACTTTAAAGACGGTAATTTTTTTTTTCCCCACATTTTCAAAGAGCGGCATTAGTAAGGGGTAAGACGGCCACTCTGCTGTCATCATTGGGTGTGTTGGAAACTGCAGGGCTGCTCATGCCTTGCTTCAGCACAGTTAGCTATCGCTAGCACTACTGCATGCAGCACTATGGATACTGAGGCTCCCCTTGATTTCTAGTCTAATGAATATTAGCATTAGTGTACAAACACACAAACCTGATCCACAGCATATTTCTCGCTGTGAATTCCCAGCGAAATCCGCTGCGGATCCCTTCCTGTTGGTTTCTATGAGAGGACATATTGACATCCCGCTGTGACTATGTAAGTTACAGCCAGGGCAGTTTCTAGGGCATTTTCGCAACAGGGCAAATCTTGATAAAAGTGCCCCCCTCCCCCTCCCCCCCCCCCATCACTCAGTTCAGCCCTGGGAAAGGAAGGGGGGCTTTTATCAAGATTCGGGTTACTAGGAAGAAGCAGTGTGTGTACTGCAGCATAGAACAGTGTTGCACCCCTAACAGATAAAGTTCTACTGAATACAAAATATACAAAAACATCATTCAGGGACTTACAGGTGATGTCATCTTTGATCTGAGGCGTCACTTTCTTTTTTCTCTCTATCGGGCCCAGACCTCCACAACAACTTCTTGCAGCTACAATTCGTTTCTTCAGAACCTGCCAGACAGACATCTTAGGCTTCCGCACATTTCTAGCAACTTCCTTCCATTTTTCCCTCATTATAGTCTCCCAAATTATAGTAATTCTGCTTTTTGGTGCACTAAAGTCAGTAGGTATCTGGGTTACCCCCTGTATGCAGGATCCCCTGCAGTGCCCCCATATAGTAATAATGTCCCCTGCTGTGCCTCCATATAGTAATAATGCTCCCTGATGTGCCTCCATATAGTAATAATGCTCCCTGCTGTGCTTCCATATAGTAATAATGCCTCCTGCTGTGCCCCATATAGTAATATAGGATAGTATATAGGGCTGTATATAGGACTGTGTATAGGATAGTATATAGGGCTGTATATAGGACTGTGTATAGGATAGTATATAGGACTGTGTATAGGATAGTATATAGGACTGTGGATAGGATAGTATAATGGGCTGTATATAGGACTGTGTATAGGATAGAATATAGGACTGTGTATAGGATAGTATATAGGGCTGTATATAGGACTGTGTATAAGATAGTATATAGGGCTGTATATAGGACTGTGTATAGGATAGTATATAGGGCTGTGTATAGGATAGTATATAAGGCTGTGTATAGGATAGTATATAGGGCTGTGTATAGGATAGTATATAGGACTGTGTATAGTATAGTATATAGGACTGTGTATAGGATAGTATATAGGACTGTGTATAGGATAGTATATAGGGCTGTATTATACAGCCCGATTTACTATCCTATACACAGTCCTATATACTATCCTATACACAGTCCTATATACAGCCCTATATACTATCCTATACACAGTCCTATATACTATCCTATATACACCCCTATATACTATCCTATACACAGTACTATATACTATCCTATACACAGTCCTATATACAGCCCTATACACTTTGCTATACACAGTCCTATATACAGCCCTATATACTATCCTACACACAGTCGTATATACAGCCCTATATACTATCCTATATACTATGCTATACACAGTCCTATATACTTTCCTATACACAGTCCTATATACTATCCTATACACAGTCCTATATACTATCCTATACACAGTCCTATATACAACCCTATATACTATCTTATACACAGTCTTATATACTATCCTATACACAGTCCTATATACAGCCTGTATATAGGACTGTGTATAGGATAGTATATAGGACTGTGTATAGGGCTGTATATAGGACTTCAGCCACGTAACCCAACCCCTCCCCCCCTCCTCCGGGAAAAAAACAACAGCATTATACTTACCTAATCCAATCCTGGCATGGAGAAGGCCTTTATCTTCTCCCCTCTTCACCTTGCCGGAGGCCGGAGGGATCCCCCAGGATGCCCGATGACGTAATTCCTGCGCCTGCTGCGGGATCCGTCATCAGCTGCAGAGACAAGGGGCCGCACTGAGGACATCAGTGAGGGATGGAGGGAGGCTAGTGCCCGGAGCCCCGTGGTGTCCAGGGTAAGAGGTCCTGGTTGGGCAGGGAGCAGGGGGGGTTGCTGGTACCAGCACCGATGCCATGAGTGCGCGGGGGCCGGGCCCGGCCCGCCCGGTCCTAGAAATGGCCCTGGTTATAGCCCCGTTAAACCCCCCACATACTATACCTGCTCGACACTCCTGCTTGGTTTGGGGGCTTCCGGCATCTGGACATTCCCCTCAACCAATCAGTGTGCTGCATCAGGGCAGTGCACTGATTTGCTGAGGAGGACGTCCAGCCAGGAACCCCCAAAGCAAGCTCGAACATGGAGCAGGTACAGTATGCTCCGGCCAGCGGGGGGTTAACAGTTGTCAGTTACTGTCAGTTACATACTGCTGGATGTTCCCCTCAGCAAATCAGTGCGCTACCCTGCCCTGTTCCCCTCAGCAAATCACTGCCACAGCACACTAATTGGCTGAGGGGGAGCCCCCGAAGCAAGCCAGTGCTTGAGCACCAACCCGGTACCCCTGGATAGAATGGTGCCATAAAGGGAACCGGGCCGCGGATCGAAAAACGGACCGCGGCACCGGCTTCCCTGTGACGGCTCCGTTTTATCCCTGTGTCAGATTGAAGAGGATCTACCTGATGGTGCCTGATGGTACCTGGTGGTACCAATATACACTTATTACGGGAAATGCTTATAAAGTGCTTTTCTCCCTGCACTTACTACTGCACCAAGGCTTCACTTCCTGGATAAAATGGCGATGTCACTTCCTGGATAAATGGTGATGTCACGCCCCGACTCCCAGAGCTGTGCGGGCTGTGGCTGCTGGAGAGGATGATCGCAGAGGGATGCTCAGTGTCCCTCCAGTGCCCTGTGTCCCTCACTGTCCCCCTGCCATGACCCTTTATGTGCATTTCCCTTAATAAGTGTATATTAGTGATTTGTATAACTTTATTTTATTTTTTTTTTGGGGGGGGGGGGGCAATACAATACTTTAATAAAAAAAATTTTTGCTTCTCCTTTAATCAATAAATATTAGGCTATATTAATGAGAAACTAGGACATTTGTATGAGAGCACAAACATGATTCTTTTCATTCTTGAAGAATGTTTTGCAAATGTAGTGAAATAAACTCACTGAAATATTTGATATGGACACGAATGAAATGACTAAATGATCTGTACAATAAAGTTATTATGTTATTTAAATGATGCAATGAAAAACTTAAAGAATAAGCAAATGAATTGATGAATTTATTATTTGCATTATTTTCCTTAGAATAAAGGACTTATAATAACCAATTCTTTACTGTTTCTTATTTTATGCTTAGAAGAGGTGACTTCAGTTCCAGGTAATTGATCTCATATATTGTAGATTTTTCTGTTTTTCTGTTACTACAGCGAGGGACAACACACACACACACACACATACAAAATAGGGGAACAGGTACCCCTATTATAATGAAGAGAATCCAAACAGGGATTCCTACTCAAGAGCAGCAAGCTTCTGCTTCTGAGTGGGCCGTGTCTGTTGTTATTTAGCAGGCTGTATACCCTGTATGCATGCCTCCTGCTCAAATTACCAGCCAGGCAGGGGTTAAGTTTGGATGTACTGTATAATCATTTAACCCCTGTCTGGCTGGTAAACTAATCAGAAGGCATGCATATAGGGTAAAAAACAATTAAACAGACTTGTAACTTGATACTCCCCCACCCCCAATATACTATGCGCCTATAATACACAAGTCTTCTTATGTATTGGGAGGCTTCTGGGCCCCTTCAAGCACTATCACAGGGTGCGAGCCTAACGCTATACCCTGGTATAATGCCAGAGCAGTGCCCATAGTGTAAATTCATGCCAATACAACATAGGAAATATCTTCTTCAGAATCCATGTTCCCACATATTAATGGTAATATTCCTCTCATTTTAAAAGATGGCGAGGAAGAGGAAGAGAGAACTGATCGACCTTTATGAAGAGGAGACGTAAGTACAAGATTTTATATCACTGCAAATCCACACTTACTGTACTACACCTTATCTTATATACTATTCACAACACAAAGCTCATCTATTATATTACCATCACTTTCTCTTAGCCAAAGACAGGTCATATATTCTCCTTACATTACAATGGATCTTTTTTATTTTTTAATAAATTGTTCACTTATCCTTATATGCCTATGCTATGTTGTATCTTGTATCGCTGGAATTCTGACAGTAAAATCTATTTTTTATATCACAGATCAATGACCACCACCATGAAGAGGAGGAAGGACCCCGACCTGCAGCCAGAAGAAATAGCTGCATTCCTGAACCTGCTTGGTAAAATTCACTGCACCTTCCAACGATTGTAGTTTTCCTGCTTTAGGCCATGTTCACACATGGCATAAACATCGACCATTATTTGACAGGGCCGCTGTTTGCTGTGTCAACTAACAGCCGATGTCTCAGATTTTTACCCGGCTGATACTGCAGTATTGGCCGTATGAACATAACTTCATTTTAATTGGAATGCGGGCACATTTAGGTGTGCCCCCACTTCAATTAGCCATAGAGCACAATATACAGGATCTGCAGCAGATTAAATGCTGTGTTCCATCATTTACCTAAATTGACTGTGTGGGCCTTACCTTGTGATCAGCATTACCAGCCATATTCATTATAAGAAAAACACCTGTGATAAAGCCCGGTAATGCTGGTCACATGACAAAGCCCAGACAATCAATTCATACAAAACTGCAGAGACCAGATAATCTATTAGGATTTCCCGCCATCTGAAGGGAATAGGGCTGAGCAACAGGACCAGATAGAGACACAGCTGCTTGTACTGTGCTGTGCCCTGACAACAATCAAAGGGACAGAAATACGTATACTCCAATAATCTTCTTGTCATTTAAAAACTGTGTTGAATTGAAACAATCTTTTATTCAACTTGTTTCTTAGACGACAAGGACATCCAACTGTTTTTGGCCAAGGACATCTGCCTACGGATCTCAGACAAGGTACTTATATACTGCTTGGGTGAATTGTGTGTGTGAGGATGATGGTCCTATAATATTACACATAGACATATAATCACCACATATAGCTAAAACATAACTCCTTTCTTCTCTTACTAGTATCTGCTAGCAATGACCCTCGCGTACTTCAAGAGAGCTGGACTGACCATCGAGGAGTATAAAGAATACTTTTTTGCATCCCTGTGAGTTTATTCATGTGTATATGTCTAAGGGAATGCTGTCAAGTAATTGTAAATCTGATGCTTCAAGTCAGCTTTTCCATCATAGTTTGTTAAACAATTATGTTCATTACATAGGAGAAAGGTGAAAGGGGATTTTATTATTTATATGCAGAGAAAGCATAAAAAGCCTATAGATTTTAGCATGTAGCATTTGTACCATATAGGTTCATATCAACATAATTTCACATTGTTACTATTATTAGATCCATACAAGATTCTTTTACACTGATATGGAAGTATATAGTAAACCATGACTTCACTTTCTCTTCTTCAGTTATCTAGCGAACCAGTTTGAAGAAGATGAGGACTTCAGATACGAGATCTACGCGTGGGCCTTAGGAAGATCCTGGGAATGGCGGAAGGAAGAGCTGCACGACCAACGGAACTATTTGCTTTACCGGATGGACTTCAGAGCTTGGATTGACCAGACCACGTGTGAAGAGGTTAGTAATCAAAAAGATATGTATAGCCAGAAGTGTAGTCTATGATTATGAATCCTTCATGAAAAGATGATTCAATCATAAATTATTTAATTCCAGATCATGGCACAGGACCCTTTCCACTGGGCATGGATGCGACAGAGGCGTCCCCATCACAGCTGGGCCATTCGTTGGTGGAGGAGGAGCGCATGGGAGTTCCAAGTACAAGGCCCATGGGGTTACCCATATTCATGCGCTCGCTGCAGGAACATCGTTTTGTATCCATGCAGGTGGAAAGTGGTCGGTAACATCCTAAGCCAGATCGACACAGCAGTGGACCCTGGAACATCGATTGAGATCCTCGACTAAGAAGACCATGACGGATGACCCAAAGGAGCAGGTAATGTAAAACACATGCATGCACACACACATCATTCCCTTTACCCTCCAACACACCAACACAGTACTTTTAAAGGGGTTTTCCAGGAAAAATTTACTGATGAGCTATCAACAGGATATCCCATCAGTCACTGATCGGTAAGGTGCCAACAACCGGCAGCCACACTGATCAGCTGAGCATACCGCACTGCATAGTGAATGATGTTTGTCTCTGGTCACTGTGTAGCAGTGACAATGTGAAACTGTAGCTCAGCTCATATTCTCTTGAATGTCACCTGAGCTGCAGTTACATATCATCACCACTACACAATGCACTAAGACAGACTGATTACTGTGTAGTGGGGTCACTGAACAACTGAATGACGTTGGTGTCGGGTGTCGGTAATTCAGTGACTAATGAGCAATCCGGTGGATAGCTCGTCAGTACATTTCGTGTAGAAAACCCCTTTAAAAGTCACACACACTGACACAAATTAACATATACACTCTCTCTACACAGCCCCAACTAAATGATTGATGATATATAGTGTTATCCTCCCTTAGAATGCCAGAGGAAGGGCAATACAGTGGCCATGGCTTCCCTGCAGGTTTCCTCCACAGGGGGTTTTTCCTGTCCTGTGTGTTGCTGTACGCTCTTCGTGAGTGATGGGTGGTAACAATCACAACACATACATACACACATACATACAATAAATTTCTCTTTAACCCTCCTTACTTGGTCACTGAGTCTTTTCTTGTGTAAGCAGTATATGGCGGTATCTGTAATGTATTTTTGATAATATTCTCACTTCTGATCACACTACAAAAGCATACAAAGACCTTATAAAAGGGGTTACCTACTTATCATTTACACAAATGAAAATTAAAAGCAGCAGCACTTATTTATTTCTTTTCATCAGGTATTCGTAGTCTACAAACAGCCAATGGTCAGTTTGGCAATGTTCAGCTGCTTTGCCAGGGTATGCGGTACTAATGCTCCATTAATTTTCTAAGGGGGTCATTGAACATTGCCCCTCTCTGCGCTCAGCAATGTTCAAAGGCCACATGGAAAACAAATGCAGCGCTTGCTTTGCATAGCCAGTCTGTTCATTTGGTGAAACAATTTTTCTAAAATCTCTTGATCAGTAGCAGTCCCAGCAGTCAGACCACTCCTGATGTGGTAGTCCTCTCCTGTAATGTCAATAGCAGTTAAAGGGGTTATGAAGCAAAAATCTTTATCTTTCAAATCAACTGGTTCCAGAAAGTTACATAAATTTGTAATTAACCTCTATTAAAAAATTGCAAGTCTTCCAGTACTTATCAGCTGCTGTATGTCCCGCAGGAAGTGATGTTTCCTTTTCAGTCTGACACAGTGCTCTCTGCTGACATCTCTGTCCTAGACTGGAAGTGTCCAGACCAGCAGCAAATTCCCATAGAATACCTTTTTCTGCTCTGGACAGTTCCTGTCTCGGACAGAGATGTAAGCAGAGAGCACTGTGTCAGACTGAAAAGAAAACACCATTCAGGAGGAGGTAGTGTCCTAAAGATACAGGGGTAGCTGGAGAGCAGGACGGGAGAACGGAATGCCAGATCACACAGCAGCGCAGAACTGCTTGTTGGATCTGGAAACTTGACAGCATGAATATATGCATACCTGTGCTCTCAGTTTCCCAGTTATTGCCCCCCCCCCATCCCTTTTACACAGGGAGATGTGTGGCTGATAATGATAAATTTTAAAATCAGCTCAAAAGATGCAAGCAGCTGAAGATCCCTAATTTTCCCGTTTCTCAGCTAATCGCTGTCACTTTTACAAAGGGCGATTATCAGCCGAAGGAGCATTTCTAGCAACGCTCCTGGCCAATAATCGGCTCATGTAAAATACACACTGTCTCTGAAAGAACCAAGAGGCTGCAACACCATTAAGCAAGAGACACGACTAACCAAACAACACCATAAAGAACAAGGAGATCTCCAAACAACGGTATTGAGAAGTACAAGTCAGGGTTGAGTTATAATAAATTTTAAATTCTGTGTTCTGCTGGTCAGATGATCAGAGGTTGTGATGTGTTTTTGTATACTCATTTTTCACCAGAATAAAGAACAGGAGAAATCCTATTTGAACAGACCTTCTGTGTCAGTGTCTCTGACTGGTTTTTGCACTGTTTATGTGCAGTATATATGAGTTATTCTCAAAGAGTTCTGCATATTTTATTCTATGGAGCCAGTTATTACATTTGCCAGCAGGAGACTGGAAGTCACTGGACCAGGAGCCCCAGGGGACTGGGGTAGGTCAGTATTCCTTAGTTTTCATTTAAAAAATTGGATCCCAGAATACGCTTTAGTTCACTTTAAGGCCAAGTTCACATACTGTACAAACATCACTGCTTCATTGAATAGCAGTCTATGGAATCTTGGCCGTAGTATATACACCATGTATACACTATGGCCGTGGTTCTCTGCGGCCACAGAAAATATTTGACAGTTCTATTTTGTGCGGCCTATATTTAGTAAGGTCTGATAGTGAACGAGATAGACTGTGTTATAGTGTAAAGTATGGCTCCTGGCTGTACTTTACATTGTGGTCTATGGCAAATTGAAGCGTGGGCACACCAGAATGTGTATGTGTTCCAATTAAAATAAAGCAATGTTCATCTGGCTGATACTGTAGTCAAACAACAGCCGATGTTCATACACTGTGTGAACATGGCCTAAAAGGACAGAAATCGGTCCCTTAAAATTCCAATAGATGAAAACCTTTTATACTCAGCATGAAAACAGATTTATCAAGATGCCTCAAACCCAATCTGCCTGTTTTTTTTAAAAAACTATTCACAGCTCAGGTCTCATTTTACCAAAGCTTCTTAAGATATAAAACCTGAGCTGTGACTGGTTGCTGTGGGGAAAAAAATCTGAAAGTGAAGATTTTAAGGCAGCTTAATACATCTGTGTCAATGTGTTGTTGTTGTTTTTTTTATTATTATACTACAAGTAGAAAAGTCATTAGAAGCCCAATAGAGAACATGTTTCCAATGAAAGTCAGAGGGTCCTGATGCAGAGTAGCTATCAGTAGAGATGAGTGAACCTCAAGCATGCTCGAGTCCATCCGAACCCGAACGTTCGGCATTTGATTAGCGGTGGCTGCTGAAGTTGGATTAAGCCCTAAGGCTATGTGGAAACCATGGATATAGTCATTGGCTGTATCCATGTTTTCCAGACAACCTTAGAGCTTTATCCAAGTTTAGAAGCCCCCGATAATCAAATGCCGATCGTTCGGGTTGGAAAGGACTCGAACCCGAACCCGGTTCACTTATCACTAGCTTTCAGATAGCTTTCAAATAGACCCCCATATGGCCTCTGGTGCACTGGTTACATCTGTAGCCTTAGCCTCAGGGCTGTATGGATCAATAGGGGGTTACCTGACTTCAGATCTTACAAGGGGTCGGGCCAGCAGGGCATGGTCTAGGTAAGGCCCTATTCCATGGAACTATATCGGCCATAATCGCTCGTTTGCTCCTCTATGTCGGCCCGTGGAATAGGGGCTTTAGGATGGAAGTTTTAATGGACCCAAGTGTTTAGTAAGGGAGGGGGGGGGTCACACACAGTATTGTTGGTAGTATGATCACTTATGTCCTGTGTTCCTATTCATGGAGGGGGGGGGGCAGAGTGTGCAGGAAAGGTAGAGAAGCGTGGATATGGTAATATGGTACTGCCAAGGTATAAGGAAGAGCACATGATACTGCCATGATGTATTGTCCATACAGGAACACAGGATGAAGCAGGTCAGTGGAGGCCAAGAGCAGAAGTAGTCAGTACAGAACTGCAACATTGTTGAATGGAAACATTAAAGGGTACTTTGGCCATGTAAAACTTCTGATATATTGTTGCCCTTTCATACAACATAATAAACATGCTATTCTCACCACATGGGTCGCTTCCAAGGCTAAGGCTCCATTTACACAGAAAGATTATCTGACAAAGAATTTAAAACCCAAACCAGAAACAGACTATAAACAGAGATCAGGTCATAAAGGAAAGCCTGAGATTTCTCCTCTTTCAAATCCGCAGGCTGGTCTAAAATCACAACAATTTGGAACAAGACCTGTAAGTAACATGCATAACCCACCAGGATCACATCATGTTGTCAGCAGAGAGAGGTAACAGCACAGTTCACACCCTGCACACATTTAAAATCCACGGCTGCAATTTTTAGTGGCAGTTTCCCTCCCCGGCAATGTAGGACACAAGGTGGTCAGACCAAAGTCTAAACACGGGTACAAGTAACTTCTCACTCTACAAGTATTCTCTCAAGTTCCGTCAGAGTACATTGCTACATTGGGTTAGGACTCCGCCAACAAACTCTTCTCCTCTATGCTACTCTACTCTACTTTCAACTGTTCAAGCACCGCTATAACTACCTCTCTTCTACTCTACTCCTCAAGGCACCTCCTCAAGCACAAACAAGTTTAAGTAGTAAGTCCGTGTAAAGATTCAGTTTTTTCTACAAAAGTGTATTGTACTACTAAGAGACTGCACAGTAAAGCTGTTATATTTGTATATCACTAGCACTCCTTTCCTACGGACCAGTACCCATACACACAAACCGCACACCCTGGGTTATTTTTCCCCTTTCTGTGGGTGGTGCTACCGATAGTCTGGGTGGGTCAATTGGCACTCAGGACTACCGTCACAAGAACCCAAGGGAGCCATCACAACCCGACCGGTCACCGACTATTTTGGGGATTACAGCCAGCCACAACATAAAGCAGGTACTACCATCATACCTGTGTGCTGGACTAGCACTGTGCATAACAACTATACCATCTTTGGCTAAGCTGTACAACAGAACTGATAGCATCCATTAATCATAGAAACACACCACACTAACAGTTCATGGTAGGAGTTGTAGTTTTGCAGCTTGTGGCCATCCAGGTTGCAGAACTACAACCCCCATTAATCCCTATTGACAGTTCATAATAAGAGTTGTAGTTCTGTAATAGAATACAGGATGGCAGAATGACACATAGACACATGAATAACACATAGACACATGAATGACAAAGGACACGAGGGGGGAGCATGGCATAGTACAAAGGGGGAAGAGGGTGGCATGCTATAAAAGGGGGAGAGGGTGGCTCGTTACACAGGGGGGAGGTGGTGACATGGTACTTAGGGGGAGCCAGTGGCACGGTACACAGGGGGAAGACGGCAGCGCGGAACACAGGGGGGGGGGGGGCAGTGGCACGGAACAGAGGGGAAGATGGTGGCATGGTACAGGAGGGGGAGACTGTGAGACAATACACTAGGATCAGTAAATCCTGAAGGTAATTCATGGCTTCTTGATAGTTTCCTGAAGGTAAATACTGATTACTGATGCTTTCCTGAAGCCTTTTGATGCCTGATCTGGATTTCCTGTCAGTAAAAACTGACATGGACATATGAATGGGGCCTCAGACTTTTTCAATTATTTATCCTTAATTATAATGCAAGGTCTTCATACCTGCACATACAGGAAGCAAAGTCAGCAAGGCATCAAGTGTGTACTTATATTTATGTGCTTAAGAAAGTAAGTGCTACACATGGAATACATCAAAACATTTACAATTTAAACAGACCCATTGTATCAGAGCACAGCAGATGATAAAGTTGCAGAGTTATTTATATAAGTGCTTTTAGGATGACATACGTATTATCATCAGTATACAGAAGGAAAAGACATTGGGATTTTTTCTATTACAAGAAATATTGGTATTATATGGAGTTATTATGATGCACATAATTACTATAAGAACTTTCTCTCTGCTGTACCCGGTCTGCTGAATTTCCATAAGTTAACCCCTTCAAGACCAAGCCTATTTGCACCTAAAAGACCAGGCTCATTTTTCAAAATCTGACCTGTCTCACTTTATGCTCTTATAGCTCAGTGATGCTTTAATATATGCTAGCGATTCTGAGATTGTTTTTTCGTCACATATGGCACTTTATATTAGTGGCAAAATTTGGTCACTACTTTGTGTGTTTTTTGTGAAAAACATCAAAATATCATGAAAAATTAAAAAAATTTGCATTTTATGAACTTTGAAATTCTCTGCTTCTAAAAAAAGAAAGTTGTATTACATAAATTAGTTACTAAGTCACATTACCAATATGTCCTCTTTATTCTGGCTTCATTTCATAAACATATTTTACTTTTTTAGGGTGTTACGGGGGTTAAAAATGTATCAGCAAATTACCACATTTTCGTGAAAGTTTCCAAAACTGATTTTTTTAGGGACCAGTTCTTATTTTAAGTTGATTTAGGAGGTTTGTATACTGGAAACCCCCATAAGTGACCCCATTTTGGAAACTAGACACCTTAAAGAATTAATCTAGGGGTATAATGAGCATTTTAACCCTACAGGGGCTGGAGGAACGTATTCACCATTAGGCTGTAAAAAAATGAAAAATTAAAATTTTCCAATAATATATACATTTAGATTAAAGTTTCTCATTTTCAAAAGGAACATGAGAGAAAAAGCACCCCAAAATTTGTAACACATGTTCTCTTGAGTACTACGGTACCCCATATATGGGCGTAAACCACTGCATGGGCACACAGCGGGGCTCAGAAGGGAAGGAGCGCCAATTAGCTTTTCCATTGCAGATTTTGCTGAAGAAGTTTCCGAGCGCCAGTTTCCTTTAGTTTGAAATTTTTCAATTTCACGAGGAACAAGAGAAAAAAAGTACCCCAAAATTTGTAACGCAGGTTCTTATGAGTACAACGGTACCTCATATGTGAGCATAAACCACTGCATGGGCACACAGCAGGGCTCAGAAGGAAAGGAGCGCCAATTAGCTTTTTCAATGCAGATTTTGCTGAAGAAGTTTCTGAGCGCCAGGTGTGTTTGCAGAGCCCCTGTAGTGCCAGCGGAGTAAAATCTCGCCATAAGTCACCCCATTTTGGAAAGTGCACCCCTCAAAAAATTCATTTTGGGGTGTGGTGAGCATTTTGACCCCACAGGTATTAGAGGAAAGTTTTCAAAAGTAGACAGTAAAAATGAAAAACTCGAATTTTTCCAATAATATGTTCCTTTAGTTGGAAATTTCTCAATTTCACGAGGAACAGAAGAGAAAATTCACCCCAAAATCTGTAACACAGGGTCTCCTGAGTATAACGGTACCCCATATGTGGGCATAAACCACTGTATGGGCACACAGCCGGGCTCAGAAGGGAAGGAGCGCCAATTAGCATTTTCTCTGCAGATTTGCAGTTTGCAGTGCCCCTGTAGTGTCTACAGAATAGACTCCCCCCAAAAGTCACCCCATTTCGGAAAGTACACCCCTCAAAGAATTCATCTTGGGGTAGGATGAGCATTTTGGCCCCACAGGTATTAGAGGAAAGTATTCAAAATTGGCCAGTAAAAATGAAAAACTTGAATTTTTCCAATAATATGTTGGTTTAGTTTGAAATTTCTAAATTTCACAAGGAACAGGAGAAAAAATGTACCCCAAAATCTGTAACGCAGGTTCTCCTGAGTACAACGGTACCCCATATGTGGGCATAAACCACTGTATGTGCACACAGCAGGGCTCAGAAGGGAAGGAGCGCCAATTTGCTGGAGCAAAACCGCAGCTAGTAACAGTTATTAGAATAGCGCAGTTACTAAAATACAATAAAAAAAATTAGATTACAGGTAATTTGGGGTGGTTCTGGGTAATATGGGGTGGTTCCGGGTAATCTAGAGGTGGTTACGGGCAGTCTGGGGTGGTTACGGGCAGTCTGGGGTGGTTACGGGCAGTCTGGGGTGGTTACGGGTAATCTGGGGTGGTTACGGATAATCTGGGGTGGATATGGTCAACATGGGGTGGTCACAGGCAACTTGCTGTGGTTACAGCAACCAGGGGTGGTTACAGGCAACCTGGTGTGGTTAGAGGCAACCTGGGGTGGTTAGAGGCAACCTGGGGTGGTTATGGGCAATCTGGGGTGGTTGCGGACAATCTGGGGTGGTTACAGGCAACCTGCTGTGGTTACGGATAAACTGAAGTGCTAATAGGTAATCTGAGGTGGGTACCTGTAATCTGGCGTGGTTACGGGCAATCTGGAGGGGGTCACTGGCAATTTGGGGTGATTAGAGGCAAGGTGCAGTGTTCAGAGGCAAGGTGCGGTGGTCAGATGCAAGGTGCGGTGGTCATAGGCGACGTGCGGTGGTCAGAGGCGAGGTGCGGTGGTCAGAGGCGACGTGCGTTGGTCATAGGCGACGTGCGGTGGTCATAGGCGACGTGCGGTGGTCAGAGGCGACGTGCGGTGGTCAGAGGCAACGTGCGGTGGTCAGAGGCGACGTGCGGTGGTCAGAGGCAAGGTGCGGTGGTCAGAGGCAACCTGCGGTGGTTGCGTGCAATCTGGGGGGTTACATGTAATCTGGCATGATTACGGGCAATCTGGGGTGGTTATGCCCAACCTGCGGTGGTTATGCCCAACCTGCGGTGGTTAGGGGCAACCTGGAGGGGTTACAGACAATCTAGAATTGTTACGGATAGAGTGAAGTGCTTATAGCTAATCTGGGGTGGTTACATGTAATTTGGGGTGGTTACAGGCAATCTGGGGTGATTACGGACAATCTGGAGGGGGTCACTGGCAACGTGTGGTGGTTACGGGCAACGTGCGGTGGTTACGGGCAACGTGCGGTGGTTACGGGTAATCTGGGGGGTTACGTGCAATCTGACGTGATTACGGACAACCTGGGGTGGTTACGGGCAACGTGCGGTGGTTACGGGCAACCTGCGGTGGTTACGGGTAATCTGGGGGGGGGTTAGGGGTAATTTGGGAGTAAACTGTAATTATTACTATAATAAAAAGTGTGTGTTTTATTTTTTTGTATGTTTGTCACTTTTTGTACTTTATACATTCATTTTCACTGTCATTTTCTATCACAGTAATCATAGTTCAGTGACAGAGACCAAATTGGTCTCTGTCACTTTAAATTTTCAGAGCTTGGCTGGTTGTGGAGCGCATGCGCACTTCATAACCAGCCAGGACACTGAAGAGGAAGGAGCTCAGTGGATCCGGTGAGTATATGGGGAAGGGGGGGTGACTGGGGGACGGGGGTGACAGGGGGGGTGGGGGGCGACTTGGGGGGTGGGGGGACATCACTTTTTATCCCCTGTCACCAATCATTCATGGTGACAGGGGATAAAAAGTGCCTGGAGCACATGGCACAAGCGATCAGCGGTATATAGTATATACCTCTGATCGCTTGTACCGCGACCCCACAGGGGGGGTCCCCGATGACTGCCCCATGCTCTCCGCTACCTCCGGTGGCGGAGAGCATGGGGCTTTCATTCATTTTTCTTTTTTGATCACTGTGAACAGACATTAGTCTGTTCACAGTGATCGCGGCGGCCATCTTGGATCCGATGGCCGCCGCGGGAGGGGGGGTTAGTGACTGGGGCACTAGGGGGCTGATCTGGGGTCTGATTTTTACTTATTTCATCTCCCCCCACCGTGGATTCACGGTGGGGGGAGATGAAATACAGCAGCGGCACCGGCCCATTAGTGACCGCCGTTTCGGCGGTCACTAAGAGGTTAATGGGGGTCAGCTGCGGGATTGCAGCTGATTCTCATTATCTCCGGTGCCTCACTCAGATGAGAGCGGGATCGCTGTCCCTGCAGCGATCCCGTTCTCATCAAAAAGCCCGTCAAAGCCGGAACGTATATGTACATTCCTACTGCACGGGGCATGTGCAATAGGAACGTATATATACAGATGGCTGACGTGAAGGGGTTAATATACAGTATTAAATTCACAATGTTTGTGCACCTTGTGAGAAAGGAGGAAAGATGATCTCACAACTATAGAGCAAAGAGGGACTTTTTCTTTTTCTTACACGTTGCCATTAATACCTGTTTCCTGGTGGACATCGTTGGGAAATATGAAAAATGATTGAGCTAATTGTTGTTGTTTGCTTATGAGTAGGGAAAAAAACATACACAATTAAATACTTAAAAATGTTTAACACTTTCAACATTTTTTAAAATAATGTGACACGTTACATTTAAAGTATCTTGTTCAAACATATTTCAAGAGGAAAATACATTAAAATAAAAGTCAACACATTTAATTTCACAGTACAGTAAATAAATCATTGGCTGGTCAGCAATTATAAAATACTAGTTTGTTGTTATTGTTATGCCCATGTTTCTTGGCATGTTTTGTTAAAAAAAAAAAGCTCACTGTTCCTCAAACAACTACACTCTGGCCCATGTGATTTCTAACATATTCATAAATCACTTAATTTACCTATAATGTCGCTTTATCCCCGAAAACAGGTCTAAAGCTTTGGCCACTAAGTGTTTCCTTTTCCTGCAGTCTTCTGTTTACTATCTGGTGTTAAGGGAAATCCATCTCTAGTAACAGCTAGATCAGGATAGAACACAGGAATTGGGGACAGGGCTTAGTATGTGATTTGTTTAGGAGAGAGATCCCAAGAGAGTCTGGCCTGTGATGCTGCAAGTCTGTCTGCTACTGATGGTCCACAGTGTTCCTGAAAGGCAAATCAAGACTTCCCTCCTATCTCTCACACTTTACTCTTTAATCAAACATGCAGTCTTGAGGTTGCAAAAATGTTTAGAACAGTTTGTGTTACTGAAAATGTACAACTCTTGGTATCGTACATAATAACACACAGCTTCATTGTAGCTTTACTCCGAGGATAAAATTTCCATTATACTTGAGGTGATTCCATTTAGAGCAAGTTTCTAATAGGCTGATTTCATCAGTGAACATCCAAGCTTCTGACAATTCTTTCACCTCATCTTTTTGTGGCAATTAAATTTCTTAAAGGGTTGATGTGTTCAGGAGGAGCACTCACAATGTCCGTCACCCTTATCCTGTGAGGGTCATAGATACAGTCTTCTTCCAGGTTACTATCAACCATGCCACATCCTGGAGGCACCCAAGCACTGTCATATCCATGGTCATGCCAGGTTAGCCGCATTGGGTGAAGCTGACTGTCAATCTTCTTAACTTTTTCTACCTTTACAGAAAGCTTTAAAACCACTTTCTGATCTTTTTGATTCAGTGGATATCATGAAGCCTTCTGTGCATCTCTACTGACATAGACGCCTTTTCCAAGCATCCCATTATCAGAAACTCTAAATCCATTGGTGATGATACTATAAGCTGCGGTTACACTTGTCCCATGATACATGGTATAGAACCTTCTTCCAGGATACTTATGTGTCATTTCTGTAAATGGAATACCAGCTTGTGTACCTGTAAATTATACAGGAGGTTTCTAATGGGTTGATTTGCAACAAGATTGAGAAAATATGCAATAAAAGAAGATACGACAAAAGAAGTTTTATTACAGGATAAAGATGTACCCTGACAGAAGAAGGAGTCCAAGGTACCAATATGTCTGCGCACACTATTAGGGGTGGTGCCAGTTGAAAAAAAATGTAATAGAAAAAGAAATATCAACTGCACACATTAGATTGCCATCATTTTGGGGGGTTATTTTTGCATTTAGAGTTTTAGGGTGCATTCACACCTACAGGATCCGCAGCAGAAGTGCAGATTTGATGCTGTGTTCAGTTATTTAAATGAAATCTGCTGCGGATCTGCTGTTTAAGGGTGAATGTACCCTTAAACAGCTATCAACACGGGTATTATAGTGCTCAAAAGATATTTTCAGTATACCATAATATTGCTGGACGTTTTGGACAAAACATGAGCTTTATCAACAAGGTATACAGGTTGTATGTACAGAGAATAAACCGTGCTGTAAGCTGAGGTATGAGTGCTATGGCCGCCATCACCTCAGCTTACAACACGGTTTATTCTCTGTACATACAACTGCAGTGTCCCAGAACAGCCCTTCTTATGCTCACACTTTCATTATAAACAGTTCTGTTCTGGAAAGCTATGGTCCACTGCAAACTGCGTGTATTGTGTCCCCCTTCTCAGTATTTAAGTCTGCCATTTCAGTCATTTATTGCATGTGAATTCAGGTATCAGTGTCAAAAGGTATTATGTCGCCTCCTAGTGTTCAAGGATGGTACTCCTCATGTATATTCCTCTGTATATGCCTAATGGTGTGATGATGCAATGGCTGGATGTCACGTGACTGTGCCCTGCTTTCATGGTAACACCAATGGTCATCGAGCTTTTGGCTGGGGTTACCATGTGACTTCCTGTGCTACCTCAGTCTATTCCCTGCCACATAGGGAGTAGGTCGTGAGTCGAGTCTTTGTCCTCCACCTTCAGGAGACAAGTTGTGTTTGTCCTCTCTCCCTGCTAAGAGAGAGAGACCTGCGTGTGCTCTGCTGCTCCAGTCCACTGGCTGTGTTCCTGTCTCAAGTCTCAAGATTCTCATCTGGGTGTCGATTCTTCAGTCATTCTTCAGTTCCTCTCATCATCATCTTCTCAAATCATCAACAGCAAGTATTCAATTCAAGTCTCATTCCACCCAGCATCTCTGCTTCAGTATCACTACTACTCCCATCATTCAGCACGCTAATCTCACAGCCTATTGCAGCATCACCCATTATTCTGCTTTATTCAAGATTGCCTTATTCCCGGTTGCATCCGGAGAGACTGTTACTACTAGTTACCACCGTTACAATAAATACACAACTACCGTTGTTTCTGAACCTTGGCATTGGTGTGATCATTGGTGCCCTGACTAAGGACAACGAAGAATCGCATGCCCAGTATTCCCGCATGGTCAGGAGCCCGGCTTCCAGCTGTAGCACCCTCGTGCCTAAACCGTGACCACTACTTCCTACAGCTGCCCCGATTCCTGCACCCATCCAACATCTGTATAGCGGAGTGGCCCCTAGGGGCCAGGGCATCGCACAACCTGTATACCTTGCTGATAAAGGTCATGTTTTGACCGAAACGTCCAGCAATATTATGGTATACTGAAAATATGCTTTGAGCACTATACTACCATGTTGATAAGTGTTGGGGGCTGCGTTCACACTATGTATATTTCAGTCAGTATTGCAACCAAAACCAGGAGTGGATTAAAAACACAGAAAGGATCTGTTCACACAATGTTGAAATTGAGTGGATGGCCGCCATATAATAGTAAATAACTGCCATTATTTTAATATAACAGCCGTTGTTCTAAAATAACAGCAAATATTTGCCATTAAATGGCGGCCATCCACTCAATTTCAACATCCTTTCTGTGTTTTTAATCCACTCCTGGTTTTGGTTGCAATAATGACTGAAATATACTGACTGAAATATACGTAGTGTGAACCCAGCTTATAAAACTCTAAATGCAAAAATAAAAGCCAAAAAATGATGGCAATCTAATGTGTGCAGAAGAAGGAGTCCATGATATTCATGAATCCCACATTTAGCCTGCCCTATACACTGTGGGGGAGATTTATCAAACATGGCATAAAGTGAAACTGGCTCAGTTGCCCCTAGCAACCAATCAGATTCCACCTTTCATTTTTTGCAGATTCCTTGTAAAATGAAAGATGGAATCTGGTAGCTAGGGGCAACTAAGACAATTCTACTTTACACCATGTTTGATAAACCTCCCCCTATGCATTTAAAACCTCTCATTTACAAATTGGATAACTCCTTCCCACAAATAGTAAATGTACAGACCCTACCAGGAGCGCCCCCCTTTGGAACTCTGTTATGTCTTTTTCTCCTGGAGCCTCACCCAACAGAGCAAAGTGATGCCTAAGCCTCACCAGACTGACTAAGAGGATGATGGGGTCTCACCAGACTGACTAAGAGGATGATGGGGTCTCACCAGACTGACTAAGAGGATGCCGGGGTCTCACCAGACTGACTAAGAGGATACCAGGGTCTCACCAGACTGACTAAGAGGATACCAGGGTCTCACCAGACTGACTAAGAGGACGCCGGGGTCTCACCAGACTGACTAAGAGGATGCCGGGGTCTCACCAGACTGACTAAGAGGATGCCGGGGTCTCACCAGACTGACTAAGAGGATGCCTAAGCCTCACCAGACTGACTAAGAGGATGATGGGGTCTCACCAGACTAACTAAGAGAATGCCGGGGTCTCACCAGACTGACTAAGAGGATACCAGGGTCTCACCAGACTGACTAAGAGGATGCTGGGGTCTCACCAGACTGACTAAGAGGATACCAGGGTCTCACCAGACTGACTAAGAAGATGCCGGGGTCTCACCAGACTGACTAAGAGGATACCAGGGTCTCACCAGACTGACTAAGATGATACCAGGGTCTCACCAGACTGACTAAGAGGATACCAGGGTCTCACCAGACTGACTAAGAAGATGCCGGGGTCTCACCAGACTGACTAAGAAGATGCCGGGGTCTCACCAGACTGACTAAGAGGATACCAGGGTCTCACCAGACTGACTAAGAGGACGCCGGGGTCTCACCAGACTGACTAAGAGGATGATGGGGTCTCACCAGACTGACTAAGAGGATACCAGGGTCTCACCGTCTATGGCGGAAGTCCATGCAAAAATACAAACTATTGCCCATCTACCATTCAATTGTCTCCTAAACTCTGTATAACATTAAAATAGGTACAAAATGAGTCAATACCGTTCTTAACCCAGAGATTATTGCAGCCAGGGAAGGGATTGTGCATCTTATAGTCAGTTTTGTAAAAACTGCCTCCCCTGCTGTATCTCACCAACAACTAGGGGGCGCCTAACTGGTGAAGCCCAAGTCACTCCTTGATATATATCATATTGTATGCAAAATTGGAGTAGGGAGTTGGATAGGGAAATTTCCCTGCAGGAATAAGATAAAGCCCTAATTGTGCTATAAGATATCTATTTCCTGTAAAGTGCAGGAAACTAACTTTAAAGAGGTACTCCGGCAAAAATGTTTTTCTTTCAAATCAACTAGTTTCAGAAAGTTATATAGTTTTGTGATTTACTTCTATTTAAAAGCTTAAAATAATTCGCATATATTCCAGGAGCTTCATTGACTTGCAGGCTAGAATTGTTCTTATGAGATGTATGTGCTTCTTATAGAGGCAAAAATGTAATGGCAATTTATTTTATGTTAGGGAGGAGAACCCTGTCTGACTACAATCAAAGATAAAACAGCTCTCCTATATCTGCTGTGCTATCATGAAAGAAATAAGACCAGTTCTGCCCTGTAAATCTCATTCAGTCATTATAGATTGAGGTTGTGCCTTACAAAGTTCTATAGAGCAACGATTCCTCCAACCACAAACACACGGGTGTGAGGGCGCAGGTCCAACAAAAAAATAATAAAATTGTTTCGGAACCGCTACGGTTCCTTTCTCAAGAGTCATGCATGGAGCAGTTCCGAAACAATTTTATTATTTTTTTGTTGGACCTGCGCCCTCACACCCGTGTGTTTGTGGTTGGAGGAATCGTTGCTCTATTGATCCCTGGAGGATATCGGGAGTGGCTGCGGTCTGTCTCACATGTGCTTCTGAGTGTTGTGCCTCCTAGCTAGCACAACCTTACCAGGTGAGGGTTACCTTGTTTTTTCCTCCCCTTCGTTTTATCTGGTTGATCCTCGCCATGGAGCGCTGTCTCCTTCTTCTTTTTTGTTTACAAAGTTCTAGGCTATTATACCAAAAACATAGGAATAAATACTATAGATGTAAATTTCTATACTATTGAACAATTCCATATGTGTGTATATATATATATATATATATATATATATATATATATATATACACTACCGTTCAAAAGTTTGGGGTCACCCAAACAATTTTGTGTTTTCCATGAAAAGTCACACTTCTTTACCACCATACGTTGTGAATTGAATAGAAAGTAGAGTCAAGACATTGACAAGGTTAGAAATAAGGATTTGTTTATGAAATAACATTGTTTTTACATCAAACTTTGCTTTCGTCAAAGAATCCTCCTTTTGCAGCAATTCCAGCATTGCACACCTTTGGCATTCTAGCTATTAATCTGTTGAGGTAAGCTGGAGAAATTGCACCCCACGCTTCTAGAAGCAGCTCCCACAAGTTGGATTGGTTGGATGGGCACTTCTGGCGTACCATACGGTCAAGCTGCTCTTACAACAGCTCAATGGGGTTCAGATCTGGTGACTGCACTGTCCACTCCATTACCGATAGAATACCAGCTGCCTGCTTCTGCTGTAAATAGTTATTGCACAATTTGGAGGGGTGTTTAGGGTCATTGTCCTGTTGTAGGATGAAATTGGCTCCAATCAAGCGCTGTCCACTGGGTATGGCATGGCGTTGCAAATTTGAGTGATAGCCTTCCTTATTCAGAATCCCTTTTACCCTGTACAAATCTCCCACCTTACCAGCACCAAGGCAACCCCAGACCATCACATTACCTCCACCATGCTTAACAGATGGCGTCAGGCATTCTTCCAGCATCTTTTCATTTGTTCTGCGTCTCACAAATGTTCTTCTTTGTGATCCAAACACCTCACACTTGGATTCATCCGTCCACAACATTTTTTCCAGTCTTCCTCTGTCCAATGTCTGTGTTCTTTTGCTCATCTTAATCTTTTTCTTTTATTGGCCAGTCTCAGATATGGCTTTTTCTTTGCCACTCTGCCCTGAAGCCCAAAATCCTGCAGCCGCCTCTTCACGGTGGATGTTGACACTGGTGTTTTGCGGGTAATATTTAATGAAGATGCCAGTTGGGGACCTGTGAGGCGTCTGTTTCTCAAACTAGATGTCAGGACCAGTCACACGAAACACACAGAGACAGTGAGCCCTGAGCTCAGCCCCTCTCACTGTCCCTACCTAATTGCCGCAATCTGCCCTAAAATGGCAGCGGACAACTTGGCGGCGATCCCTGGCCTGGATACGTGAAACAGTAGACAAGACAAAACGAACAAACACAATAAGAATAGTCAGCAATCCGGGTCAGAACAGTCGGGCAGCGCAGTACAAAAACACAATCCAACAAGCAAGGTCAATAAACAGGCAATATGGTCAGGGGCAGGCAGCAAGCAAGCAAGGTCAAAAGAAACTAAGCAGGAGTCAGGAGAAAACAGAAAACAGAACACACAAGCAGGCAGAGACTAAGTCAATAACCGGCCAGGCACAGGCAGAAGCTAATATCATAAATAGGACACCAGGAACCAAGTCCAGAAGATGATAGGAGGGACCAGCTGTCAATCACTGAGGCAAAGGCAGGTTAACTGTTACATGACCAGAGGAAACTTAGAAGAACAGATACGGGTGGGGCAGGGAAAACAATTAGCAGACCAGAAGGAAAAAGACACAGTTCAGACTGGCAAAAACAAAGGCAACCAAAACACAGAATAAATGGAAGATTATGGCCAAAAGCGCAGTCTCGGTCGTACCTTACGCACCGAGGACTGCGCCAAAGTTGCATTCATGACAGTACCCCCCCTTTTATGAGGGGCCTCCGGACCCTCATTAGACATACCAGGAGTGGGTGGAAAATGACCTCTTACCACACAGGTTTGAATGTCACTGGAGATGTCACTGTCAGTCTCCCACTCATCAGCGCAAGCATCCAGGTGACTAACTAAAGGTTCACTGACAGGCTCGATATCAATAATTATGCTACTGACATCAGACACAGACTCAGCTTCCATGTTGCAATTATTCAAAGTTACAGTGTCATTTTTGGCTGGACACATAGATTTCACACTAGGTTCAGCAGAGCAACAATGCATACCCACACCACTTTGAGGTACCTGTGCGCCCAGGTGACTCTCCTGGTTGTCACCTGGACGCTGATGTTCTGGCCGCAGGGGACGCTTGGGACAGTGGCAAATGAAGTGTCCGCCATCACCGCAGCAGAAACAGAGTCCATATAATCTCCGATGTTCATGTCTGGTCCTGATGCCCATAACTCCCAGTTGCATAGGCTCGACCTCCGAGATAGCAGGCGGAGAAATAGTTTCTTTCAAAAAGACAGATGAACGGACAGAAGGGTCAGGAAAGTCAGGACCTGCTTTCTCTTTTTGTCTATCCCTGAGCCTGCGGCCTATGCGTACTGCCAATCCATTGCCTGCTTCAGGGTAAGGGGATCTGGATGACCTGTCCAGGCATCTTTAATGCCATCCGACAACCCCTGCTTAAACAATGCTTTAAGCGCAGCCTCACATAGGGCTGGGCGATATTGGCCTAAATCAATATCGCGGTTTATCGCATATGTAGCTGCGGTAACGATAATTGGACGATAACTATGACACGCCCCCTTTGTAAGCCACACCCCTTTTACAAGCCACACCCACTTGGCCATACAATCTATCTATCTCCTATGTATCTATTATCTATCTATCTCCTGCCTATCTATCTATCTCTCTGTCTATCTATCTCTCTATCTATCTCTCTATCTCTCTCTCTCTATATCTCTCTCTCTATATCTATCTATCTATCTATTTATCTCCTTGATTGATCAATAGATAATAGATAGATAGGAAGGAGATAGACAGATGGATAGATAGAAGATGGATAGATATGAGATAGATAGGAGATAGATAGGAGATAGGAGATAGATAGGAGATAGATAGATAGATAGATAGATAGATAGATAGATATAGAGAGATAGATAGATAGATAGATAGATAGATAGATAGATAGATAGATAGATAGGAGATAGATAGATAGGAGATAGATAGATAGATAGATATAGAGATATAGATAGATAGATAGATAGATAGATAGGAGATAGATAGATAGATAGATATAGATAGATAGATAGGAGATAGATAGAAGAGATGCCAATTGCTTTGTAAATAAATCTACACCTTTTTACATTTGTGTCGAAAACAGCGACGTTTCTGACCACAATCGTGGTCTTCTCTCAAGCCAAATGTTATTTGGCTTGAGAAAAGACCACGGTTGTGGTCAGAAACGTTGCTCTTTTTCTCATTGGTTGCTGAACAGGTTGGAGGAAGTCTTGTGTGCTGTGTGTGCAGGGACGCACAGACAGCACATAGGGGACTGGCCGTGATGCTCTGACAGGCCGGGCAGGTGGCGGGGGCGCTGGGACGTGCAGGTGGCGGCTCCGCTGTGCTGTGCCGGGCTGCTGAGAGAGGCATGTGCTGGCCGCGGGAACTGGTTGAGACGAGCAGGGGCGGTGTACAGTGCCGGATGGGTGACACGGGGTGCGCTGACACGCCAGGAGGTTGGGGGATGCGGGGACGGGCGGGTGGCGGCTCCGTTGTGCTGTGCCGGGCGGGTGATGCGGGGCGCTCTGACACACAGTGGCAGTCTCCTATGTGTTGTCTGTGTGTCCCTGCATACACAGCACACAGACATCCTCCAACCTGTGCAGGGATCAGGGCTCAGACAGGGAGATGAAAGTGAAAATTACCGCAGATACCGTCCTGGCAAAGTTGAGGTCGGTTAACCGACGCCAGTGACGGTATCGGTATTTTCACGGTATACCGCCCAGCCCTAGCCTCACACCACCCGGTGGTCACACTATGACGTCTGAATTCGGCACAGTAATCCTCGACTGGTCTCTTGCCCTGGCGAATGGTCAGTAACTGCGTCTCAGCTAGACCCACATGATCTGGTTGAGCATAGATGGCTCCCAGAGAAAGAAAAAAATGCTCTAAATCGCTCCACTCCTCAGCCTCAGGAGGGAGTTTAAGAGCCCAGGCCTGGGGATCTCCCTGCAACAATGAGACAACTATAGCTACCATTTCCTGCTCTGTAGGGAAGTGATTTACACGGAAATACAGCAAACAAGAATTCTTAAAGGTCTCAAATTTGTCTCTATTCCCCAAAAAACGGTCTGGAAGCAACATTGTGGCCTTAGCAGATCGCACTACCACTGGGGGTGTCACAGCCCCAGCCTGGTTAGCTGTAAGGACACAAACTTTATCAGCCAGCTCAGCTACCAGTACTGCCAAACCCTTCACTTGGGTGACTAGGTCCATGTCTATCAGCATATTGACCTGGTTAGCCAGCTTGACTACCAGGCCTGACACCCCCTCCACCTGGGTAGCAAGATCCTCCACCGTAGTCATGGCACCAGAGGGGGCAGTAGATTTATGGGCCGGTTATTATGTCAGGACCAGTCACACGAAACACACAGAGACAGTGAGCCCTGAGCTCAGCCCCGCCCACTGTCCCTACCTAATTGCCGCAATCTGCCCTAAAATGGCAGCGGACAACTTGGCGGCGATCCCTGGCCTGGATACGTGAAACAGTAGACAAGACAAAACGAACAAACATAATAAGAAAAGTCAGCAATCCGGGTCAGAACAGTCGGGCAGCGCAGTACAAAAACACAATCCAACAAGCAAGGTCAATAAACAGGCAATATGGTCAGGGGCAGGCAGCAAGCAAGCGAGGTCAAAAGAAACTAAGCAGGAGTCAGGAGAAAACAGAAAACAGAACACACAAGCAGGCAGAGACTAAGTCAATAACCGGCCAGGCACAGGCAGAAGCTGAAATCTTAAATAGGAGACCAGGAACCAAGTCCAGAAGATGATAGGAGGGACCAGCTGTCAATCACTGAGGCAAAGGCAGGTTAACTGTTACATGACCAGAGGAAACTTAGAAGAACAGACACGGGTGGGGCAGGGAAAACAATTAGCAGACCAGAAGGAAAAAGACACAGTTCAGACTGGCAAAAACAAAGGCAACCAAAACACAGAATAAATGGAAGATTATGGCCAAAAGCGCAGTCTCGGTCGTACCTTACGCACCGAGGACTGCGCCAAAGTTGCATTCATGACACTAGAGACTCAAATGTGCTTATCTTCTTGCTTAGTTGTGCAACGCGGCCTCCCACTTCTTTTTCTACTCTGGTTAGAGCCTGTTTGTGCTGTCCTCTAAAGGGAGTAGTATACACCATTGTAGGAAATCTTCAATTTCTTAGCAATTTCTCGCATGGAATAGCCTTCATTTCTAAGAACAAGAATAGACTGTCGAGTTTCAGATGAAAGTTCTCTTTTTCTGGCCATTTTGAGCGTTTAATTGACCCCACAAAATTTGATGCTCCAGAAACACAATCTACTCAAAGGAAGGTCAGTTTTGTAGCTTCTGTAACGAGCTAGACTGTTTTCAGATGTGTGAACATGATTGCACAAGGGTTTTCTAATCATCAATTAGCCTTCTGAGCCAATGTGCAAACACATTGTACCATTAGAACACTGGAGTGATAGTTGCTGGAAATGGGCCTCTATACCCCTATGTAGATATTGCACCAAAAACCAGACATTGCAGCTAGAATAGTTATTTACAACATTAGCAATGTATAGAGTGTATTTGTTAAAAGTTAGGACTAGTTTAAAGTTATCTTCATTGAAAAGCACAGTGCTTTTCCTTCAAAAATAAGGATATTTCAATGTGACCCCAAACTTTTGAACGGTAGTATATATATATATATATATATATATATATATATATATATATATATATATATATATATGTCAAGGTGGTAGTCCTATTTTTTTTAGTCCACCTTGCTTCTCTGTCCTGATTAATTCTAAGAAGTAGTACCGGGCCGCCCCCAGAACCGGTACAGATACTCTGGACACAAATTGTGGGTACTTCCCAGTTTAATAAGTTTCACCTTCTTCTTATATGCGATGACAAAAGGTGTGGTTATTAAGTCACACGGATATATTTGACAAAACATGATTGGATACATTTGATCTCTATCCATATTTGGTATATTATAAGTGCGCAATATATTTGATTTTAATCTATCCCCAGACCCTTGACAGCCCCCCTAAAACGTTGAAATGAGGCCAGGAAACGGACAACTGGATTGATAGATTTATCCTTATCCTGATTTAATCATACACATCACTAGCAGATACATTCCTGAAATCTGTACCTTTGCCGGGAGAGGGAAAGGAAAGGGGAATTGGATTGGATTCTTCGGCCACAGATTGTTTTGAACAATCACCCTTCTCGGTTGAGACAGGTTATCCCTTCTGGATAACCTCCCTTTGTAGTGGACTTCTGCAAAGGAAATCAGATTCTATTCTTTCCCTATTTCCTACCACCCCCTTCACTAGTGAAGCATGTATAATTCCCAGGGTATATAGTGATTCCCTGGCTCGGGGTAGATGTTTTGGTGGCTATGGGATATTTCTCTTTCCATGTCTCACAGTCTGGGTTGGAAGTGGGATGGTTAGTAAACAGGAAACACTGTTCTTAGGCATTGTCTAAATGTAATCATCATTACCAGTGTTCCATCCTACAGCTCCCTCCCCAATAATCACACTCAGATCCCACAGGCAGCAACATCACAGAATTCAAACTTGAAAGTTGCCACTTGGGCCCTTGATGAATTATACCAGAAAGTAGTAAGTCCCTGATTTTGTGTAATGGCTACTTCTTGTGTCCTCACCCCCACCCAAACCAAACATAACATGAAAAGGATATATGTGTTTTTCATGGTGAAGGACAGGCGGCAGACACTTTCTTGCAGTGTGAAGCGTGGACCCAGGTGGATTTTCCCTCAAGTTTCACAGAGGTTGGGGACACCAGGAGCATTTGAAATGGACCTTCAAACCAGGGTTCCAGAGCGTCTCTGACGTGCTTCTTTACAACCACAAAATCGCCTGGCTTGACGTGAATGGGTACTTTGGTCAGCTTCAGGGTCTGGAATGGAGGAGAAAACTGCAGCATGTGTTACTTTCAGTTCATTGCACAAATTTACAACATACTTAACAAGACTATCATTTCCTGCTGTCAATTGTTGGGGATAGTAACTTCCAAGCCTAGGGGGACCACCAGACAGGATCTCATGTGGGATGAGACCAGTGGGTTGTCTAGGGGTGTTCCTGACAGAATATAGGGCCACAGGTAAGATCTCAGGCCAGGGAAGGGACAGTTCCTTGCTAGCTTTTAGAATTTTGTTTTTCAGAGTGGCATTCATCCTCTCTACCTTCCCACTACTTTGAGGATGATAAGGTGTGTGTAGGCCTAGATCTGCCCCTACCATCTTCCAGATTTCTCTGGTAACATCTGCAATGAAGGCTGGGCCTTGGTCACTTTCAATAACTTCTGGTACTCCAAAACTACAGACTAGTTCAGTTAAAAGTTTTTTAACTGTGAGTTTTGCTGTCATATTGGTGACTGGGTAGGCCTCTGTCCATCCTGAGAACATTTCCACCACTACTAACATGTATTTGTACTTCCCACTTTTTGGCAGTTCCATATGATCAATTTGGATTCTCTGGAATGGGTACAGTGGCTTGGCTAGATGTTTCTTCGGGGTAGGCACTGTACCCCAGGATTGCAAGTGCTGCAGATGTCACAGCTTTTGGCATAGGTAGTTGCTGTAGTAGAAATTCCAGGTGCCAGGTATAGTTTAGCAATTGCAGAAATCATCTGATTCTTTCCTCGATGGGTAACTCCATGTGCCCATTGTACCACTGCGGGATACAAAGCTCTTGGCAGGCAAAGTCTCTTTCCTTTCCTCCAAAATCCATCTTGCTGAATCTCAGCTCATTGTTTTTCCCATTCTTTCTTTTCTTCTGGGCCTGTTTGAGTCTGAAATTGCTTCAGTAGAGTAATGCCTGGATTTGGTATTTCTTGTTGTTTGGTTTCTCTCTCTTCTTCTTTCTTTTTTTTTCCTGCTCTTGTCAACACATATATGCCAATGCCAACCTCTGCTTCCTCTCAAACCTGTGGAAGAAGTGCTGCAGCTTTTGCTGCCATATCTGTTCTGTGATTGCCTCTGGCTTCTTTTGTCTCTGTTCTGCCATGAGCTCTTATCTTCAAAATGGCTACTTGAGTTGGTAGAGGGAGAGCTTCCATCAAAGTCTTGACGGCTTCATGGTTCTTGATGGGCGTTCCACTAGCTGTCTGGAAACCTCGCAGGGCCCACTTCAGGCCAAATTCCGTCCGTGTAAATATTGGCGGTCTTCCCTTCTGCCAGCTGGCAGGCTTCAGTCAAGGCCCTGAGTTCAGCTACCTGGGCCGACATCCTAGAAGATAAGGGAGCTGCCTTCACGGTTTCTGATGAGGTAACCACAGCAAAACCGGTATGGAATTGTCCCCTTTCATCCGCGTATCTTGAACCATCAGTGAAGAAAATGTAATCAGAATTGTCCAGTTTAGAAGCAGAGACAGTGGAGGGTTGTGAAGTTTCTGCCTCCATTTGTTTAAGGCAATCATGATAGTCATCATCACTACTTCTCTCATGAAGTGTTTGACCAGGGGGTATGTCTTCATAGTCTGGCTGATAGTCCCCCCTTGAGAGAGGAAGCAGAGTAGCAGGATTTAAAAGAGTACATCTCTTCAAGGTAATATATTCAGGCATAAGCAAGGAACATTGGAGACGCATGTTGCGCTGCATAGAAAGATGAGGTTGTTGAGACTGTTTGAGAATTGCTTGAAGGTCGTGAGGAGCAAAAATAGTGAGTGGATGACCTAGGACAATGTCTTCAATCTTGTTAAGGAGGGCCTGGGCCGCTAGAACAGCTTTTAGGCATGTAGGCATTGAACGAGCCACTGGGTCTAACCTGCATGAGTAATAGCCAAGAGGTCTCATCCGTTGGCCATGTTTCTGAGCTAAGACTCCAGAAGCATGGCCTTGATCTTCTGAGATGAATAGGTAGAAAGGCTGATTGTAATCACGTATCCCTAGGGCAGGGGCTTCCAAAATAAGCTGTTTAAGTTTCCAAAAACAGTCTTCAGCATCAGGGGTCAATCTTCTTGTTTCCACAATGTCTTTGAAGGAGTCATAAAGAGGTTGCATAAGAGCAGAGGCATTGGGTATCCACTGACGACAAGAGGTGATCAGACCAAGGAAAGTTTGGAGCTGTATTAAGGTGGTAGGTAGAGGGATTGCTTGAACAGCTTTTTTTCTTTCTGCATTTCTCCACTGACTCAGATTCTTCTTGAGAAGAGTCAGTAAGGCTAACTGAGGAGTCAGCTAGTCGATCTTTTGCCCATGCCTGGAGTTTGCGGCAGAATTCCTCACCTGAGGAGTAACTGAGAGTATTTGTAGTTGCATCTTCTATTAGAGCTGACTTAATGATAGTCCAAAATTAAACACCTGCCTTGATGCTGACAACATTACAAAGGTCTTGCCATGGGGCAGAGTAGGTCTTCTGTACTTCACTTAGTCTTCGATAGAAGCGCATAGGATGCTTCTCGGGATCAGGTAATTGACTTATCAAGTCATTAACCTGAGTAGGAGTGAAAGGTACATATCGAGGATGCTCTTGTTGCAACATAGTAGGTTGAGGTGGTTGCAATGGTGCTGGTGTTGGTGCTGGTACTGGTGACAACAGTGGTTGTGCTGATGCTGGTACTGGTGGCAACAGTGGTTGTGCTGGTGCTGGTACTGGTGGCAACGGTGGACATTGCGCTTGCTCACTGTGGTTGCTGACAAGTGGTTGAAAATAAGTGGAGTTTAAAGAGGAGTTGAAAGAAGGAGTTTCAAGTTCTGGTAAGTGCTAAATCTCTTTCTTTTTCACTGTTTTTTTGCACTGAGGATGATGGCTAGTGGGATGGAGGGTTTCATTCAGTGCGCAGTCTGCCGCATGTACGCACAACTGGAGCAGAAGTTCCAGGGTGAGTACCGCTGTGACAGATGTGAGCATGTTGCCCATCTAGAAGCTCGAGTTAGAGATCTGGAGAAGCATATTGCAACACTGAGGGAACTTGGCCACCTTGAGAGGGAACTTTGGCTCACTGAGCAGGAAGTTAGTGGGTTAGAGATGGAGGGAGGTGATATAGATCAGGAGGCCCAAGTAAGTAGCTGGGTTAATGTAGTTAGAGGGACCAGTAAGGGATCCAAGAAAAGGAAGGCCACTTCTCCTACTGTATGCCCAAGCAAAATTGCCAAGTTAGGTGATGATGCAAGGGCATTTGTGTCAGAAATGGCAGCTCTAGTGGAACCTGTTCTCCCTAACAGCCGGGGGAACAGTCCAACTAGTAGTGGGAGGGATGGTATTGTACGTAGGCCTAGACAGTTAGTGGTTGTAGGGGATTCTATAATCAGGAAGACGGATAGAATAATTTGTCGCCAAGACCGCTTCAACCGAATGGTTTGCTGTCTCCCTGGTGCCAGGGTTCGGCATGTGGTGGAAAGGGTGGATAAATTACTTGGGGGGGCTGGGGATGACCCAGCTGTCGTGGTCCATGTGGGAACCAATGACAGGATACAAGGTAGGTGGCAGTCTATTAAAAATAATTTTAGAGAGCTAGGTGCTAAGTTGAAGGGAAGGACCTCCAAGGTTGTATTCTCTGGAATACTGCCTGTGCCATGCGCATCGCAGGAAAGACAGCGGGAGCTTAGAGAGTTAAATGCATGGCTCAAGTCATGGTGTAGAGAAGAAGGGTTTGGGTTTTTAGAGCACTGGGCTGAATTTTCATTGGGGTACAAACTGTTTTCCGCAGATAATTTGCAACTTAATGGAAGGGGGTCCGCTGTGCTGGGGGAGAGAATCCTAGAAGGGGTGGAGGGGTTTTTAAACTAGGGATGTGGAGGGAGGACAATGTAGTATGTAATGTAGTGGCGGATAGGTTAGAGAGGGGACAGAACATTGAGGTGGGAGGAGGAGGGTCCTGTGGGGGGAGGATAAGACCAGTGCATAGGGAGATCCATATGTTGCAGATGAGCAGTGGGGATGATTGTAGCCACAGCACAGTAATAAATCCTAGTTCATATAATGTAACGGTTAAACTCTATGGTAATATAAAGTGTATGGTTACTAATGCCAGAAGTCTAGCCAGCAAGAAGGGGGAGCTCGAGGCCTTGGTTCTGGAGGAGTCCATTGATGTGGTTGGTGTGACTGAGACATGGCTGGACTCCTCACATGACTGGGCTGTCAATATTCTGGGATTTATGTTGTTCAGAAGGGACCGGGTGGGCAGAAGGGGAGGAGGAGTATGTCTGTATGTCAGAAATGATATTAAAGTGAGTGTAAAAGATGCAATAGTGGGTGATGACTGTGATGATGTGGAAGCATTGTGGGTAGAACTACAGAAGGAGGTAAAGAGTGAAAAAATTATTCTTGGTGTAATCTATAGACCCCCCAACATTACTGAGGAGGTAGATGGCCAGTTGAATAGACAAATAGAGCGGGCTGCCCAGGAGGGGACAGTAGTGGTAATGGGGGACCTCAACTACCCAGATATAGATTGGGGTCACGGTTCAGCTAAAACCACAAAGGGGAGGGAATTTCTTAACCTCCTGCAGGATAATTTTCTGGGCCAGTTTGTGGAGGAGCCAACTAGAAGTGATGCCTTGTTGGATCTGGTTATTTCTAACAACGCTGAGCTGGTTGGGGATGTCACTGTCCATGAACACCTGGGCAATAGTGACCACAATATAGTGACTTTTAGCTTAAAGTGTAGAAAAGAAAAACATGTTGGGAGGGCAAAAACTCTTAATTTTAAAAGTGCCAATTTTCCTGGGTTAAGGGCAGAACTTCAGGGCATAGACTGGGAGCGGCTGCTGTCACATACTGATACAGCTAATAAATGGGAAATCTTCAAATCCACAATAAATAACTGTACTGCCAAATATATTCCTATGGGTAACAAATATAAACGGTTAAAATCCAATCCCACATGGCTTACAGCCGAGGTTAGAAGGGCTATAAATGAGAAAAAAGGGGCATTCAAAAAATACAAATCAGAGGGGTCAGCTTTAGCCTTTAAACAATACAAAGAAGTCAACAAAACCTGTAAAAATTTAATAAAAGCAGCAAAAATTCACAATGAAAGGCAGGTAGCTATAGATAGCAAAAGAAACCCCCAAAAATTCTTCAAATATATTAATGCAAAAAAACCAAGGTCAGAGCATGTAGGACCCCTAAATAATGGTGACGGGGAGTTA
The DNA here is from genome assembly GCF_027789765.1 of Dendropsophus ebraccatus. NCBI lineage: Eukaryota > Metazoa > Chordata > Amphibia > Anura > Hylidae > Dendropsophus > Dendropsophus ebraccatus. The sequence continues at coordinate 37,645,635 of NC_091465.1, forward strand.
ATAACTGGGGATCAGGAGAAAGCTGAGTTACTTAACCCCTTCGTGCTGCAGCTAGTTTTGGCCTTAAAGGGGTAGTCCACCAAAAAATTTTTTCTTTCAAATCAACTGGTGCCATAAAGTGCCAGAGATTTGTAATTCACTTCTATTAAAAAATCTTAAGTCTTCCAGTACTTATCAGCTGCTGTGTGTCCAGCAGGAAGTGGTGTTTTCTTTCCTGTCTGACCCAGTGCTCTTTGTTGCCTCCTCTGTCCATGTCAGGAACTGTCCAAAGCAGCAGCAAATCCCCATAGAAAACCTCCCCTGCTCTCCAGACTGGAAATAATACAACTTCCTGTTGGGTATACAGCAGCTGATAAGTACTGGAAGACTTAAGATTTTTTAATAGAAGTGAATTACAAATCTCTGGCACTTTATGGCACCAGTTGATTTGAAAGAAAAAATTTTTTGGTGGACTACCCCTTTAATGACCAGGCTAATTTTTCAAAATCTGACCTGTCTCACTTTATGCTCTTATAGCTCAGTGATGCTTTAACGTATGCTAGCGATTCTGAGATTGTTTTTTCGTGACATATGGCACTTTATGTTAGTGGCAAAATTTGGTCACTATTTTGTGTGTTTTTTGTGAAAAACATCAAAATATCATGAAAAATTGAAAAAATTTGCATTTTATGAACTTTTAAATTCTCTGCTTCTAAAAAAAGAAAGTCATAGCACATAAATTAGTTTTTAAGTCACATTACCAATATGTCTTCTTTATTCTGGCATAATTTGGTAAACATATTTTACTTTTTTAGGGTGTTATGGGGCTTAGAAATGTATCAGCAAATTATCACATTTTCGTGAAACTGATTTTTTTAGGGACCAGTTCTTTTTTTAAATGGATTTAGAAGTCTGGTATCCTGAAAACCCCCATAAGTGACCCCATTTTGGAAACTACACACCTTAAAGAATTAATCTAGGAGTATAATGAGCATTTTAACCCTACAGGGGCTGGAGGAAAGTATTCACAATTAGGCAGTAAAAAAATTGAAAATTTTAATTTTCCAATAATATATACGTTTAGATTAAAGTTTCTCCTTTTCAAAAGGAATATGAGACAAAAAGCACCCCAAAATTTGTAATGCAGGTTCTCATGAGTACAACGGTACCCCATATGTGGGCGTAAACCACTGTGTGGGCACACAGCGGGGCTCAGAAGGGAGGGAGCGCCAATTAGCTTTTCCAATGCAAATTTTGCTGAAGAAGTTTCTGAGCGCCAGGTGCGTTTGCAGAGCCCCTGTAGTGTCAGCAGAGAGAAAACCCCCCATAAGTCACCCCATTTTGGAAAGTACACCCCTCAAAGAATTCATCTTGGTGTGTGGTGACCATTTTGACCCCACAGGTATTACAGGAAAGTATTCAAAAGAAGACAGTAAAAATGAAAAACTCGAATTCTTCCAATAATATGTTCGTTTAGTTTGAAATTTCTCAATTTCACAAGGAACAAGAGGAAAAAAGTACCCCAAAATTTGTAACGCAGGTTCTCTTGAGTACAATGGTACCCCATATGTGGGCATAAACCACTGCATGGGCACACAGGAGGGCTCAGAAGGGAAGGAGCGCCAATTAGCTTTTTCAATGCAGATTTTGCTGCAGAAGTTTCCGAGCGCCAGGTGCGTTTGCAGAGCCCCTGTAGTGTCAGCAGAGAGAAAACCCCCCATAAGTCACCCCATTTTGGAAAGTGCACCCCTCAAAGTATTCATCTTGGTGTGTGGTGACCATTTGGACCCCACAGGTATTAGAGGAAAGTATTCAAAAGTAGACAGTAAAAATGAAAAACTCAAATTTTTCCAATATTATCTTCTTTTAGTTTGAAATTTCTCAATTTCACAAGGAACAAGAGGAGAAAAGTACCACAAAATTTGTAACGCAGGTTCTCCTGAGTACAATGGTACCCCATATGTGGGCGTAAACCACTGTATGGGCACACAGGAGGGCTCAAAAGGGAAGGAGTGCCAATTAGCTTTTTCAATGCAGATTTTGCTGAAGAAGTTTCCGAGTGCCAGGTGCGTTTGCAGAGCCCCTGTAGTGTCCGCAGAGTAAAATCTCCCAATAAGTCACTCCATTTTGGAAAGTGCACCCCTCATAGAATTTATTTTGGGGTGTGGTGAGCATTTTGACCCCACAGGTATTTGAGGAAAGTATTCAAAAGTAGACAGTAAAAATGAAAAACTCGAATTTTTCCAATAATATGTTCCTTTAGTTTGAAATTTCTCAATTTCACGAGGAACAGGAGAGAAATGTCACCCCAATATATGTAAAGCAGGTTCTCCTGAGTAGAACGGTACCCCATATGTGGGCATAAACCACTGCATGGGCACACAGCCGGGCTCAGAAGGAAGGGAGCGCCAATTAGCATTTTCAGTGCAGATTTTTCTGAAGAAGTTTCTGAGCGCCAGGTGCGTTTGTTAAGCCCCTGTAGTGTCAGCAGAGTAGATTCCCCCCAAAAGTCACCACATTTTGGAAAGAGCACACCTCAAATAATTCATCTTGGGGTGTGGTGACCATTTTTACCCCACAGGTATTAGAGGAAAGTATTCAAAATTGGCCAGTAAAAATGAAAAACTCGAATTTTTCCAATAATATGTTGGTTTAGTTTGAAATTTCTCAATTTGACGAGGAACAGAAGAGAAAACGTACCCCAAGATCTGTAACGCAGGTTCTCCTGAGTAAAACGGTACCTCATATGTGGGCATAAACCACTGTATGGGCACACAGCAGGGCTCAGAAGGGAAGGAGCGCCAATTTACAGGAGCAAAACCGCAGCTAGTAATGGTTATTAGAATAGCGCAGTTACTAAAATAAAATAAAAAAAATTAGATTACAGGTAATGTGGGGTGGTTACGGGCAACCAGGGGTGGTTATGGGCAACCTGAGGTGGTTACAGGTAATCTGGGGTGGTTACGGACAACATGGGGTGGTCACGGGCAACCTGCTGTAGTTACAGGCAACGTGGGGTGGTTACAGGCAACGCGGGGTGGTTACGGGCAACGTGTGGTGGTTATGGGCAACGTGTGGTGGTCACGGGCAACCTGCTGTGGTTACGGCAACGTGGGGTGGTTACAGGCAACGTGGGCTGGTTACAGGCAACGTGGGCTGGTTATAGGCAACGTGGGCTGGTAACGGGCAACGTGGGCTGGTTACGGGCAACCTGCTGTGCTTACAGACAATCTGGGATGGTTACGGGAAACGTGGGGTGGTTACGGGCAACCTGCAGTGCTTACAGACAATCTGGGGTGGATACGGGCAACGTGGGGTGGTTACGGGCAACCTGCAATGCTTACAGACAATCTGGGGTGGTTACAGGCAACGTGGGCTGGTTACGGGCAACCTGCAGTGCTTACAGACAATCTGAGGTGGATACGGGCAACGTGGGGTGGTTACGCGCAACCTGCAGTGCTTACAGACAATCTGGGGTGGTTACGGGCAACGTGGGGTGGTTACGGGCAATGTGGGGTGGTTACGGATAAACTGAAGTTCTTATAGGCAATCTGGGGTGGGTACCTGTAATCTGACATGGGCACCGCAATCTGGAGGGGGTCATTGGCAATTTGGGGTGGTTAGAGGCGACGTGTGGTGGTCAGAGGCGACGTGTGGTGGTCAGAGGCGACGTGTGGTGGTCAGAGGCGACGTGTGGTGGTCAGAGGCGACGTGTGGTGGTCAGAGGCATCGTGGCGTGTTCAGAGGCATCGTGGCGTGGTCAGAGGCATTGTGGCGTGGTCAGAGGCATCGTGGCGTGGGCAGAGGCAACGCGCGGTGGTTACGTGCAATCTGGGGGGGTTACATGTAATCTGGCATGATTACGGGGAACCTGGGGGGTTATGTGCAACCTGGAAGGGTTACAGACAATCTGGGATTGTTACTGATAAACTGAAGTGCTTATAGGTAATCTGGGGTGGGTACATGTAATTTGGGGTGGTTACGGGCAATCTGGAGGGGGTCACTGGCAATTTGCGGTGGTTACGGGCAACGTGCGGTGGTTACGGGCAACGTGCGGTGGTTACTGGCAACGTGCGGTGGTTACGGGCAACGTGCGGTGGTTACGGGCAACGTGCGGTGGTTACGGGCAACGTGCGGTGGTTACGGGTAATCTGGGGAGGGGTTAGGGGTAATTTGGGAGTAAACTGCAATTATTACTATAATAAAAAGTGTGTGTTTTATTTTTTTGTATGTTTGTCACTTTTTGTACTTTATACATTCATTTTCACTGTATTACTATGATTACTGTGATATTTTCTATCACAGTAATCATAGTTCAGTGACAGAGACCAAATTGGTCTCTGTCACTTTAAATTTTCAGAGCTTGGCTGGTTGTGGAGCGCATGCGCACTTCATAACCAGCCAGGACGTCGAGGAGGAAGGAGCTCCGTGGGTTCCGGTGAGTATATGGGGAAGGGGGGGTGACTAGGGGACGGGGGTGACAGGGGGGGTGGGGGGCGACTTGGGGGGTGGGGGGACATCACTTTTTATCCCCTGTCACCAATCATTTATGGTGACAGGGGATAAAAAGTGCCGGGAGCACATGGTACAAGCGATCAGCGGTATATAGTATATACCGCTGATCGCTTGTACCGGGACCCCACAGGGGGGGTCCCCGATGACTGCCCCATGCTCTCCGCTACCTCCGGTGGTGGAGAGCATGGGGCTTTCATTCATTTTAACTTTTTAATCGCTGTGAACCGACGTTAGTCGGTTCACAGCGATGGCGGCGGCCATCTTGGAAATGATGGCCGCCGGGGGAGGGGGGTTAGTTATCGGGGCACTAGGGGGGTCTGATCTGGGGTCTGATATACACTTATTTCATCTCCCCCCGCCGTAGATTCACGGCGGGGGGAGATGAAAGGCGGCGGCAGCACCGGTAATCCTCTTTACCGACGGCCGCCGCTATAACGTTAATAGCGGCGATCGTCGGTAAGGGGGGGGGCCGGGACGGACCCCACACACTGCCCCAACCCCTCAGCTACCTCCGGTAGCCGGGGGGATGGGGTGGGGGCCGTCCCGGCCCCGCAGCCTTATTCTCTGCCATCGCCGTAAAAAGCTGATGGCAGCAGAATAAGGCCCATTAGTGACCGCCGTAGAAAGCCGTATCGGCGGTCACTAAGGGGTTAATGGCTTCTTCAGTTCTGTATATACAAAAGAGGATGGAACTGTGGTGGGTGGGGCCAGTACTGAGGTGGGTGGGGCCAGTGCTGCGAACACATGTAATGTACTGAACTGGTTAACTATAGATATGGTCCAAGATAAATTAAATAAACTCAATGTAGCCAAAGCTCCAGGGCCTGATGGATTACACCCCAGAGTTCTTAGGGAACTCAGTTCTGTAATTTCTCTACCCTTGTATGAAATATTCAGTGATTCTTTGCTTACTGGTATTGTGCCGAGGGACTGGCGTAAGGCAAATGTAGTGCCAATCTTCAAAAAGGGCTCTCGAACTTCCCCAGGTAACTACAGACCTGTAAGCTTAACGTCCATTGTGGGGAAACTATTTGAGGGGCTTATAAGGGACTACATGCAGGAATATGTAGTGGCTAATAGTATTATAAGTGATAACCAGCATGGTTTTACTAAGGACAGAAGCTGTCAAACCAACCTGATATGTTTCTACGAAGAGGTGAGTAGAAGCCTGGATGGGGGCGCAGCTGTGGATATCGTGTACCTGGATTTTGCTAAAGCGTTTGACACAGTTCCTCATGGACGTCTGATGGGTAAGTTAAAGTCTATCGGTTTGGAAAGTTTAATGTGTAACTGGATTGAAAACTGGCTTAATAATCGTACCCAGAGAGTGGTGGTCAATGATTCCTACTCCGAATGGTCCCCAGTAATAAGTGGTGTACCCCAAGGGTCAGTACTGGGCCCTCTTCTGTTTAACTTGCTTATTAATGATATTGAGAATGGAATTAACAGCAATGTTTCTATCTTTGCAGATGACACCAAGCTTTGTAGTACAGTACAGTCTATGGAGGATGTGCAGATATTACAGGATGACTTAGACACACTGAGTGTTTGGGCGTCCACTTGGCAAATGAGGTTAAATGTGGATAAATGTAAAGTTATGCACCTGGGTACTAATAACCCACATGCATCATATGTCCTGGGGGGAGTTACACTGGGAGAGTCGCTGATGGAGAAGGATCTGGGTGTACTTGAAGATAATAGACTACAGAACAGCACACAATGTCAGGCAGCTGCTTCTAAGGCCAGCAGGATATTGTCATGCATTAAAACAGGCATGGACTCTCGGGACAGGGATATAATATTACCGCTTTATAAAGCCTTGGTGCGGCCTCATCTGGAGTATGCCGTCCAGTTTTGGAACCCGATTCATAAAAAGGATGTTCTAGAGCTGGAGAGGGTACAAAGACGGGCAACTAAACTAATAAGGGGAATGGAAAATCTTAGTTATGAGGAGAGATTAAAAGAATTACATTTGTTTAGTCTGGAGAAGAGACGTTTAAGGGGAGATATGATTAATTTATTTAAATATATAAATGGCCCCTACAAGAAATATGGGGGAAAGATGTTCCAGGTTAAACCCCCTCAAAGGACAAGGGGGCACTGCCTCCGCCTGGAGAAAAAAAGGTTCAATCTCCGGAGGCGACAAGCCTTTTTTACCATGAGAACTGTGAATCTGTGGAACAGTCTACCACAGGATCTGGTCACAGCAAAAACAGTAGAGGGCTTCAAAACTGGCCTAGACAAGTTCTTAGACCAAAATAATATAAATGCATATGTATAGAACCTATCACCCCTCCCCCTTCCCTGTATCCATCCCCTCCGTGGTTGAACTTGATGGACATGTGTCTTTTTTCAACCGTATTAACTATGTAATGGTGACTGTATTTGAAGTTGCGGTGGTGGTGGTGGTGGTAGGCCTGGAAGCAATTCTTCATCCAATCGGTTATGGTTATGTAAAGGAGTAGGGACTTTCTCAGGAAACCAAGTGGGGGTCTTGATCAGAGTTAAATCTTTCCAGATTAGTTCAAGTAGATCTGCAGTGTTACGCAGAGGCACAACAATCCGGACTTCACCCAATGTGGGAATTGGGTTATGTTCCAATATCGCAGAAAGAATTGTGGAGGCACATGATAACATAGGAAAGCCAAAGAATCCAGCAGAAATGAGAGGTAAAGAGATAGATTTAAATCTCTTAATTTTAGCCATATCAAGGATGTTGTGTATGGTTTGTTTCAACAAATGGACAGACACATCATGACATTGGGCATCATATATGGGGCCCACAGCATGGATGATGCAGAGACAAGATAGTTTGCCTGGTCCAGTTAAAGCAGTCTCAGAAACTGGTAGAGTGTGTCCCCCTTTAGCAAGGATGTAATCATCACTTTCTGCCTGTATCTGTGTGCCCCCTAGCTGCACAATATGTTTTACCACTCCCCCTAAGTGTTTCAGTCCACCATTAGCAGGGTTTACAATTGCTGTAGTACCTTGACGTGCAATGTCTCCTACACCTACATTAAGGGTAGTTCCTGTGTTCCATAAAGGTGCTGTGTAAATGGGAGTAAAAAGGGCAGACATGTTGTCAAAATCACGGGTGTCAAAGCTGACTCTGGCAGGTTTTGGGGGCCCCCTAGCAGTAACATATCGCGGGGATATAAACTGCCTATGAGCTTCTTGTGCTAAATCTCCTGGTTCTGAAGCTCTTTCAGGGGTAGTGGAGAAAGCATATCTCTCAGCTTATGTTAGCTCAAGCTGGGCTCGCGCTGAGATCTCAGTTTCCTCTTCTAACTGCTGAGGAGTGACCAGAGTATTTCCTGAGGTTTCAGTTTCCTTTTTCAATTGCTGAGGAGTCAGCAGAGTATTTTCATATGGGTGTTGGGGTATCATCATGAGAGGGGCCAGGTTGGGGGCAGGTACAAAATAAGCTCCGGAGGCAGTCAATAATGGGTATAATGGATCTGGAGTAGGCCTCTTGGGTGTTCCAAGATGGCCACCGGAGCTAGAAGTGACATCAATGGAAGTTCCTGTATCTATGGGTGTCACTGAAGTAATGAGCTTAGGTGTACCAACATGGCTACCAGAACTGGAAGTTCTGACTGTGACAGAAGAGGAAGTATTGGATGTTTTAACATGCCCACCAGATACAGGAAGAGTGGGTGTACTGGGCTGTGGTGAATCAAGATGGCTGCTGGATACAGGAAGCTCATCTCGAACAGGGGCGGATAGTGTAGGTGTGCATGATGGGGCAGGATTGGGGCGTCCCCTTCCACAGCTACAACAATACTCAGCAGAGGGTGGATTCTGCTGATGACAATTTGGACACTCCCAACAGTGAGGCTCTCCGCCATTATAGGGTGGTGGCACATCCTTTTCAACGTGATACATATATGCATCGACACTTCCCTTTTTGTCCCGATATTCAAATTCAACATAATTCTCCTTTGAGAATATATATAATATATATACACTACCGTTCTATAAAATATTTTTAGGGACCTGTTCAGGTTTAGGCTATGTTCACACTGCGTATGAGTCCGTCCATAGTTCGTACGCCGCCATACATGTGCGGCTGAAACTACGGACGTGGGAAAAATAGACATGCGGTCAAATGTATACGAATTGCGAACATACGCCCGTAGTACAGTTATGCTTCCCTAGCTTGTTTCGAAGCGATCTGTAACAGGTCATTTACTTGGAAATCTTCGTTCAGCCCAATAAAACACACAGAACCTTTTGGCTTGAAAAATCAAGTTCAATTTGGCTGAAATAAGTACGGGACCGCACTGAAATCCACGGCCGTGAGTTGGAACATTTCCGTCCTCAAACAATGGTCTTGTTAATTTTTCAGTGCGCCGTATACGATCCGGCCGTAAGCTCATACGTAGTGTGCATGGTGCGGGCGTATATCGTATACTATCAAGTGAACGCATCAACCTCAAAACTACGTGCGTATATTCGCGGTTCGCACTACGGCCGGAAACATACGCAGTGTGAACATAGCCTAAAAGTGTATTTGAGGGGACTGTATGTTAGAAAGCCCCACAAAGCACCCCATTTCAGAAATTGCACCCCCCAAACTCAACCAGAAAGTTTTTTAACCCTTTAGGGGAGTCACAGAAATAAAAGCTAAGTGTGTAAGAAATGTGAAAATTTTAACTTTTTGTGCAGGAATTTTATTGTAATCCAATATCTTTCATAATTGTAAACCTATTACCAGAGAAATACACCCCAATATTGATTGCCCGGATTCTCTAGTTTATAGAAATACCCCATATGTGGCCCTATTGCGCTATTTGACGCAACCACAAGCCTAAGATATAAAGGAGCGCCTAGTGAATTTTAACGCCTCTGTTATATTTAGTCATTTTTGACTGTACCACTTCAGGTTGGCAGAGGCTCTGGGGTGCCAAAACCTAAAAAAAAAACCTAAAGGGACACCATTTAGAAAACTACACCCTTTAAGGAATGTAACAAGGGGTGCAGTGAGCATCTGGACTTCACAGGTGCTTCACAGATTTTCAGAACAATGTGGCGTGAAAAAGGAAAAATTCAATTTTCTACATTAAAACATTGTTCTAGCTTTCATTTTTCATCTTTACAAGGGTATAAAATAAAAAAAACACACCAAACGTGTAGCGCAGTTTCTACCAAGTACGGAAATACCCCACATGTGGACCTAAAGTACCAAGCGGGCGCAGGACAAGCCTCCAAAGGGAAGGAGCGCCAATTGGCCTTTGGAAGCTGAATTTTACTGGAATGCATTTCAAGGGCCATGTTGCATTTACAAGGCCCTTGTGTTGCCAAAACACTTGAAACCCCCCCCACAAGTGACCCCATTCTGGAAACTTCATCCCTCAAGGAATCTAAAAAGGGGTGCAGTGAGCAAATGGACCCCACTGGTGACGGGCACAAATGTGGAACAATGTGACGTGAAAGGGAAAATTTTCATTTTTTCACTTTCACGGCACAAATGTGGCCATTATCAAGGGGTCCATATCCTCACTGCACCCCTTGTTAGATTCCTTGAGGGATGTAGTTTCCAGAATGCGTTTATCATCCATTCAGGCCAAATCCAGCCTCTAAAATCCAAATGGTGCGCCTTCCCTTTGGAGGCTTGCCCTGCACCCACATGGCACTTTACAGTATGTCCACATGTGGGGTATTTACGGAAATTGCTTTACACATTGGGTGTTTTTTTCTCTTTTAACCCCTTGTGAAAAATTCAAGGCTAAACCAACATTAAAGTGTAAAAAATTTAATATTTCATTTTCACGCCACATTGTTCCACATTTGTGCCCTTCACCAGTGGCGGGCATTTACCTCTTGTTACATTCCCTGAGGGGTGTAGTTTCCATAATGGTATCACCTGAGGGGGGTTTCAACTGTCTTGGCAACACAGAGGCCTTTTAAATGCAACAAGGCCGTCAAAATCCATTCCAGCCAAATCCAGCCTCCAAAAGCCAAATGGCGCTCCTTCCCTTCGGAGGCTTACCCTGCACCCACATGGCGCTTTATGTACACATGTGGGGTATTTTCGTACTCAGGGGAAATTGTTCTACACATTTTGTGTTTTTTTTTATCTTTTAACCCCTTGTGAAAATGAAAAAATGAAGACAAGATCAATGATTTAGTGTAGAAATTTATTTTTTTTTACACTAAATGTTGGTCTATCCTTGATTTTTTCTATTTCCACAACGGGTTAAAAAAGAAAATGAACTCAAACTTGTAGGGTAATTTCCTCTGAGTACGAAAATACCCCACATGTGGACATGATGTGCCATATGGGCACAGGGCAAGCGACCAAAGGGACAGAGCGCCATTTAGAGTCTGGAATGGAGGATAAAGGCCATGTCGCAATTACAAAGCCCCTGTGCTGCCAAGACAGTAGAAACCCCCCACAAGTGACCCCATTCTGGAAACTACACCCCATAAGGAATCTAACAAGAGGTGCAGTAAGCATATGGATCCCACTGGTACATCCCACTGTAGAACATGTGCTGTGAAAATAAAAAAATACAATTTTTTTCATTTTCATGGGACAAATGTGCCCGTCACCAGGGTGCCATATCCCCGCTGCCCCCCTTGTTAGATTCCATATGGGGTGTAGTTTCCAGAATGGGGTCAGTTGTGGGGGGGTTTTACTGTCCTGGTGGCCATACCTATTTAGTTGGGGAAAGGGATAATTTTTAATTTATTTAGGGGTATTAGGCCAATTATTAATTTATAAGGTTGAAAAGGACAGAAGTCCATCAAATTCAACCTGTGTTGATGCAGAGGAAAGCAAAAAAAACCCTCGTAAGGCAGACAACTATAGCCTCATCACTGGGAAAAAATTCCTTCCCGACTCCATAATGGCAATCAGAATAATCCCTGGATCAACGTGACCCCTGAAATAGGAATAAGGGAAACTATTTAGATCAGAGCTTCTCAAACTTTTTCTACTGGAGCCTCACCCAACAGACCAAGGCAATGCTTGGGCCTCACCATATTGACCAAGAAGGTGCCTGGGCCTCACTATCTGGGGTAAAAGTCCATTTAAAAGCTGTAAACAATGCTAGGGCTACCTTTTACCCATCTCCTAAGCTCTATATACTAATAAAGCAAGTACAAAATAAATTAATAATGTTGCTAAAATGGAGATTTTTGCAAACAGCAAAAACGGACTGTGCAGATCATAGTTACTTTTGTGAAAACTAGCTCCTCAGCTGGGCCTCACCAACAACTAGGGGGCGCCTCACTGGTGAGGCCCGCCTCACAGTTTGAGAAGCACTGATTTAGATAATGTAGAACTCCAATGACGTATGGTACGCCTTGAAGCGATCCAGTATGCAGAGGCCGGGGTGATCAGGACAGGTGTCACACTGGTAAATGGTGTCCTTCCTAATCCCCCAATGACGGCACACTCTGCACTTCTTCTGGGGTCTCCATTTTTCCAGTGTGGGGGACGTCACCTGGAAAATGTTGCCCTGGTACGATACGGGGTCCTTCGGATCGTGCCGCAAGCTACAGTACTTTGGGCAGCGAGGAACCGGAAGAGGGGGATGGCCGTAGTTTTGCGGTGTGTGACATAGCTTTATGTTCAATGGGATCCCGGCCAGAGCGTACACACATCGTATGCGCTCTGTCCGGCATCCCATGTGGCGCCGGATAAAACTGACATGTCAGTTTTCTGCGGCTGGAATTCAGTGAATTCCGGCCACAGAAAGACCTGTTAGTTCACACTGTGGGTTATGGGAAGCTCTGATGCGGGCTCAGAGCTCCGCGGCCGGAAAGATCACTTAAATACCGGCCGGGATGATCCAGGCTAAGACCGGCCGTTCCGTGACCCGGCCGGGGTCACGGAACGGCCGGTCTGATACAGCGTGTGCACATAGCCTCTAAAATCTGTAAGTGTACCCTGAGGTACTCTCACAGAGTTTGTAGAATTTCTAGCCTTACCGTGATCTCTTATTGGGAAGGTTCTGGCGGAAAAGACGTGTCTGGGGGGCAGCATACGCTACGCTACCCCCAGACACGTCACTGGAAGATGATAATGAGGATGAATGGAGGAAAGAAGGATCCCCCCATTCATCCTCACTGTTTCGGTGGCGGAGGCAATAATAGCGTATGCCTCCGCTGCCGAAAAACACCCTGGGGGCCATTTTTATATGGAGATTGGTATATGGGGTATGTAAATGTGTAGTGGTGTAGTGTAAAACTTTATTTCATGTAGTGTAGTGTAATGTAGTGTTTTTTACATTTTATTTTTACAGTAAAAAAAAAAAAAAAGCCAAGGAGTTGCTGATAAATGCCGCACACATGCTGCGGTACTTATCAGCAGACAGTGGCGGTAGGATATAGAAAAAAAGGAGGAAAACAACCCGTACGCCAAAAAGGAGGAGTTGCTGATCAGCTGCAAAAAAAAAAAAATTGAAAAAAAAACCCCACTCTTTTTACCTCAAAGCAACTGATCAGTGTACAATATATACTGATCAGTTGCTAGGGGGCAGTAGAGTGAAGCTGCCGAAGATTTCTGAAGATTTCCGAAGTTAGATGACCAGGGAACCTTAAGAGCCGAAGATTTCTGAAGTTAGACGACAAAGAGCCGACGGGAGCCGAAGTTAGACCACGCGGAGAAGAAGACGCCGCGGGACCGCCAATCTTCACTCCAGATGCCCAGATCAGGTGAGTATAGTGCTCACCTGCATAGTATACTGTTCTGCACCCCTCAGCTATCTAGAAACTTTTAGGGGGAAACTTTTATTTTACACTTTTTTTACCGGCCGGCCCATCACGGCAATCATGGGGGTAGCACCGGCGCCATCTTTTCCCCGGACACTAAAGGCGATTGGTGCTGTCTCGGACAGTACCAATCGCCATTGCTTTCCGGGTCACTGTAATAAATTTACTTACCCATCCATCCTGCACCCGCTCACCCGCCCTGCACTGTAACTATGAAGCTGTGAGGCAGCTGGTTTCCCGGGCTGTTAATGAGGCAGCAGGAGGTAAACCACATTGAGGGCAATGTTCTGCAGGGTCAGGGGTGTTTTGTTTTTTTTATTTGTATAGTATGTGGGTGCAATATTCTGCAGATCAGGGGTGTGTGGGTGCGATGTTCTGCAGGGTCAGGGGTGTGTGGTTGCACTGTTAAGTCATGTTCTGCAGGTTCAGGGGTGTGTGGGTGTGATGTTCTGCAGGGTTAGGGGTGTGTGGGTGCACTTTTAAGTGATGTTCTGCAGGGTCTGGGGTGTGTATGTGCAATGTTCTGCAGGGTTAGTGTGTGTGGGTGTACTGTTATGCGATGTTCTGCAGGGTCAGTGTGTGTGGGTGCACTGTTATGCCATGTTCTGCAGGGTCAGGGGTGTCTGGGTGCACTGTTATGAGATGTTCTGCAGGGTCAGTGTGTGTGGGTGCACTGTTATGAAATGTTATGCAGGGTAAGGGGTGTCTGGGTGCACTGTTATGAGATGTTCTGCAGGGTCAGTGTGTGTGGGTGCACTGTTATGCGATGTTCTGCAGGGTCAGGGGTGTCTGGGTGCACTGTTATGAGATGTTCTGCAGGGTCAGGTGTGTGTGGGTGCACTGTTATGCGATGTTCTGCAGAGTCAGGCGTGTGTGGGTGCACTGTTATGCGATGTTCTCAGGGTCAGGCGTGTCTGGCTGCACTGTTATGCGATATTCTGCAGGGTCAGGAGTGTCTGGGTACACTGTTATGAGATGTTCTGCAGGGTCAGGGGTGTCTGGGTGCATTGTTATGAGATGTTCTGCAGGGTCAGGGGTGTCTGGGTGCACTGTTATGAGATGTTCTGCAGGGTCAGGCGTGTGTGGGTGCACTGTTATGCGATGTTCTGCAGGGTCAGTCGTGTGTGGGTGCACTGTTATGCCATGTTCTGCAGGGTCAGAAGTGTCTGGGTGCACTGTTATGAGATGTTCTGCAGGGTCAGTGTGTGTGGGTGGACTGTTATGCGATGTTCTGCAGGGTCAGGGGTGTCTGGGTGCACTGTTATGAGATGTTCTGCAGGGTCAGAGGAGTCTGGGTGCACTGTTATGAGATGTTCTGCAGAGTCAGGCATGTGTGGGTGCACTGTTATGCGATGTTCTGCAGGGTCAGGCGTGTGTGGGTGCACTGTTATGCGATATTCTGCAGGGTCAGGAGTGTCTGGGTACACTGTTATGAGATGTTCTGCAGGGTCAGGGGTGTCTGGGTGCACTGTTATAAGATGTTCTGCAGGGTCAGGGGTGTGTGGGTGCACTGTTATGCGATGTTCTGCAGGGTCAGGGGTGTGTGGGTGCGCTGTTATGCAATGTCTCGAGGAGTGGCTGAAGGAGAGGATGTGATGTTGTACAAGAAGGTCCAAGGTGTTTATGGTCCTTGTAGGAGCAGGAATTCTCCAAACCAGTTATTTTACCGAAAGAAGTCCAGACAATGAGACCCCAAAATGAATTCAGACGTCACCCCTGACCCTGTAACATAACAGATCAATGTAATATATACCTCCAGGCATCAGTTTTGGAAACCTGTTGCCCATTAGGCAATGCTTGGAGACATGACCTTTGCCCTTGCTTATTCTGTATTAGCCAAAGAAACTTATAGACCAACATGGCAGCTCCCACTACAGACACACGGAGGAAAAATATAAGGATATCCTCAGGTTCTAGCAGTAACTGAAAAGTCTTATAATATAAATGCTGCATGACATTACTGTGGTCTTTGCCATAGACATTGATGGGTAGAATGGCCATAATAGGTGCCACAGGCATCAGCCAATAGGATCGCAGGATCTTAGCGCTGCAGGCATCAGCCAATAGGATCACAGGATCTTAGCGCTGCAGGCATCAGCCAATAGGATCACAGGATCTGGTTGTCGCCGGCATCAGCCAATAGGATCGCTGGATTTGGATTGAAAAATAAACAAACAACATCACCCGTTGCCAGTCAGCGATTGCTCCTTTGGAGAACAGACCGGCTTCATTTTGTTCCTGATTTTGCGACTTTGTGAGTATTTCCTGTATTCTGCGGAGGAAGAGGAGACCCGACTGTACATCAGCGCGACCTGAGAGACATCACCAACCGTCTACAAGTCTTCAGAGGTAAAGTAGCAGCACAATTCTCCTGGTGATTTTTGGTAATGTTTATCCCCATTATTATTATTCTATTGTTATATGTAACTATAAAAGTAATTGTGGGAGATTGATCAAGCTGTTTTACAATAATATTGTCCTTGGTTGCCCATAGCAACCAATCCCAGCTCAGCTTTCCTATACTAATGGGCTCTATCATAATGAAAGCAGAGTTGTGATTGGTTGCTATGGGCAACAGAGGACATTATTACTGTAAGAAAGTGCAATATATCTCCCCATTGGGTCATTTAAAATAATAATATTCTTTGTTGTCCATAGCAACCAATCACAGCTCAGCTTTCCTTTATATATATGAGCTCTGGTATAATCAAGGCAGAGTGATTGGTTGCTATGGGCAACAGAGGACATTATTATAAGACACTGTAATCTATCTCCTCCATTGTGTCCTTTATAGTAATAATGTCCCTTGTTGCCAATAGCAACCAATCACAGATCAGTTTCCTTCATTATTGGGCTCTGGTATAATTAAATATAAGATGTGATTGGTTGCTATGGGCAACAGAGGACATTATTATAAGACATTGTAATATCCCTCCCCCATTGTGTCTTTTATAGTAATAATAATCTTTGTTGCCCATAGCAACCAATCACAGCTCAGCTTTCCTATATTATTAAGCTCTTGTATAATTAAATATGAGCTGTGATTGGTTTCTATGGGCAACAGAGGACATTGTTATTATAAGACAATGCAATCTATCTCCGCCATTGTGTCTATTATAATGTGTATTAGTAATTCGTACCCCTCGAAGAAACATACGTCAGGGCGGGGGCTGTGTGCATGGACCTCAGTAATTATTACTTACAGGTTACAGGTAGAGCTCATGTACTTCTCAGATGTTCTGTTCTGCACCTGCAGTTTGATGTCTGTGCTTCCCTGTAATCCTGCTGTTATGTATTACCTCATGTACTATGCTGCTATTGTACTGCACATTATGTGATCTGTTATTTGTACCATAGTAAGTGCTCCCCCACTCTGAGTCCCCCTTGTTACTGGTTTATGTATCAGCAGTCGTGGCTCACTGTTTATGGTATTTATGTTTTCACTGTATTTTTTTTCCATTAATAAAAATAACTTTTCAACTTGCAATTGTGAGTGGTTCATTTCTTATCTTTTTGGTGATGTAGTAATTATACAGTATAGTAATATCCAGAACAATTATTATAGGGAATCTATCAGTAGGTTTGGGCAGCCAGTAGGGCATTATACAAAGACGTCCATGGTCCCTCTATTATGGCGCTCCAGTGTGCTGTTAATATGTCAGATTTTATAGATATGCAGAGTATCCTGTTTGGTGCACTGGGGGCGTCCTTTACCCCAGCCCGCTCCTCATCACCCCCTAATGAATAAAGAATACTAGAGGAGGAGCGGGCAGGGGTGAATGACGCCCCCAGTGCACCAAACAGGATAATTAGCATATCTATAAAATGTCTCTTACATATAAACAGCACACTGGAGCGCCAGATTAATAAAGAATAAATCCCAACACTTATGAGTACGATAAAATATTATTATTATTATTATTATTATTATTATTATTATTATTATTATTATTATTATTCTATGGTTATCTATAATTATAAAGAAATTGGGGGCGATTGCTCAAGCAGAGTTATAGTTATAATATTCGTTGTTACCCATAGCAACCAATCACAGCCTAGTTTTCCTATATTAATAAGGCCTGGTATAATTAAATATGAGCTGTGATTGGTTGCTATGGGCAACAGGGCATATTCTTATAAGGCAGCAATACTTTTATTATATTATATAATCATCCCATTATTATATAATATTGCAATATACTATACTGTATATCTCCTCCATTGTGTCTTTATGTGACTTAGTGTTATACAGTATATTAGGCTATGTACATACAAATAGGGGGAGATTTATCAAACTGGTGTAAAGTAGAATTGTCTTAGTTGCCCCTAGCAACCAATCAGATTCCACTTTTTATTCTTCACAGATTCTTTAAAAATGAAAGGTGGAGTCTGATTGGTTGCTAGGGGCAACTGAGCCAATTCTACCAGTTTGATAAATCTCCCCCATAGCGTTTAATTAGAATAGAAATCCAAAATAAGTAAATACAAAAGAAATCCATCTACATGTTACAGATACAGACAGTCATAGTACTTTTTGTTTCACATTTCTTACATAAAGTTATATAACTTTAAAGACGGTAATTTTTTTTTTTCCCCACATTTTCAAAGAGCGGCATTAGTAAGGGGTAAGACGGCCACTCTGCTGTCATCATTGGGTGTGTTGGAAACTGCAGGGCTGCTCATGCCCTGTTTCAGCACAGTTAGCTATGGCTAGCACTGCTGCATGCAGCACTATGGATACTGAGGCTCCCCTTGATTTCTGTCTAATGAATATTAGCATTAGTGTACAAACACACAAACCTGATCCACAGCATATTTCTCGCTGTGAATTCCCAGCGAAATCCGCTGCGGATCCCTTCCTGTTGGTTTCTATGAGAGGACATATTGACATCCCGCTGTGAGTATGTAAGTTATAGCCAGGGCAGTTTCTAGGGCATTTTGGCAACAGGGCAAATCTTGATAAAAGTGCCCCCCTCCCCCCCGTCACTCAGTTCAGCCCTGGGAAAGGAAGGGGGGCTTTTATCAAGATTCGGGTTACTAGGAAGAAGCAGTGTGTGTACTGCGGCATAGAGCAGTGTTGCACCCCTAACAGATAAAGTTCTACTGAATACAAAATATACAAAAACATAATTCAGGGACTTACAGGTGATGTCATTTTTGATCGGAGGCGTCACTTTCTTTTTTCTCTCTATCGGGCCCAGACCTCCACAACAACTTCTTGCAGCTACAATTCGTTTCTTCAGACAGACATCTTAGGCTTCCGCACATTTCTAGCAACTTCCTTCCATTTTTCCCTCCTTATAGTCTCCCAAATTATAGTAATTCTGCTTTTAAAGTCAATAGGTATCTGTGTTGCCCCCTGTATGCAGGATCCCCTGCTGTGCCCCCATATAGTAATAATGTCCCCTGCTGTGCCTCCATATAGTAATAATGCTCCCTGATGTGCCTCCATATAGTAATAATGCTCCCTGCTGTGCTTCCATATAGTAATAATGCCTCCTGCTGTGCCCCATATAGTAATATAGGATAGTATATAGGTCTGTATATAGGACTGTGTATAGGATAGTATATAGGACTGTGCATAGGATAGCATATAGGACTGTGGATAGGATAGTATAATGGGATGTATATAGGACTTTGTATAGGATAGAATATAGGACTGTGTATAGAATAGTATATAGGGCTGTATATAGGACTGTGTATAGGATAGTATATAGGGCTGTATATAGGACTGTGCATAGGATAGTATATAGGACTCAGTATAGCATAGTATATAGGGCTGTATATAGGGCCTATATACTATCCTATCCTATATACTATACTAAACTATCCTAAACACAGTCTTGTGTATAGGATAGTATATAGGACTGTGTATAGGATAGTATATAGGGCTGTGTATAGGATAGTATATAAGGCTGTGTATAGGATAGTATATAGGGCTGAGTATAGGATAGTATATAGGACTGTGTATAGGATAGTATATAGGACTGTGTATAGGATAGTATGTAGGGCTGTATTATACAGCCCGATATACTATCCTATACACAGCCCTATATACTATCCTATACACAGTCCTATATACTATCCTATATACACCCCTATATACTATCCTATACACAGTCCTATATACTATCCTATACACAGTCCTATATACAGCCCTATACAATTTGCTATACACAGTCCTATATACAGCCCTATATACTATCCTACACACAGTCCTATATACAGCCCTATATACTATCCTATATACTATCCTATACACAGTCCTATATAGTATCCTATACACAGTCCTATATACTATCCTATACACAGTCCTATATACTATCTTATACACAGTCTTATATACTATCCTATACACAGTCCTATATACAGCCTGTATATTGGACTGTGTATAGGATAGTATATAGGACTGTGTATAGGGCTGTATATAGGACTTCAGCCATGTAACCCAACCCCTCCCCCCCTCCTCCGGGAAAAAAACAACAGCATTATACTTACCTAATCCAACCCTGGCATGGAGAAGGCCTTTATATTCTCCCCTCTTCACCTTGCCGGAGGCCGGAGGGATCCCCCAGGATGCCCGATGACGTAATTCCGGCGCCTGCTGCGGGATCCGTCATCAGCTGCAGAGACAAGGGGCCGCACTGAGGACATCAGTGAGGGATGGAGGGAGGCTAGTGCCCGGAGCCCTGTGGTGTCCAGGGTAAGAGGTCCTGGTTGGTCAGGGAGCAGGGGGGGTTACTGGTACCAGCGCCGATGCCATGAGTGCGCGGGGGCCGGGCGTGGTTGGGCCCCCCCTAGCTGTCGGCGCCCCGTGAAGTCGCCCGGCCCGCCCGGTCCTAGAAATGGTCCTGGTTATAGCCCCGTTAAACCCCCCACATACTATACCTGCTCCACACTCCTGCTTGCTTTGGGGGCTTCCGGCATCTGGACATTCCCCTCAACCAATCAGTGTGCTGCAACAGGGCAGTGCACTGATTTGCTGAGGAGGACGTCCAGCCAGGAACCCCCAAAGCAAGCTCGAACGTGGAGCAGGTACAGTATGCTCCGGCCAGCGGGGGGTTAACAGTTGTCAGTTACTGTCAGCTACATACGGCTGGATGTTCCCTTCAGCAAATCAGTGCGCTACCCTGCCCTGTTCCCCTCAGCAAATCACTGCCACAGCACACTAATTGGCTGAGGGGGAGCCCCCAAAGCAAGCCAGTGCTTGAGCACCAACCCGGTACCCCTGGATAGAATGGTGCCATAAACGGGAACCGGGCCGCGGATCGAAAAACGGACCGCGGCACCGGCTTCCCTGTGACGGCTCCGTTCTATCCCTGTGTCAGATTAAAGAGGATCTACCTGATTGTACCTGGTGGTACCAATATACACTTATTACGGGAAATGCTTATAAAGTGCTTTTCTCCCTGCACCAAGGCTTCACTTCCTGGATAAAATGGTGATGTCACTTCCTGGATAAAATGGTGATGTCACTTCCTGGATAACATGGTGATGTCACTTCCAGAGCTGTGCGGGCTGTGGCTGCTGGAGAGGATGATTGCAGAGGGATGCTCAGTGTCCCTCCAGTGCCCTGTGTTCCTCACTGTCCCCCTGCCATGCCCCTTTATGTGCATTTCCCTTAATGTATATTAGTGATTTGTATAACTTTATTTATTTATTTTTGGGGCGGGGGGGGGCAATACAATACTTTAATAAAAAAAATTTTTGCTTCTCCTTTAATCAATAAATATTAGGCTATATTAATGAGAAACTAGGACATTTGTATGAGAGCACAAACATGATTGTTTTGATTCTTGAAGAATGTTTTGCAAATGTAGTGAAATAAACTCACTGAAATATTTGATATGGACACGAATGAAAATACTAAATGATCTGTACAATAAAGTTATTATGTTATTTAAATGATGCAATGAAAAACCTAAAGAATAAGCAAATAAATTGATGAATTTATTATTTGCATTATTTTCCTTAGAATAAAGGACTTATAATAACCAATTCTTTACTGTTTCTTATTTTATGCTTAGAAGAGGCGACTTCAGTTCCAGGTAATTGATCTCATATATTGTAGATTTTTCTGTTTTTCTGTTACTACAGCGAGGGACAACACACACACAAAAAAAACAATAGGGGAACAGGTACCCCTATTATAATGAAGAGAATCCACAGTCTAAACAGGGTTTCCTGCTCAAGAGGAGCAAGCTTCTGCTTCTGAGTGGGCCGTGTCTGTGTTGCTATCCAGCAGGCTGTATACCCTGTATGCATGCCTCCTGCTCAAATTACCAGCCAGGCAGGGGTTAAGTTGGGATGTACTGTATAATCACTTAACCCCTGTCTGGCTGGTAAACTAATCAGAAGGCATGCATATAGGGTAAAAAACAATTAAACAGACTTGTAACTTGATACTCCCCCCCACCCCCAATATACTATGCGCCTATAATACACAAGTCTTCTTATGTATTGGGAGGCTTCTGGGCCCCTTCAAGCACTATCACAGGGTGCGAGCCTAACGCTATACCCTGGTATAATGCCAGAGCAGTGCCCATAGTGTAAATTCATGCCAATACAACATAGGAAATATCTTCTTCAGAATCCATGTTCCCACATATTCATGGTAATATTCCTCTCATTTTAAAAGATGGCGAGGAAGAGGAAGAGAGAACTGATCGACCTTTATGAAGAGGAGACGTAAGTACAAGATTTTATATCACTGCAAATCCACACTTACTGTATTACACCTTATCTTATATACTATTCACAACACAAAGCTCATCTATTATATTACCATCACTTTCTCTTAGCCAAAGACAGGTCATATATTCTCCTTACATTACAATGGATCTTTTTTATTTTTTAATAAATTGTTCACTTATTCTTATATGCCTATGCTATGTTGTATCTTGTATCGCTGGAATTCTGACAGTAAAATCTATTTTTTATATCACAGATCAATGACCACCATCATGAAGAGGAGGAAGGACCCTGACCTGCAGCCAGAAGAAATAGCTGCATTCCTGAACCTGCTTGGTAAAATTCACTGCACCTTCCAACGATTGTAGTTTTCCTGCTTTAGGCCATGTTCACACATGGCGTAAACATCAACCATTATTTGACAGGGCCGCTGTTTGCTGTGTCAACTAACAGCCGATGTCTCAGAATTTTTACCCAGCTGATACTGCAGTATTGGCCGTATGAACATAACTTCATTTTAATTGGAATGCGGGCACATTTAGGTGTGCCCCCACTTCAATTAGCCATAGAGCACAATATACAGGATCTGCAGCAGATTCACTGCTGTGTTCCATCATTTACCTAAATTGACTGTGTGGGCCTTACCTTGTGATCAGCATTACCAGCCATATTCATTATAAGAAAAACACCTGTGATAAAGCCCGGTAATGCTGGTCACATGACAAAGCCCAGACAATCAATTTATACAAAACTGCAGAGACCAGATAATCTATTAGGATTTCCCGCCATCTGAAGGGAATAGGGCTGAGCAACAGGACCAGATAGAGACACAGCTGCTTGTACTGTGCTGTGCCCTGACAACAATCAAAGGGACAGAAATACGTATAGTCCAATAATCTTCTTGTCATTTAAAAACTGTGTTGAATTGAAACAATCCTTTATTCAACTTGTTTCTTAGACGACGAGGACATCCAACTTTTTTTGGCCAAGGACATCTGCCTACGGATCTCGGACAAGGTACTTATATACTGCTTGGGTGAATTGGGTGTGAGGATGGTGGTCCTGTAATATTACACATAGAAATATAATCACCACTTATAGCTAAAACATAACTTCTTTTCTTCTCTTACTAGTATCTGCTAGCAATGACCCTCGTGTACTTCAAGAGAGCTGGACTGACCATCGAGGAGTATAAAGAATACTTTTTTGCATCCCTGTGAGTTTATTCATGTGTATATGTCTAAGGGAATGCTGTCAAGTAATTGTAAATCTGATGCTTTAAGTCAGCTTTTCCATCATAGTTTGTAAAACAATTATGTTCATTACATAGGAGAAAGGTGAAAGGGTATTTTAATATTTATATGCAGAGAAAACATAAAAAGCCTATAGATTTTAGCATGTAGCATTTGTACCATATAGGTTCATATCAACATAATTTCACATTGTTACTATTATTAAATCCATACAAGATTCTTTTACACTGATATGGAAGTATATAGTAAACCATGACTTCACTTTCTCTTCTTCAGTTATCTAGCGAACCAGTTTGAAGAAGATGAGGACTTCAGATACGAGATCTACGCGTGGGCCTTAGGAAGATCCTGGGAATGGCGGAAGGAAGAGCTGCACGACCAACGGAACTATTTGCTTTACCGGATGGACTTCAGAGCTTGGATTGACCAGACCACGTGTGAAGAGGTTAGTAATCAAAAAAATATGTATAGCCAGAAGTGTAGTCTATGATTATGAATCCTTCGTGAAAAGATGATTCAATCATAAATTATTTAATTCCAGATCATGGCACAGGACCCTTTCCACTGGGCATGGATGCGACAGAGGCGTCCCCATCACAGCTGGGCCATTCGTTGGTGGAGGAGGAGCGCATGGGAGTTCAAAGTCCAAGGCCCATGGGGTTACCCATATTCATGCGCTCGCTGCAGGAACATTGTTTTGTATCCATGCAGGTGGAAAGTGGTCGGTAACATCGTAAGCCAGATCGACACTGCAGTGGACCCTGGAACATCGATTGAGATCCCCGACTAAGAAGACCATAACGGATGACCCAAAGGAGCAGGTAATGTAAAACACATGCATGCACACACATCATTCCCTTTACCCTCCAGCACACTAACACAGTACTTTTAAAGGGGTTTTCCAGGAAAAATGTACTGATGAGCTATCAACAGGATATCCCATCAGTCACTGATCGGTGAGGTGCCAACAACCGGCAGCCACACTGATCAGCTGAGCATACCGCACTGCATAGTGAATGATGTTTGTCTCTGGTCACTGTGTAGCAGTGACAATGTGTAACTGCAGCTCAGCTCATATTCACTTGAATGTCACCTGAGCTGCAGTTACATATCATCACCACTACACAATGCACTAAGACAGACTGATTACTGTGTAGTGGGGTCACTGAACAACTGAATGACGTTGGTGTCGGGTGTCGGTAATTCAGTGACTAATGAGCAATCCGGTGGATAGCTCGTCAGTACATTTCGTATAGAAAAACCCTTTAAAAGTCACACACACTGACACAAATTAACATATACACTCTCTCTACACAGCCCCAACTAAATGATTGATGATATATAGTGTTATCCTCCCTTAGAATGCCAGAGGAAGGGCAATACAGTGGCCATGGCTTCCCTGCAGGTTTCCTCCACAGGGGGTTTTTCCTGTCCTGTGTGTTGCTGTACGCTCTTCGTGAGTGATGGGAGGTAACAATCACAACACATACATACACACATACATACAATAAATTTCTCTTTAACCCTCCTTACTTGGTCACTGAGTCTTTTCTTGTGTAAGCAGTATATGGCGGTATCTGTAATGTATTTTTGATAATATTCTCACTTCTGATCACACTACAAAAGCATACTGAGACCTTATAAAAGGGGTTACCTACTTATCATCTACACAAATGAAAATTAAAAGCAGCAGCACTTATTTATTTCTTTTCATCAGGTATTCATAGTCTACAAACAGCCAATGGTCAGTTTGGCAATGTTCAGCTGCTTTGCCAGGGTATGCGGTACTAATGCTCCATTCATTTTCTAAGGGGGTCATTGAACATTGCCCCTCTCTGCGCTCAGCAATGTTCAAAGGCCACATGGAAAACAAATGCAGCGCTTGCTTTGCATAGCCAGTCTGTTCATTTGGTGAAACAATTTTTCTAAAATCTCTTGATCAGTAGCAGTCCCAGCAGTCAGACCACTCCTGATGTGCTAGTCCTCTCCTGTAATGTCAATAGCAGTTAAAGGGGTTATGAAGCAAAAATCTTTATCTTTCAAATCAACTGGTTCCAGAAAGTTACATAAATTTGTAATTTACCTCTATTAAAAAATTGCAAGTCTTCCAGTACTTATCAGCTGCTGTATGTCCGCAGGAAGTGATGTTTCCTTTTCAGTCTGACACAGTGCTCTCTGCTGACATCTCTGTCCTAGACTGGAAGTGTCCAGACCAGCAGCAAATTCCCATAGAATACCTTTTTCTGCTCTGGACAGTTCCTGTCTCGGACAGAGATGTAAGCAGAGAGCACTGTGTCAGACTGAAAAGAAAACACCATTCTGGAGGAGGTAGTGTCCTAAATATACAGGGGTAGCTGGAGAGCAGGACAGGAGAACGGGATGCCAGATCACACAGCAGCGCAGAATGTATATATGCACTGCTTGTTGGATCTGGAAACTTGACAGCATGAATATATGCATACCTGTGCTCTCAGTTTCCCAGTTATTGCCCCCCCATCCCTTTTACACAGGGAGATGTGCGGCTGATAATGATAAATTTTAAAACCAGCTCAAAAGATGCAAGCAGCTGAAGATCCGGCATTTTCCCGTTTCTCAGCTAATCGCTGTCACTTTTACAAAGGCCGATTATCAGCCGAAGGAGCATTTCTAACAACGCTCCTGGCCAATAATCGGCTCATGTAAAATACACACCTTCTCTAAAAGAACCAAGAGGCTGCAACACCATGAAGCAAGAGACACCACTAACCAAACAACACCATAAAGACCAAGGAGATCTCCAAACAACGGTATTGAGAAGCACAAGTCAGGGTTGAGTTATAATAAATTTTAAATTCTGAGATCTGCTGGTCAGATGATCAGAGGTTGTGATGAGTTTTTGTATACTCATTTTTCACCAGAATAAAGAACAGGAGAAATCCTATTTGAACAGACCTTCTGTGTCAGTGTCTCTGACTGGTTTTTGCACTGTTTATGTGCAGTATATATGAGTTATTCTCAAAGAGTTTTGCATATTTTTATTCTATGGAGCCAGTTATTACATTTTCCAGCAGGAGACTGGAAGTCACTGGACCAGGAGCCCCAGGGGACTGGGGTAGGTCAGTATTCCTTAGTTTTCATTTAAAAAAAAAAATTGGTTCCCAGAATACGGCTTTAGTTCACTTTAAGGCCAAGTTCACATACTGTACAAACATCACTGCTTCATTGAATAGCAGTCTATGGAATCATGGCCGTAGTGTATACACCCTGTATACACTATGGACGTGGTTCTTTGCGGCCACAGAAAATATTTGACAGTTCTATTTTGTGCGGCCTATATTTAGTAAGGTCTGATAGTGAACGAGATAGACTGTGTTATAGTGTAAAGTATGGCTCCTGGCTGTACTTTACATTGTGGTCTATGGCAAATTGAAGCGTGGGCACACCAGAATGTGTATGCGTTCCAATTAAAATAAAGCAATGTTCATCTGGCTGATACTGTAGTATCGGCCGGCTGGGTCAAACAACAGCCGATGTTCATACACTGTGTGAACATGGCCTAAAAGGACAGAAATCGGTCCCTTAAAATTCCAATAGATGAAAACCTTTTATACTCAGCATGAAAACAGATTTATCAAGATGCCTCAAACCCAATCTGCCTGTTTTTTTAAAAACTATTCACAGCTCAGGTCTCATTTTACCAAAGCTTCTTAAGATATAAAACCTGAGCTGTGACTGGTTGCTGTGGGGAAAAAAATCTGAAAGTGAAGATTTTAAGGCAGCTTAATACATCTGTGTCAATGTGTTGTTGTTGTTTTTTTTTA
Organism: Dendropsophus ebraccatus; assembly: GCF_027789765.1. Taxonomy (NCBI): domain Eukaryota; kingdom Metazoa; phylum Chordata; class Amphibia; order Anura; family Hylidae; genus Dendropsophus; species Dendropsophus ebraccatus. Next base: position 37,672,594 of record NC_091465.1, read on the forward strand.
TTATACTACAAGTAGAAAAGTCATTAGAAGCCCAATAGAGAACATGTTTCCAATGAAAGTCAGAGGGTCCTGATGCAGAGTAGCTATCAGTAGAGATGAGTGAACCTCAAGCATGCTCGAGTCCATCCGAACCCGAACGTTCGGCATTTGATTAGCGGTGGCTGCTGAAGTTGGATTAAGCCCTAAGGCTATGTGGAAAACATGGATATAGTCATTGGCTGTATCCATGTTTTCCAGACAACCTTAGAGCTATATCCAAGTTTAGAAGCCCCCGCTAATCAAATGCCGATCGTTCGGGTTCGGATGGACTCGAACCCAAACCCGGTTCACTCATCTCTAGCTTTCAGATAGCTTTCAAATAGACCCCCATATGGCCTCTGGTGCACTGGTTACATCTGTAGCCTTAGCCTCAGGCCTGTATGGATCAATAGGGGGTTACCTGACTTCAGATCTTACAAGGGGTCGGGCCAGCAGGGCATGGTCTAGGTAAGGCCCTATTCCACCGAACTATATCGGCCATAATCGCTCGTTTGCTCCTCTATGTCGGCCCGTGGAATAGGGGCTTTAGGATGGAAGTTTTAATGGACCCAAGTGTTTAGTAAGGGAGGGGGGGGGTCACACACAGTATTGTTGGTAGTATAATCACTTATGTCCTGTGTTCCTATTCATGGAGGGGAGGGCAGAGTGTGCAGGAAAGGTAGAGAAGCGTGGATCAAAATATGGTACTGCCAAGGTATAAGGAAGAGCACATGATACTGCCATGATGTATTGTCCATACAGGAACACAGGTTGAAGCAGGTCAGTGGAGGCCAACAGCAGAAGAAGTCAGTACAGAACTGTAACATTGTTGAATGGAAACATTAAAGGGTACTTTGGCCATGTAAAACTTCTGATATATTGTTGCCCTTTCATACAACATAATAAACATGCTATTCTCACCACATGGGTCGCTTCCAAGGCTAAGGCTCCATTTACACAGAAAGATTATCTGACAAAGAATTTAAAACCCAAACCAGAAACAGACTATAAACAGAGATCAGGTCATAAAGGAAAGCCTGAGATTTCTCCTCTTTCAAATCCGTTCCTGGCTTTGGCTTCAAATCTTTGGCAGATAATCTATCAAATAATCTTTCTGTGTAAATGCACCCTAAGAGGGAACAGCGTCGTGGTCAGTGGCTGAGCGTTCAGCACTCTACATGGAGATTCCACTGGAGGGCTATTAAACAAGTGTCAGGCGAGGAACAGAGAAACAGGACCTGTAATGTGGACTGCAGAACTACAAGTACCAGATATAGTGTCCACAAGGGCTGAGAAGAGTCCAGGAGCAGGCTGGATTAAAATCACAACAATTTGGAACAAGACCTGGAAGTAACATGCATAACCCACCAGGATCACATCATGTTGTCAGCAGAGAGAGGTAACAGCACAGTTCACACCCTGCACACATTTAAAATCCACGGCTGCAATTTTTAGTGGCAGTTTCCCTCCCCGGCAATGTAGGACACAAGGTGGTCAGACCAAAGTCTAAACACGGGTACAAGTAACTTCTCACTCTACAAGTATTCTCTCAAGTTCCATCAGAGAACATTGCTACATTGGGTTAGGACTCCCCCAACAAACTCTTCTCCTCTATGCTACTCTACTCTACTTTCAACTGTTCAAGCACCGCTATAACTACCTCTCTTCTACTCTTCTCCTCAAGGCACCTCCTCAAGCACAAACAAGTTTAAGTAGTAAGTCTGTGTAAAGATTCAGTTTTTTCTACAAAACTGTATTGTACTTCTAAGAGACTGCACAGTAAAGCTGTTATATTTGTATATCACTGGCACTCCTTTCCTACGGACCAGTACCCATACACACAAACCGCACACCCTGGGTTATTTTTCCCCTTTCTGTGGGTGGTGCTACCGATAGTCCGGGTGGGTCAATTGGCACTCAGGACTACCGTCACAAGAACCCAAGGGAGCCATCACAACCCGACCGGTCACCGACTATTTTGGGGATTACAGCCAGCCACAACATAAAGCAGGTACTACCACCATACCTGTGTGCTGGACTAGCATTGTGCATAACAACTATGCCATCTTTGGCTAAGCTGTACAACAGAACTGATAGCATCCATTAATCATAGAAACGCACCACACTAACAGTTCATGGTAGGAGTTGTAGTTTTGCAGCTTGTGGCCATCCAGGTTGCAGAACTACAACCCCCATTAATCCCTATTGACAGTTCATAATAAGAGTTGTAGTTCTGTAATAGAATACAGGATGGCAGAATGACACATAGACACATGAATAACACATGGACACATGAATGACAAAGGACACGAGGGGGGAGCATGGCATAGTACACAGGGGAAAGAGGGTGGCATGCTATAAAAGGGGGAGAGGGTGGCTCGTTACACAGGGGGGAGGTGGTGACATGGTACTTAGGGGGAGCCAGTGGCACGGTACACAGGGGGAAGATGGCAGCGCGGAACACAGGGGGGGGGGGGGCAGTGGCACGGAACAGAGGGGAAGATGGTGGCATGGTACAGGAGGGGGAGACTGTGAGACAATACACTAGGATCAGTAAATCCTGAAGGTAATTCATGGCTTCTTGATAGTTTCCTGAAGGTAAATACTGATTATTGATGCTTTCCTGAAGCCTTTTGATGCCTGATCTGGATTTCCTGTCAGTAAAAACTGACACGGACATATGAATGGGGCCTCAGTCTTTCTCAATTATTTATCCTTAATTATAATGCAAGGTCTTCATACCTGCACATACAGGAAGCAAAGTCAGCAAGGCATCAAGTGTGTACTTATATTTATGTGCTTAAGAAAGTAAGTGCTACACATGGAATACATCAAAACATTTACAATTTAATCAGACCCATTGTATCAGAGCACAGCAGATGATAAAGTTGCAGGGTTATTTATATAAGTGCTTTTAGGATGACATACGTATTATCATCAGTATACAGAAGGAAAAGACATTGGGATTTTGTCTATTACAAGAACTATTGGTATTATATGGAGTTATTATGATGCACATAATTACTATCAGAACTTTCTCTCTGCTGTACCTGGTCTGCTGAATTTCCATAAGTTAACCCCTTCAAGACCAAGCCTATTTGCACCTAAAAGACCAGGCTCATTTTTCAAAATCTGACCTGTCTCACTTTATGCGCTTATAGCTCAGTGATGAACGTATGCTAGCGATTCTGAGATTGTTTTTTCGTCACATATGGCACTTTATATTAGTGGCAAAATTTGGTCACTACTTTGTGTGTTTTTTGTGAAAAACATCAAAATATCATGAAAAATTAAAAAAAAATTGCATTTTATGAACTTTGAAATTCTCTGCTTCTAAAAAAAGAAAGTTGTATTACAGAAATTAGTTACTAAGTCACATTACCAATATGTCCTCTTTATTCTGGCTTCATTTCATAAACATATTTTAATTTTTTAGGGTGTTACGGGGGTTAGAAATGTATCAGCAAATTACCACATTTTCGTGAAAGTTTCCAAAACTGATTTTTTTAGGGACCAGTTCTTATTTTAAGTTGATTTAGGAGGTTTGTATACTGGAAACCCCCATAAGTGACCCCATTTTGGAAACTAGACACCTTAAAGAATTAATCTAGGGGTATAATGAGCATTTTAACCCTACAGGGGCTGGAGGAAAGTATTCACCATTAGGCTGTAAAAAAATGAAAAATTAAAATTTTCCAATAATATATACATTTAGATTAAAGTTTCTCATTTTCAAAAGGAACATGAGAGAAAAAGCACCCCTAAATTTGTAACACATGTTCTCTTGAGTAGAACGGTACCCCATATATGGGCGTAAACCACTGCATGGGCACACAGCGGGGCTCAGAAGGGAAGGAGCGCCAATTAGCTTTTTCATTGCAGATTTTGCTGAAGAAGTTTCCGAGCGCCAGGTGCATTTGCAGTGCCCCTGTAGTGTCAGCAGAGAGAAAAAAAACCATAAGTCACCCCATTTTGGAAAGTACACCCCTCAAAGAATTCAGATTGGGGTAGGATGAGCAATTTGACCCCACAGGTGTTAGAGGAAAGTATTCAAAATTAGACATTAAAAATGAAAAACTCAAATTTTTTCCAATAATATGTTCCTTTAGTTTGAAATTTTTCAATTTCACGAGGAACAAGAGAAAAAAAGTACCCCAAAATTTGTAACGCAGGTTCTCAAGAGTACAACGGTACCTCATATGTGAGCATAAACCACTGCATGGGCACACAGCAGGGCTCAGAAGGAAAGGAGCGCCAATTAGCTTTTTCAATGCAGATTTTGCTGAAGAAGTTTCTGAGCGCCAGGTGTGTTTGCAGAGCCCCTGTAGTGCCAGCGGAGTAAAATCTCGCCATAAGTCACCCCATTTTGGAAAGTGCACCCCTCAAAGAATTCATCTTGGTGTGTGGTGAGCCTTTTGACCCCACAGGTATTAGAGGAAAGTATTCAAAAGTAGACAGTAAAAATGAAAAACTCAAATTTTTCCAATAATATGTTCCTTTAGTTGGAAATTTCTCAATTTCACGAGGAACAGGAGAGAAAATTCACCCCAAAATCTGTAACGCAGGGTCTCCTGAGTAGAACGGTACCCCATATGTGGGCATAAACCACTGTATGGGCACACAGCCGGGCTCAGAAGGGAAGGAGCGCCAATTAGCATTTTCTCTGCAGATTTTTCTGAAGAAGTTTCTGAGCACCAGGTGCGTTTGCAGTGCCCCTGTAGTGTCTACAGAATAGAATCCCCCCAAAAGTCACCCCATTTCGGAAAGTACACCCCTCAAAGAATTCATCTTGGGGTAGGATGAGCATTTTGGCCCCACAGGTATTAAAGGAAAGTATTCAAAATTGGCCAGTAAAAATGAAAAACTTGAATTTTTCCAATAATATGTTGGTTTAGTTTGAAATTTCTAAATTTCACAAGGAACAGGAGAAAAAATGTACCCCAAAATCTGTAACGCAGGTTCTCCTGAGTACAACGGTACCCCATATGTGGGCATAAACCACTGTATGGGCACACAGCAGGGCTCAGAAGGGAAGGAGCGCCAATTTGCTGGAGCAAAACCGCAGCTAGTAACAGTTATTAGAATAGCGCAGTTACTAAAATACAATAAAAAAAATTAGATTACAGGTAATGTGGGGTGGTTCTGGGTAATCTGGGGTGGTTCCGGGTAATCTAGAGGTGGTTGTGGGCAGTCTGGGGTGGTTACGGGCAGTCTGGGGTGGTTACGGGTAATCTGGGGTGGTTACGGATAATCTGGGGTGGATATGGTCAACATGGGGTGGTCACAGGCAACCTGCTGTGGTTACGGCAACCTGGGGTGGTTACAGGCAACCTGGTGTGGTTAGAGGCAACCTGGTGTGGTTAGAGGCAACCTGGTGTGGTTAGAGGCAACCTGGGGTGGTTAGAGGCAACCTGGGGTGGTTATGGGCAACGTGGGGTGAATACGGACAACCTGCTGTGGTTACAGACAATCTGGTATGGTTACAGGCAACCTGCTGTGGTTACGGACAATCTGGGGTGGTTGCGGACAATCTGGGGTGGTTACAGGCAACCTGCTGTGGTTACGGATAAACTGAAGTGCTAATAGGTAATCTGAGGTGGGTACCTGTAATCTGGCGTGGTTACGGGCAATCTGGAGGGGGTCACTGGCAATTTGGGGTGGTTAGAGGCAAGGTGCAGTGTTCAGAGGCAAGGTGCGGTGGTCAGATGCAAGGTGCGGTGGTCATAGGCGACGTGCGGTGGTCATAGGCGAGGTGCGGTGGTCATAGGCGAGGTGCGGTGGTCAGAGGCGACGTGCGGTGGTCATAGGCGACGTGCGGTGGTCAGAGGCGACGTGCGGTGGTCAGAGGCAAGGTGCGGTGGTCAGAGGCAACCTGCGGTGGTTGCGTGCAATCTGGGGGGTTACATGTAATCTGGCATGATTACGGCCCAACCTGCGGTGGTTATGCCCAACCTGCGGTGGTTAGGGGCAACCTGGAGGGGTTACAGACAATCTAGAATTGTTACGGATAGAGTGAAGTGCTTATAGCTAATCTGGGGTGGTTACATGTAATTTGGGGTGGTTACAGGCAATCTGGGGTGATTACGGACAATCTGGAGGGGGTCACTGGCAACGTGTGGTGGTTACGGGCAACGTGCGGTGGTTACGGGCAACGTGCGGTGGTTACGGGTAATCTGGGGGGTTACGTGCAATCTGACGTAATTACGGACAACCTGGGGTGGTTACGGGCAACGTGCGGTGGTTACGGGCAACCTGCGGTGGTTACGGGTAATCTGGGGGGGGGGGGGTTAGGGGTAATTTGGGAGTAAACTGTAATTATTACTATAATAAAAAGTGTGTGTTTTATTTTTTTGTATGTTTGTCACTTTTTGTACTTTATACATTCATTTTCACTGTATTACTATGATTACTGTGATATTTCTATCACAGTAATCATAGTTCAGTGACAGAGACCAAATTGGTCTCTGTCACTTTAAATTTTCAGAGCTTGGCTGGTTGTGGAGCGCATGCGCACTTCATAACCAGCCAGGACACTGAAGAGGAAGGAGCTCCGTGGATCCGGTGAGTATATGGGGAAGGGGGGGTGACTGGGGGACGGGGGTGACAGGGGGGGTGGGGGGGAGACTTGGGGGGTGGGGGGACATCACTTTTTATCCCCTGTCACCAATCATTCATGGTGACAGGGGATAAAAAGTGCCTGGAGCACATGGCACAAGCGATCAGCCGTATATAGTATATACCGCTGATCGCTTGTATCGGGACCCCACAAGGGGGGTCCCCAATGACTGCCCCATGCTCTCCGCTACCTCCGGTGGCGGAGAGCATGGGGCTTTCATTAATTTTTCTTTTTTGATCACTGTGAACAGACATTAGTCTGTTCACAGTGATCGCGGCGGCCATCTTGGATCCGATGGCCGACGCGGGAGGGGGGGTTAGTGACTGGGGCACTAGGGGGCTGATCTGGGTTCTGTTTTTACTTATTTCATCTCCCCCCACCGTGGATTCGACGGTGGGGGGAGATGAAATACAGCGGGTGGCACTCCCCCTGCCCCCCAGACTCTCTCCCTGCCCCCCCAGCCTCTCCCCGGCCCCCCAGCAACTCTCCTGACCCCAGCGTTTCCCCTGCCCCCCAAACTCTCCACCTAACCCTCAGCCTCTCCCCTGCCCCCCAGCGTCTCCCTGCCCCCCAGCCTCTCCCCCTGCCCCCCAGCGTCTCCCCTGACCCCCCAGCCTCTCCCCTGACCCCCAGCCTCTCCCCTGACCCCCCAGCCTCTCCCCTGACCCCCCAGCCTCTTCCCCTAACCCTCAGCCTCTCCCTGCCCCCAGCCTCTCCCCCTGCCCCCCCAGCCTCTCCCCCCTGCCCCCAGCCTCTCCCCCCTGCATTCTCAGCTGCTCCCCTGCCTCCCAGCCCCTCCCCCTGACCCCTAGCTTCTCCCTCTGAATCCCAGCTTCTCCAATGCCTCCCTACCGCTCCCCCTGAACCCCAACCTCTCCCCCTGAACCCCAGCTTCTCCCCTGCCACCCTAGCTGCCCCTCCCTGCTGCTCCCCTGCCCCCCAGCTGCTCTCCCTTTCCCCCAGCTGCTCTCCCTTTCCCCCAGCTGCTCTCCCTGGCTCCCCCAGCTGCTCCCCCTGTCACCCCCAGCTGCCTCCCTTCCCCAGTCACCCCCAGCTGCCTCCCTTCCTCAGCCCCCCCCCCAGCTGCCTCCCTTCCTCAGTCCCCCCCCCCCAGCTGCCTCCCTTCCTCAGTCCCCCCCCCCAGCTGCCTCCCTTCCTCAGTCCCCCCCCCAGCTGCCTCCCTTCCTCAGTCCCCCCCCCCAGCTGCCTCCCTTCCCCAGTCACCCCAGCTGCCTCCCTTCCTCAGTCTCCCCCCAGCTGCCTCCCTTCCTCAGTCTCCCCCCAGCTGCCTCCCTTCCCCAGTCACCCCCAGCTGCCTCCCTTCCCCAGTCACCCCCAGCTGCCTCTCCTTCCCCAGTCACCCCCAGCTGCCCGCCTGAAGACGAGTTATGGTCAGAGAAGTCTTCATGATGCTGCGCCAGATGGAGAAGAAAGCAAAAAGTTAGCGACAGCAATTCGAGAAGACGTCACCTGTGAGTCATTAGTAACTGCACTGTAATGACTTCTATAGTGTGCAGAGCCTGTGTACCATTGGGGTCTCAATGGGTCAGTGTATTGTTTGCGGTAGTGTACTGACACAGCCCTGTGGTCACTACAGTACACTAACCCAAACTTTTAAACTAGGACCCAACTACAAGAGCTGCAGGCACTACAACTCTCAGCATATCCTGAGGGCTGTAGACTGTCAGTAAATGCTGGGAGTTGTAGTGCCTGCAGCTGTTGTAGTTGGGTCCTAGGTGCATTATACACTGGAGGCTTTGTGGGAGATCAGAATACAGAGATCTGTGGGGGCTCAGTGTGTGGAAGTGACCCCAGAACATCACTAATAGGGGATAGAACAAAAACATCTCCCCCTATCCCTATTAGTGCTGTTCTGGGGTCACGTCCCTGCACTGAGCCCCCACAGATCTATGTATTCTGATTTCCCACAACGCCTCCAGGACCCAACTACAACAGCTGCAGGCACTACAACTCCCAGAACAGTCTGCAGCCCTCAGGATATGCTGGGAGTTGTAGTGCCTGCAGCTGCTGTAGTTGGGTCCTAGGTGCATCATACACTGGATGCTTTGTGGCACATAAGAATACATAGATCTGTGGGGGCTCAGTGCAGGGAAGTGACCCCAGAACATCACTAATAAGATATAGGGGGAGATGTTTTTGTTCTATCCCCTATTAGTGCTGTTCTGGGGTCACTTCCCTGCACTGAGCCCCCACAGATCTATGTATTCTTATGTGCCACAAAGCATCCAGTGTATGATGCACCTAGGATCCAACTACAACAGCTGCAGGCACTACAACTCCCAGCATGTACTGACAGTCTGCAGCCCTCAGGATATGCTGGGAGTTGTAGTAAAGTAGTACAATCCTATGATAACTGCGGCTGTAGACAGATGTTTTGCTGGACCTTCAGGGCTGATGGTTGTCACCCACAGATTGCAGCCACCAGGAGACTCTGCAAACAGTGATTTATTACAGGGTTGTCCTCTCAGAGACTACAACTCCCAGCATACCCTGAGAGCTGTATAAATGGAGGGTGTTCTGAGATTTGTCACAGATACAGATGAATTCAGGAAAGAAGCGGGTCAGCATGTCGTGTCTCACTGGTTGTATATTGGTGGCTCCAGGTACCCCAGTCCAACACTGGACAGAACCAGTCCCCAAACTAAGACGTCCCCGGCCTCCTTCCTTCCTCCATCACGTGTTTGATGAGAACAGCGGGCATCAAGCAGAGCGGCACCCAAGTGCCAGGGTATATACCATGCATGTACAGCAACGTGGGGGGGGGGGCGCCTCTGCGTGCAAAGTGCCTAGGGCAGCATGAACTCTAAATACAGGCCTGCTCACCGCCATGTATTCGCTATCACTGGCTTGGGTGAGCTAAACTAGTCTGCCTGGGGGGGGGGGGGGTGATTTGTATATGCTCACTAACATGGAACAGCCTCATTATATGAGCCTTATCAACATTCTATGTTAGTGAGCATACCGGGGAGGGGATATTGGTGAACATATACAAATCAAACAGCCCCCCCCCAGACCCTCAAAATTCAATAACCCCAAACGGGGCATTGCCTAGTACTCAACAGCATTCTGAATACAGGGGAACCCCTACCCCACTCTTGTATAAGTTTTAGTCTCCATCATAATGAGCCCCGCTGGGCTTCTAGACACGCTATAAATTGTACGTTGCAGGGGTGAATATAATGCACTGCATACAGAGCCCAAGAGACGGCTATACAAGTAAGTGTCTGTATGGTGACATTTACATTGCACCTTGTTCACATTTAGTTTCTACAATTTTATAACTGTATAACAGAGGTTACATTTTAAGCCACTGGGAAAAATGGGGTATATGAGCCAGTTCTCTAGAATTAATCTGAACCAAATTATACCTCCCAGCAAGGCGTGGGTCGAACACACAATTTTTTTTTTTTTTTATTAATGTGGGGGGCCCAGACACTTTGGTTGTATGGGGCCCCGAAATTCCTGATGGCGGCCCTGCCCCTAGCAGTAACATATCACGGGGATATAAACTGCCTATGAGCTTCTTGTGCTAAATCTCCTGGTTCTGAAGCTCTTTCAGGGGTAGTGGAGAAAGCATATCTCTCAGCTTATGTTAGCTCAAGCTGGGCTCGCGCTGAGATCTCAGTTTCCTCTTCTAACTGCTGAGGAGTGACCAGAGTATTTCCTGAGGTTTCAGTTTCCTTTTTCAATTGCTGAGGAGTCAGCAGAGTATTTTCATATGGGTGTTGGGGTATCATCATGAGAGGGGCCAGGTTGGGGGCAGGTACAAAATAAGCTCCGGAGGCAGTCAATAATGGGTATAATGGATCTGGAGTAGGCCTCTTGGGTGTTCCAAGATGGCCACCGGAGCTAGAAGTGACATCAATGGAAGTTCCTGTATCTATGGGTGTCACTGAAGTAATGAGCTTAGGTGTACCAACATGGCTACCAGAACTGGAAGTTCTGACTGTGACAGAAGAGGAAGTATTGGATGTTTTAACATGCCCACCAGATACAGGAAGAGTGGGTGTACTGGGCTGTGGTGAATCAAGATGGCTGCTGGATACAGGAAGCTCATCTCGAACAGGGGCGGATAGTGTAGGTGTGCATGATGGGGCAGGATTGGGGCGTCCCCTTCCACAGCTACAACAATACTCAGCAGAGGGTGGATTCTGCTGATGACAATTTGGACACTCCCAACAGTGAGGCTCTCCGCCATTATAGGGTGGTGGCACATCCTTTTCAACGTGATACATATATGCAACCTTTTGGTTTGCAAAATCAAGTTCAATTTGGCTGAAATAAGTACGGGACCGCACTGAAATCCACGGCCGTGAGTTGGAACATTTCCGTCCTCAAACAATGGTCTTGTTAATTTTTCATGGCGCCGTATACGATCCGGCCGTAAGCTCATACGTAGTGTGCATGGTGCGGGCATATATCGTATACTTTCAAGTGAACGCATCAACCTCAAAACTACGTGCGTATATTCGCGGTTCGCACTACGGCCGGAAACATACGCAGTGTGAACGTAGCCTAAAAGTGTATTTGAGGGGACTGTATGTTAGAAAGCCCCACAAAGCACCCCATTTCAGAAATTGCACCCCCCAAACTCAACCAGAAAGTTTTTTAACCCTTTAGGGGAGTCACAGAAATAAAAGCTAAGTGTGTAAGAAATGTGAAAATTTTAACTTTTTGCGCAGGAATTTTATTGTAATCCAATATCTTTCATAATTGTAAACCTATTACCAGAGAAATGCACCCCAATATTGATTGCCCCGATTCTGTAGTTTATAGAAATACCCCATATGTGGCCCTATTGCGCTATTTGACGCAACCACAAGCCTAAGATATAAAGGAGCGCCTAGTGAATTTTACCGCCTCTGTTATATTTAGTCATTTTTGACTGTACCACTTCAGGTTGGCAGAGGCTCTGGGGTGCCAAAACCTAAAAAAAAACCTAAAGGGACACCATTTAGAAAACTACACCCTTTAAGGAATGTAACAAGGGGTGCAGTGAGCATCTGGACTTCACAGGTGCTTCACAGATTTTCAGAACAATGTGGCGTGAAAAAGGAAAAATTCTATTTTCTACACTAAAACATTGTTCTAGCTTTCATTTTTCATCTTTACAAGGGTATAAAATAAAAAAAAATAAAAAAACACACCAAACGTGTAGCGCAGTTTCTACCAAGTACGGAAATACCCCACATGTGGACCTAAAGTACCAAGCGGGCGCAGGACAAGCCTCCAAAGGTAAGGAGCGCCAATTGGCCTTTGGAAGCTGAATTTCACTGGAATGCATTTCAAGGGCCATGTTGCATTTACAAGGCCCTTGTGTTGCCAAAACACTTGAAACCCCCCCACAAGTGACCCCATTCTGGAAACTTCATCCCTCAAGGAATCTAAAAAGGGGTGCAGTGAGCAAATGGACCCCACTGGTGACGGGCACAAATGTGGAACAATGTGACGTGAAAGGGAAAATTTTCATTTTTTCACTTTCACGGCACAAATGTGGCCATTATCAAGGGGTCCATATCCTCACTGCACCCCTTGTTAGATTCCTTGAGGGATGTAGTTTCCAGAATGGGTTTTCACTGTCTTGGCAGCAGGAGGCCTCTGTTAATGTGACATGGCGTTTATCATCCATTCAGGCCAAATCCAGCCTCTAAAATCCAAATGGTGCGCCTTCCCTTTGGAGGCTTGCCCTGCACCCACATGGCACTTTACAGTATGTCCACATGTGGGGTATTTATGGAAATTGCTTTACACATTGGGTGTTTTTTTTCTCTTTTAACCCCTTGTGAAAAATTCAAGGCTAAACAAACATTAAAGTGTAAAAAATGTAATATTTCATTTTCACGCCACATTGTTCCACATTTGTGCCCGTCACCAGTGGCGGGCATTTACCTCTTGTTACATTCCCTGAGGGGTGTAGTTTCCATAATGGTATCACCTGAGGGGGGTTTCAACTGTCTTGGCAACACAGAGGCCTTTTAAATGCAACAAGGCCGTCAAAATCCATTCCAGCCAAATCCAGCCTCCAAAAGCCAAATGGCGCTCCTTCCCTTCGGAGGCTTACCCTGCACCCACATGGCGCTTTATGTACACATGTGGGGTATTTTCGTACTCAGGGGAAATTGTTCTACACATTTTGTGTTTTTTTTTTATCTTTTAACCCCTTGTGAAAATGAAAAAATGAAGACAAGATCAATGATTTAGTGTAGAAATTTATTTTTTTTTACACTAAATGTTGGTCTATCCTTGATTTTTTCTATTTCCACAACGGGTTAAAAAAGAAAATGAACTCAAACGTGTAGGGTAATTTCCTCTGAGTACGAAAATACCCCACATGATGTGGACATGATGTGCCATATGGGCACAGGGCAAGCGACCAAAGGGACAGAGCGCCATTTAGAGTCTGGAATGGAGGATGGAGGCCATGTCGCAATTACAAAACCCCTGTGCTGCCAAGACAGTAGAAACCCCCCACAAGTGACCCTATTCTGGAAACTACACCAGGACAGTAGAAACCCCCCACAAGTGACCCCATTCTGGAAACTACACCCCATAAGGAATCTAACAAGAGGTGCAGTAAGCATATGGATCCCACTGGTACATCCGACTGTAGAACATGTGCTGTGAAAATAAAAAAAAATACAATTTTTTTCATTTTCATGGGACAAATGTGCCCGTCACCAGGGTGCCATATCCCCGCTGCCCCCCTTGTTAGATTCCATATGGGGTGTAGTTTCCAGAATGGGGTCACTTGTGGGGGGTTTCTACTGTCCTGGTGGCCATACCTATTTAGTTGGGGAAAGGGATAATTTTTAATTTATTTAGGGGTATTAGGCCAATTATTAATTTATAAGGTTGAAAAGGACAGAAGTCCAAAAAATTCCTTCCCGACTCCATAATGGCAATCAGAATAATCCCTGGATCAACGTGACCCCTGAAATAGGAATAAGGGAAACTATTTAGATCAGAGCTTCTCAAACTTTTTCTACTGGAGCCTCACCCAACAGACCAAGGCAATGCCTGGGCCTCACCATATTGACCAAGAGGGTGCCTGGGCCTCACTATCTGGGGTAAAAGTCCATTTAAAAGCTGTAAACAATGCTAAGGCTACCTTTTACCCATCTCCCAAGCTCTGTATACTAATAAAGCAAGTACAAAATAAATTAATAATGTTGCTAAAATGGAGATTTTTGCAAACAGCAAAAACGGACTGTGCAGATCGTAGTTACTTTTGTGAAAACTGGCTCCTCAGCTGGGCCTCACCAACAACTAGGGGGCGCCTCACTGGTGAGGCCCGCCTCACAGTTTGAGAAGCACTGATTTAGATAATGTAGAACTCCAATGACGTATGGTACGCCTTGAAGCGATCCAGTATGCAGAGGTCGGGGTGATCAGGACAGGTGTCACACTGGTAAATGGTGTCCTTCCTAATCCCCCCATGACGGCACACTCTGCACTTCTTCTGGGGTCTCCATTTTTCCAGTGTGGGGGACGTCACCTGGAAAATGTTGCCCTGGTACGATACGGGGTCCTTCGGATCGTGCCGCAAGCTACAGTACTTTGGGCAGCGAGGAACCGGAAGAGGGGGATGGCCGTAGTTTTGCGGTGTGTGACATAGCTTTATGTTCAATGGGATCCCGGCCAGAGCGTACACACATCGTATGCGCTCTGTCCGGCATCCCATGTGGCGCCGGATAAAACTGACATGTCAGTTTTCTGCGGCTGGAATTCAGTGAATTCCGGCCACAGAAAGACCTGTTAGTTCACACTGTGGGTTATGGGAAGATCTGATGCGGGCTCAGAGCTCCGCGGCCGGAAAGATCACTTAAATACCGTCCGGGATGATCCGGGCTAAGACCGGCCGTTCCGTGACCCCGGCCGGGTCACGGAACGGCCGGTCTGATACAGCGTGTGCACATAGCCTCTAAAATCTGTAAGTGTACCCTGAGGTACTCTCACAGAGTTTGTAGAATTTCTAGCCTTACCGTGATCTCTTATTGGGAAGGTTCTGGCGGAAAAGACGTGTCTGGGGGGCAGCATACGCTACGCTACCCCCAGACACGTCACTGGAAGATGATAATGAGGATGAATGGAGGAAAGAAGGATCCCCCCATTCATCCTCACTGTTTCGGTGGCGGAGGCAATAATAGCGTATGCCTCCGCTGCCGAAAACACCCTGGGGGCCATTTTCATATGGAGATTGGTATATGGGGTATGTATATGTGTAGTGGTGTAGTGTAAAACTTTATTTCATGTAGTGTAGTGTAATGTAGTGTTTTTTACATTTTATTTTTACAGTAAAAAAAAAAAAAGCCAAGCAGTTGCTGATAAATGCCGCACTTGTGTGCGGTACTTATCAGCAGACAGTGGCGGTAGGATATAGAAAAAAAGGAGGAAAACAACCCATACGCCAAAAAGGAGGAGTTGCTGATCAGCTGCAAAAAAAAAAATTTGAAAAAAAACCCCCACTCTTTTTACCCCAAAGCAACTGATCAGTGTACAATATATACTGATCAGCCGCTAGGGGGCAGTAGAGTGAAGCTGCCGAAGATTTCCGAAGTTAGATGACCAGGGAGCCTTAAGAGCAGAAGATTTCCGAAGTTAGACGACAAAGAGCCGACGGGAGCCGAAGTTAGACGACGCGGAGAAGAAGACGTCGCGGGACCGCCGATCTTCACTCCAGATGCCCAGATCAGGTGAGTATAGTGCTCACCTGCATAGTATACTGTTCTGCACCCCTCAGCTATCTAGAAACTTTTAGGGGGAAACTTTTATTTTACACTTTTTTTACCGGCCGGCCCATCACGGCAATCATGGGGGTGGCACTGGCGCCATCTTTTTCCCGGACACTAATGGCGATTGGTGCTGTCTTGGACAGTACCAATCGCCATTGCTTTCCGGGTCACTGTAATAAATTTACTTACCCATCCATCCTGCACCCGCTCACCCGCCCTGCACTGTAACTATGAAGCTGTGAGGCAGCTGGTTTCCCGGGCTGTTAATGAGGCAGCAGGAGGTAAACCACATTGAGGGCAATGTTCTGCAGGGTCAGGGGTGTTTTTTTTTTTTTATTTGTATAGTATGTGGGTGCAATATTCTGCAGATCAGGGGTGTGTGGGTGAGATGTTCTGCAGGGTCAGGGGTGCGTGGTTGCACTGTTAAGTCATGTTCTGCAGGTTCAGGGGTGTGTGGGTGTGATGTTCTGCAGGGTCAGGGGTGTGTGGGTGCACTTTTAAGTGATGTTCTGCAGGGTCTGGGGTGTGTAGGTGCAATGTTCTGCAGGGTTAGTGTGTGTGGGTGTGCTGTTATGCGATGTTCTGCAGGGTCAGTGTGTGTGGGTGCACTGTTATGCCATGTTCTGCAGGGTCAGGGGTGTCTGGGTGCACTGTTATAAGATGTTCTGCAGGGTCAGTGTGTGTTGGTGCACTGTTATGCCATGTTCTGCAGGGTAAGGGGTGTCTGGGTGCACTGTTATGAGATGTTCTGCAGGGTCAGGTGTGTGTGGGTGCACTGTTATGCCATGTTCTGCAGAGTCAGGCGTGTGTGGGTGCACTTTTATGCGATGTTCTGCAGGGTCACTGTAATAAATTTACTTACCCATCCATCCTGCCCCCGCTTGCCCGCCCTGCACTGTAACTATGAAGCTGTGAGGCAGCTGGTTTCCCGGGCTGTTAATGAGGCAGCAGGAGGTAAACCACATTGAGGGCAATGTTCTGCAGGGTCAGGGGTGTTTTTTTATTTTTTTTTTATTTGTATAGTATGTGGGTGCAATATTCTGCAGGGTCAGGGGTGTGTGGGTGCGATGTTCTGCAGGGTCAGGGGTGTGTGGTTGCACTGTTAAGTCATGTTCTGCAGGTTCAGGGTTGTGTGAGTGTGATGTTCTGCAGGGTCAGGGGTGTGTGGGTGCACTTTTAAGTGATGTTCTGCAGGGTCAGGGGTGTGTGGGTGCGATGTTCTGCAGGGTTAGTGTGTGTGGGTGTACTGTTATGCGATGTTCTGCAGGGTCAGGCGTGTGTGGATGCACTGTTATGCGATGTTCTGCAGGGTCAGCGGTGTATGGGTGCACTGTTATGAGATGTTCTGCAGGGTCAGTGTGTGTGGGTGCACTGTTATGAAATGTTATGCAGGGTCAGGGGTGTCTGGGTGCACTGTTATGAGATGTTCTGCAGGGTCAGTGTGTGTGGGTGCACTGTTATGCCATGTTCTGCAGGGTCAGGGGTGTCTGGGTGCACTGTTATGAGATATTCTGCAGGGTCAGGTGTGTGTGGGTGCACTGTTATGCGATGTTCTGCAGAGTCAGGCGTGTGTGGGTGCACTGTTATGCGATGTTCACAGGGTCAGGCGTGTCTGGCTGCACTGTTATGCGATATTCTGCAGGGTCAGGAGTGTCTGGGTCAGGCCCGGACTGGTAACCTGGCAGGGCGGGCAAATGCCCGCTGGGCTGGCCAGATTACCAGTCCGTGGGCCGCCCGGGCTGGATAATGAAAAAAAAAAAAAAAAAAAGATCACCGCTGCGGCCCGCTCACCTCGGCCCGACTTGCCCGCCCCTGCCCGCTACTGACGTGCTCCTCCAATCTAATCAACGTGGGGCCGATGCGGCCGGCCGCAGCGGCCCCTCGTTAGTTGAAGGAGCACGTCAGGAGCAGGCAGGGGCGGGCAAGCCGGGCCGAGGTGAGAGGGCTGTGATGGCGGGAGGGGGCTGCGGTGGTGTGTCTCCGCCCCTCCTAATCCCCCCCCCCCCCCCGATGCCTAGGCCGCAGACGTGCCGCGCGCGCAGGCACGTCTGCAGGCACCTACATCACCAGGCCCCCAGCGGCTGACGTCACTTCCCTGACGCGCCGCTGAGGACCTGGAGGACAGAGAGGAGAGGGGTCGCTACCGCCGCCAGCGCAAGATGAAACAGCAGCAGTGGACGTGGACCGAAGATCCAAGCTGAGGAAGAAGCTGCTGGGGAGCGAGGTGAGGTGAGAATGTTTTTTTTTTTCTTTAACCCCTTCACATGTGGCCACACAGCGGGAGGGGGGAGGCACGCAGAGGGGGCTATTCTATGGGGGTGTGTGTGCAGGGGGGCTATTCTATTGAGGGGGGGGGAGGGGGCTATTCTATTTAGGGGGGTGCAGGGGGGCTATTCTATTTAGGGGGGGAGGGGGGCTATTCTATTTAGGGGGTGTGCAGGGGGTCTATTCTATTTAGGGTGTGTGTGCAGGGGGTCTATTCTATTTAGGGGGGAGGGGGGCTATTCTATTTAGGGGGGTGCAGGGGGGCTATTCTATTTAGGGGGGTGCAGGGGGGCTATTCTATTTAGGGGGTGTGCAGGGGGTCTATTCTATTTAGGGGGAGGGGGGCTATTCTATTTAGGGTGTGTGTGCAGGGGGTCTATTCTATTTAGGGTGTGTGTGCAGGGGGGCTATTCTATTTAGGGGGTGTGCAGGGGGTCTATTCTATTTAGGGTGTGTGCAGTGGGTCTATTCTATTTAGGGGGGTGCAGGGGGGCTATTCTATTGAGGGGTGTGTGTGCAGGGGGCTATTCTATTGAGGGGGATGTGCAGGGGGGCTATTCTATTGAGGGGGGGTGCAGGGGGGCTATTCTATTTAGGGGGTGCAGGGGGGCTATTCTATATGGGGGGATGTGGGGGGCTATTCTATATGGGGGGATGTACAGCGGGGGGGGCTATTCTATATGGGGGGATGTACAGCGGGGGGGGGCTATTCTATATGGGGGGATGTACAGCGGGGGGGGGTATTCTATATGGGGGATGTACAGCGGGGGGGGGGCTATTCTATATGGGGTTATGCAGGGGGAGCTATTCTATATGGGGGGATGTATAGATGAGGATGTTGCTGGAGCATGAAGCCTAAAATGTCTGTCTGACAGATCCCGTGGAGAGGCGTCATGGCCAGAGAAGCCTTCATGATGGCCGGAGCCAGATGGAGAAGAAAAGGAAAAGTGGACGTCTGGTCATGCAGAGAAGACGCCTACTGTGAGTGACAGGATGTAACTGCACTATAATCACTTATAATGTCTGCAAAACCTTTACACAGCTGGGATCTACCTCAGTATCAGGGGTGTCACACTTCGGCCCTCCAGGTGTTGCAAAACTACAATTCCCGTCATGCTTTAGCTGTCCAGGCTTGATGGGGATTGTAGTGATGTAACAGCTGGAGGGACGAAGTGTGACACCTGTGTTCTATGGTCACTGCTTTGGGAGAATATTGGTGTTTATATGATGGCTGTTATTTGGTGACAGTATAGTGGTATTATCCAGTCACTGTATGGTGAGAGTAGTGGGCATGGTGTGATGGTATAGTGGTATTATCCAGTCACCGTGGGCATGGTTTGATGGTATTACTCGTCCTGTGTATTCTGGTATTATTGGTAATATTAGTGTTGTATATAGTGGATTGTATTCAGTCACAGTGTAGCGGTATTAGTCATTATGTGGTGATTATGGCCGTGCTCATGGTGTGGTGATATTATTTGTTACTTATATACTGGTAGTATAGGAAATATTGGTGGGTTTGCTTAGTAACAGTATGGCAGTAACGTGTACAGTATGGGGATAATATTTGCTTACTTATGTTAATACCTATGACAGTATTATCATGCACAGAAAATTCTTACCTATGTTACCCTTATATATCCTAAAATTTGTCCTGGGACCCTACTTATAGATAGATAGATAGATAGATAGATAGATAGATAGATAGATAGATAGGAGATAGATAGATAGATAGATAGATAGATAGATAGATAGATGATAGATAGATAGATAGATAGATAGATAGATAGATAGATAGATAGATGATAGATAGATAGATAGATAGATAGATAGATAGATAGATAGATGATAGATAGATAGATAGATAGATAGATAGATAGATAGATAGGAGATAGATAGATAGATAGGAGATAGATAGATAGATAGATAGATAGATAGATAGATGATAGATAGATAGATAGATAGATAGATAGATAGATGATAGATAGATAGATAGATAGATAGATAGATAGATGATAGATAGATAGATAGGAGATAGATAGATAGATAGATAGATAGGAGATAGATAAATAGATAGATAGATAGATAGATAGATAGATAGATAGATAGATAGATAGATGATAGATAGATAGAGAGATAGATGATAGATAGATAGATAGGAGATAGATAGATAGATAGATAGGAGATAGATAGATAGATAGATAGATAGATAGATAGATAGGAGATAGAGAGATAGATAGATAGATAGATAGATAGATAGATAGATAGATAGATAGGAGATAGATAGATAGATAGATAGATAGATAGATAGATAGATAGATAGATAGATAGATAGGAGATAGATAGATAGATAGATAGATAGATAGGAGATAGATAGATAGATAGATAGGAGATAGATAGATAGATAGATAGATAGGAGATAGATAGATATCCAGTAGGAAATAGAAAGATAGATATCCAGTAGGAAATATCTATCTAGCATCTAATTACGTATCTTTGATTACACATGAGATCACAACCAGCAGACAGGATAAAAGGGATTTAAAAAATATAGTAACTTTTGTCCAAAATCAGCACCACCCTGTCCTCAGACTGTGTATGGTTATTACAACTTGGCTCCATTCACTTCAATGGAACTGAGCTGCAATACCTCACACAAACTGAAGAAGAGTGTGGCGCTGTTTCTGGAAGAAGGTGGCCATGTTTTTCCCCTTTAAAGGAAAACTGTGAGGTCCGTACCAGGTCTAGGGCTGTAGATCTCAGCAGACAGGTGTGAGGGAGATATCACTGACAGGATCTTTAGTCCAGTGTAAACTTATATAATTGTCCTTTTCATTTCCAACTAAAGTCCATCAGTCAGAGCAGGAAGGGACGGGGGCAGAAGGTGCTGCTGTGGCTCCACCTCTGTGACACTTCAGGGGTAATGAAAAGAATGGTTACAGAGGTTTACACTAGACTAAAGATCCAGTCCCTGACCTGTACGCTGGGTTCTACAGCCGTGTACCTGGTATAGATACCACAGGTTCCCTTTAAGGGCACGTTCATACCTAATCAAATGCGGATTTGATGCTTCTGATTTAATCAGTTGAAATAAATGCATAAATATGCCGCATCAAATCCGCAGCAGATTATGTTATAGGATTATTTTTAGGTGCTGATGGTGGGGTTCATATGCTTAAGGGAGTAGTGGGGACACAGCTAAATGAAGCAGAATTTGCTACAGCGCGTATTTTACACCGCTATCCATGATATATAGGGAAGGATATGTTATGTGGGCTGCTGGGGTTTGATTGCCAGGGCTGACTTTAAGTCCCAGTCCGGCCCTGGTCTGGGTACACTGTTATGAGATGTTCTGCAGGGTCAGGGGTGTCTGGGTGCACTGTTATGAGATGTTCTGCAGGGTCAGGGGTGTCTGGGTGCACTGTTATGAGATGTTCTGCAGGGTCAGGCGTGTGTGGGTGCACTGTTATGCGATGTTCTGCAGGGTCAGTCGTGTGTGGGTGCACTGTTATGCGATGTTCTGCAGGGTCAGAAGTGTCTGGGTGCACTGTTATGAGATGTTTTGCAGGGTCAGTGTGTGTGTGTGCACTGTTATTCGATGTTCTGCCGGGTCAGGGGTGTCTGGGTGCACTGTTATGAGATGTTCTGCAGGGTCAGAGGTGTCTGGGTGCACTGTTATGAGATGTTCTGCAGAGTCAGGCATGTGTGGGTGCACTGTTATGCGATGTTCTGCAGGGTCAGGCGTGTGTGGGTGCACTGTTATGCGATATTCTGCAGGGTCAGGAGTGTCTGGGTACACTGTTATGAGATGTTCTGCAGGGTCAGGGGTGTCTGGGTGCACTGTTATGAGATGTTCTGCAGTGTCAGGGGTGTCTGGGTGCACTGTTATGAGATGTTCTGATGGGTCAGGGGTGTGTGGGTGCACTGTTATGAGATGTTCTGCAGGGTCAGGGGTGTGTGGGTGCACTGTTATGAGATGTTCTGCAGGGTCAGTGTGTGTGGGTGCACTGTTATGCGATGTTCTCCAGGGTCAGGCGTGTGTGGGTGCACTGTTATGCGATGTTCTGCAGGGTCAGGAGTGTCTGGGTGCACTGTTATGAGATGTTCTGCAGGGTCAGGGGTGTGTGGGTGCACTGTTATGAGATGTTCTGCAGGGTCAGGGGTGTGTGGGTGCACTGTTATGCGATGTTCTGCAGGGTCAGGAGTGTCTGGGTGCACTGTTATGAGATGTTCTGCAGGGTCAGGGGTGTGTGGGTGCACTGTTATGAGATGTTCTGCAGGGTCAGGGGTGTGTGGGTGCACTGTTATGCGATGTTCTGAAGGTTCAGGAGTGTCTGGGTGCACTGTTATGAGATGTTCTGCAGGGTCAGGGGTGTCTGGGTGCACTGTTATGAGATGTTCTGCAGGGTCAGGGGTGTGTGGGTGCGATGTTCTGCAGGGTTAGTGTGTGTGGGTGCACTGTTATGCGATGTTTTGCAGGGTCAGGCGTGTGTGTGTGCACTGTTATGCGATGTTCTGCAGGGTCAGGGGTGTCTGGGTGCACTGTTATGCAATGTTCTGCAGCGTCAGGAGTGTCTGGGTGCACTGTTATGAGATAATCTGCAGGGTCAGAGGTGTGTGGGTGCACTGTTATGTGATGTTTTGCAGGGTCAGGCGTGTCTGGGTGCACTGTTATGCGATGTTCTGCAGGGTCAGGGGTGTGTGGGTGCACTGTTATGAGATGTTCTGCAGGGTCAGGGGTGTGTGGGTGCACTGTTATGCGATGTTCTGCAGGGTCAGGTGTGTGTTGTTGCGCTGTTATGCGATGTTCTGCAGGGTCAGGCGTGTGTGGGTGCACTGTTATGCGATGTTCTGCAGGGTCAGGGGTGTTTGGGTGCACTGTTATGAGATGTTCTGCAGGGTCAGGGGTTTGTGGGTTTACTGTTATGCGATGTTCTGCAGGGTCAGGGGTGTGTGGGTGCACTGTTATGCGATGTTCTGCAGGGTCAGGCGTGTGTGGGTGCGCTGTTATGCGATGTCTCGAGGAGTGGCTGAAGGAGAGGATGTGATGTTGTACAAGAAGGTCCAAGGTGTTTATGGTCCTTGTAGGAGCAGGAATTCTCCAAACCAGTTATTTTACAGAAAGAAGTCCAGACAATGAGACCCCAAACTGAATTCAGACGTCACCCCTGACCCTGTAACATAACAGATCAATGTTATATATACCTCCAGGCATTAGTTTTGGAAATCTGTTGCCCATTAGGCAATGCCTGGAGACATGACCTTTGCCCTTGCTTATTCTGAATTAGCCAAAGAAACTTATAGACCAACATGGCAGCTCCCACTACAGACACAAGGAGGAAAAATATAAGGATATCCTCAGGTTCTAGCAGTTACTGAGAAGTCTTATAATATAAATGCTGCATGGCATTACTGTGGTCTTTGCCATAGACATTGATGGGTAGAATGGCCATAATAGGTGCCACAGGCATCAGCCAATAGGATCGCAGGATCTTAGCGCTGCAGGCATCAGCCAATAGGATCACAGGATCTTAGCGCTGCAGGCATCAGCCAATAGGATCACAGGATCTTAGCGCTGCAGGCATCAGCCAATAGGATCACAGGATCTGGTTGTCGCCGGCATCAGCCAATAGGATCGCAGGATTTGGATTGAAAGATAAACAAACAACATCACCCGTTGCCAGTCAGCGATTGCTCCTTTGGAGAACAGACCGGCTTCATTTTGTTCCTGATTTTGCGACTTTGTGAGTATTTCCAGTATTCTGCGGAGGAAGAGGAGACCCGACTGTACATCAGCGCGACCTGAGAGACATCACCAACCGTCTACAAGTCTTCAGAGGTAAAGTAGCAGCACAATTCTCCTGGTGATTTTTGGCAATGTTTATCCCCATTATTATTATTCTATTGTTATATGTAACTATGAAAGTAATTGTGGGAGATTGATCAAGCTGTTTTACAATAATATTGTCCTTGGTTGCCCATAGCAACCAATCCCAGCTCAGCTTTCCTATACTAATGGGCTCTATTATAATGAAAGCAGAGTTGTGATTGGTTGCTATGGGCAACAGAGGACATTATTACTGTAAGAAAGTGCAATATATCTCCCCATTGGGTCATTTAAAATAATAATATTCTTTGTTGTCCATAGCAACCAATCACAGCTCAGCTTTCCTTTATATATATGAGCTCTGGTATAATCAAGGCAGAGTGATTGGTTGCTATGGGCAACAGAGGACATTATTATAAGACACTGTAATCTATCTCCTCCATTGTGTCTTTTATAGTAATAATGTCCCTTGTTGCCAATAGCAACCAATCACAGATCAGTTTCCTTCATTATTGGGCTCTGGTATAATTAAATATGAGATGTGATTGGTTGCTATGGGCAACAGAGGACATTATTACTGTAAGAGAGCAATTATCTCCAGTTATGTCTTTTATAGTTATAATAATCTTTGTTTCCCATAGCAACCGATCACAGCTCAGCTTTCCTATATTAATGTGCTCTGCTATAATGAAAGCAGAGTTGTGATTGGTTTCTATGGGCAACAGAGGACATTGTTATTATAAGACAATGCAATCTATCTCCGCCATTGTGTCTATTATAATGTGTATTAGTAATTCGTACCCCTCGAAGAAACATACGTCAGGGCGGGGGCTGTGTGCATGGACCTCAGTAATTATTACCTGGTTACAGGTAGAGCTCATGCACTTCTCAGATGTTCTGTTCTGCACCTGCAGTTTGATGTCTGTGCTTCCCTGTAATCCTGCTGTTATGTATTACCTCATGTACTATGCTGCTATTGTACTGCACATTATGTGATCTGTTATTTGTACCATAGTAAGTGCTCCCCCACTCTGAGTCCCCCTTGTTACTGGTTTATGTATCAGCAGTCGTGGCTCACTGTTTATGGTATTTATGTTTTCACTGTATTTTTTTTCCATTAATAAAAATAACTTTTCAACTTGCAATTGTGAGTGGTTCATTTCTTATCTTTATGGTGATGTAGTAATTATACATTATAGTAATATCCAGAACAATTATTATAGGGAATCTATCAGTAGGTTTGGGCAGCCAGTAGGGCATTATACAAAGACGTCCATGGTCCCTCTATTATGGCGCTCCAGTGTGCTGTTAATATGTCAGATTTTATAGATATGCAGAGTATCCTGTTTGGTGCACTGGGGGCGTCCTTTACCCCAGCCCGCTCCTCATCACCCCCTAATGAATAAAGAATACTAGAGGAGGAGCGGGCAGGGGTGAAGGACGCCCCCATTGCACCAAACAGGATAATTAGCATATCTATAAAATGTCTCTTACATATAAACAGCACACTGGAGCGCCATAGTAATAAAGAATAAATCCCAACACTTATGAGTACGATAAAATATTATTATTATTATTATTATTATTATTATTATTATTATTATTATTATTATTATTCTATGGTTATCTATAATTATAAAGAAATTGGGGGCGATTGCTCAAGCAGATTTATAGTTATAATATTCGTTGTTACCCATAGCAACCAATCACAGCTTAGTTTTCCTATATTAATAAGGCCTGGTATAATTAAATATGAGCTGTGATTGGTTGCTATGGGCAACAGGGCATATTCTTATAAGGCAGCAATACTTTTATTATATTATATAATCATCCCATTATTATATAATATTGCAATATACTATACTGTATATTTCCTCCATTGTGTCTTTATGTAACTTAGTATTATACAGTATATTAGGCTTTGTACATACACATAGGGGGAGATTTATCAAACTGGTGTAAAGTAGAATTGTCTTAGTTGCCCCTAGCAACCAATCAGATTCCACTTTTTATTCTTCACAGATTCTTTAAAAATGAAAGGTGGAGTCTGATTGGTTGCTAGGGGCAACTGAGCCAATTCTACCAGTTTGATAAATCTCCCCCATAGCATTTAATTAGAATAGAATTCCAAAATAAGTAAATACAAAAGAAATCCATCTACATGTTACAGATACAGACAGTCACAGTACTTTTTGTTTCACATTTCTTACATAAAGTTATATAACTTTAAAGACGGTAAATTTTTTTTTTCCCCACATTTTCAAAGAGCGGAATTAGTAAGGGGTAAGACGGCCACTCTGCTGTCATCATTGGGTGTGTTGGAAACTGCAGGGCTGCTCATGCCCTGTTTCAGCACAGTTAGCTATGGCTAGCACTGCTGCATGCAGCACTATGGATACTGAGGCTCCCCTTGATTTCTAGTCTAATGAATATTAGCATTAGTGTACAAACACACAAACCTGATCCACAGCAGATTTCTCGCTGTGAATTCCCAGCGAAATCCGCTGCGGATCCCTTCCTGTTGGTTTCTATGAGAGGACATATTGACATCCCGCTGTGAGTATGTAAGTTATAGCCAGGGCAGTTTCTAGGGCATTTTGGCAACAGGACAAATCTTGATAAAAGTGCCCCCTCCCCCCCCCCCCCCCCCCCCCCCCATCACTCAGTTCAGCCCTGGGAAAGGAAGGGGGGCTTTTATCAAGATTCGGGTTACTAGGAAGAAGCAGTGTGTGTACTGCGGCATAGAGCAGTGTTGCACCCCTAACAGATAAAGTTCTACTGAATACAAAATATACAAAAACATCATTCAGGGACTTACAGGTGATGTCATCTTTGATCTGAGGCGTCACTTTCTTTTTTCTCTCTATCGGGCTCACACCTCCACAACAATTTCTTGCAGCTACAATTAGTTTCTTCAGAACCTGCCAGACAGACATCTTAGGCTTCCGCACATTTCTAGCAACTTCCTTCCATTTTTCCCTCCTTATAGTCTCCCAAATTATAGTAATTCTGCTTTTTGGTGCACTAAAGTCAGTAGGTATCTGGGTTGCCCCCTGTATGCAGGATCCCCTGCTGTGCCCCCATATAGTAATAATGTCCCCTGCTGTGCCTCCATATAGTAATAATGCTCCCTGCTGTGCCTCCATATAGTAATAATGCTTTGTATAGGATAGTATATAGGACTGTGTATAGGATAGTATATAGGGCTGTATATAGGACTATGTATAGGATAGTATATAGGGCTGTATATAGGACTGTGTATAGGATAGTATATAGGGCTGTATATAGGACTGTGCATAGGATAGTATATAGGACTGTGTATAGCATAGTATATAGGGCTGTATATAGGGCCTATATACTATCCTATCCTATATACTATCCTAAACTATCCTAAACACAGTCTTGTGCATAGGATAGTATATAGGACTGTGTATAGGATAGTATATAGGGCTGTGTATAGGATAGTATATAAGGCTGTGTATAGGATAGTATACAGGGCTGTGTATAAGATAGTATATAGGACTGTGTATAGGATAGTATATAGGACTGTGTATAGGATAGTATATAGGACTGTGTATAAGATAGTATATAGGGCTGTATTATACAGCCCGATATACTATCCTATACACAGTCCTATATACTATCCTATACACAGTCCTATATACAGCCCTATATACTATCCTATACACAGTCCTATATACTATCCTATATACACCCCTATATACTATCCTATACACAGTCCTATATACTATCCTATACACAGTCCTATATACAGCCCTATACACTTTGCTATACACAGTCCTATATACAGCCCTATATACTATCCTACACAAAGTCCTATATACAGCCCTATATACTATCCTATATACTATCCTATACACAGTCCTATATACTATCCTATACACAGTCCTATATACTATCCTATACACAGTCCTATATACAGCCCTATATACTATCCTATACACAGTCCTATATACTATCCTATATACACCCCTATATACTATCCTATACACAGTCCTATATACTATCCTATACACAGTCCTATATACAGCCCTATACACTTTGCTATACACAGTCCTATATACAGCCCTATATACTATCCTACACAAAGTCCTATATACAGCCCTATATACTATCCTATATACTATCCTATACACAGTCCTATATACTATCCTATACACAGTCCTATATACTATCCTATACACAGTCCTATACACAGTCCTATATACTATCCTATACACAGTCCTATATACAGCCCTATATTCTATCTTATACACAGTCTTATATACTATCCTATACACAGTCCTATATACAGCCTGTATATAGGACTGTGAATAGGATAGTATATAGGACTGTGTATAGGGCTGTATATAGGACTTCAGCCACGTAACCCAACCCCTCCCACCCTCCTCCGGGAAAAAAACAACAGCATTATACTTACCTAATCCAATCCTGGCATGGAGAAGGCCTTTATCTTCTTCCCTCTTCACCTTGCCGGAGGCCGGAGGGATCCCCCAGGATGCCCGATGACGTAATTCCGGCGCCTGCTGCGGGATCCGTCATCAGCTGCAGAGACAAGGGGCCGCACTGAGGACATCAGTGAGGGATGGAGGGAGGCTAGTGCCCGGAGCCCCGTGGTGTCCAGGGTAAGAGGTCCTGGTTGGGCAGGGAGCAGGGGAGGTTGCTGGTACCAGCGCCGATGCCATAAGTGCGCGGGGGCCGGGCACGGTCGGGCGCCGTTGGGCGCCCCCTAGCTGTCGGCGCCCCGTGAAGTCGCCCGGCCCGCCCGGTCCTAGAAATGGCCCTGCTTATAGCCCTGTTAAACCCCCCACATACTATACCTGCTCCACACTCCGGCTTGCTTTGGGGGCTTCCGGCATCTGGACATTCCCCTCAACCAATCAGTGTGCTGCAACAGGGCAGTGCACTGATTTGCTGAGGAGGACGTCCAGCCAGGAACCCCCAAAGCAAGCTCGAACGTGGAGCAGGTACAGTATGCTCCGGCCAGCGGGGGGTTAACAGTTGTCAGTTACTGTCAGTTACATACGGCTGGATGTTCCCCTCAGCAAATCAGTGCGCTACCCTGCCCTGTTCCCCTCAGCAAATCACTGCCACAGCACACTAATTGGCTGAGGGGGAGCCCCCAAAGCAAGCCAGTGCTTGAGCACCAACCCGGTACCCCTGGATAGAATGGTGCCATAAACGGGAACCGGGCCGCAGATCGAAAAACGGACCGCGGCACCGGCTTCCCTGTGACGGCTCCGTTCTATCCCTGTGTCAGATTAAAGAGGATCTACCTGATGGTACCAATATACACTTATTATGGATAATGCTTATAAAGTGCTTTTCTCCCTGCACTTACTACTGCACCAAGGCTTCACTTCCTGGATAAAATGGTGATGTCACTTCCTGGATAAAATGGTGATGTCACTTCCTGGATAACAAGGTGATGTCACTTCCAGAGCTGTGTGGGCTGTGGCTGCTGGAGAGGATGATGGCAGAGGGATGCTCAGTGTCCCTCCACTGCCCTGTGTTCCTCACTGTCCCCCTGCCATGCCCCTTTATGTGCATTTCCCTTAATAAGTGTATATTGGTGATTTGTATAACTTTTTTTTTTGGGGGGGGGGGGGCAATACAATACTTTAATAAAAAAAAATTTTTGCTTCTCCTTTAATCAATAAATATTAGGCTATATTAATGAGAAACTAGGACATTTGTATGAGAGCACAAACATGATTCTTTTCATTCTTGAAGAATGTTTTGCAAATGTAGTGAAATAAACTCACTGAAATATTTGGTATGGACACAAATGAAATGACTAAATGACCTGTACAATAAAGTTATTTTGTTATTTAAATGATGCAATGAAAAACTTAAAGAATAAGCAAATGAATTGATGAATTTATTATTTGCATTATTTTCCTTAGAATAAAGGACTTATAATAACCAATTCTTTACTGTTTCTTATTTTATGCTTAGAAGAGGCGACTTCGGTTCCAGGTAATTGATCATATATATTGTAGATTTTTCTGTTTTTCTGTTACTACAGCGAGGGACAACACACACACAAAAAACAATAGGGGAACAGGTACCCCTATTATAATGAAGAGAATCCACAGTCTAAACAGGGTTTCCTGCTCAAGAGGAGCAAGCTTCTGCTTCTGAGTGGGCCGTGTCTGTTTTGCTATCCAGCAGGCTGTATACCCTGTATGCATGCCTCCTGCTCAAATTACCAGCCAGGCAGGGGTTAAGTTGGGATGTACTGTATAATCACTTAACCCCTGTCTGGCTGGTAAACTAATCAGTAGGGAATGCATATAGGGTAAAAAACAATTAAACAGACTTGTAACTTGATACTCCCCCCACCCCCACCCACAATATACTATGCGCCTATAATACACAAGTCTTCTTATGTATTGGGAGGCTTCTGGGCCCCTTCAAGCACTATCACAGGGTGCGAGCCTAACGCTATACCCTGGTATTATGCCAGAGCAGTGCCCATAGTGTTAATTAATGCCAATACAACATAGGAAATATCTTCTTCAGAATCCATGTTCCCACATATTCATGGTAATATTCCTCTCATTTTAAAAGATGGCGAGGAAGAGGAAGAGAGAACTGATCGACCTTTATGAAGAGGAGACGTAAGTACAAGATTTTATATCACTGCAAATCCACACTTACTGCATTACACCTTATCTTATATACTATTCACAACACAAAGCTCATCTATTATATTACCATCACTTTCTCTTAGCCAAAGACAGGTCATATATTCTCCTTACATTACAATGGATCTTTTTTATTTTTTAATAAATTGTTCACTTATTCTTATATGCCTATGCTATGTTGTATCTTGTATCGCTGGAATTCTGACAGTAAAATCTATTTTTTATATCACAGATCAATGACCACCACCATGAAGAGGAGGAAGGACCCCGACCTGCAGCCAGAAGAAATAGCTGCATTCCTGAACCTGCTTGGTAAAATTCACTGCACCCTCCAACGATTGTAGTTTTCCTGCTTTAGGCCATGTTCACACATGGCATAAACATCGACCATTATTTGACAGGGCCACTGTTTGCTGTGTCAACTAACAGCCGATGTCTCAGATTTTTACCCAGCTGATACTGCAGTATTGGCCGTATGAACATAACTTCATTTTAATTGGAATGCGGGCACATTTAGGTGTGCCCCCACTTCATTTAGCCATAGAGCACAATATACAGGATCTGCAGCAGATTCAATGCTGTGTTCCATCATTTACCTAAATTGTCTGTGTGGGCCTTGCCGTGTTATCAGCATTACCAGCCATATTCATTATAAGAAAAACACCTGTGATAAAGCCCGGTAATGCTGGTCACATGACAAAGCCCAGACAATCAATTCATACAAAACTGCAGAGACCAGATAATCTATTAGGATTTCCCGCCATCTGAAGGGAATAGGGCTGAGCAACAGGAACAGATAGAGACACAGCTGCTTGTACTGTGCTGTGCCCTGACAACAATCAAAGGGACAGAAATACGTATACTCCATTCATCTTCTTGTCATTTAAAAACTGTTTTGAATTGAAACAATCCTTAATTCAACTTGTTTCTTAGACGACGAGGACATCCAAGTGTTTTTGGCCAAGGACATCTGCCTACGGATCTCGGACAAGGTACTTATATACTGCTTGGGTGAATTGTGTGTGTGAAGATGATGGTCAGGTAATATTACACATAGACATATAATCACCACATATAGCTAAAACATAACTCCTTTTCTTCTCTTACTAGTATCTGCTAGCGATGACCCTCGCGTACTTCAAGAGAGCTGGACTGACCATCGAGGAGTATAAAGAATACTTTTTTGCATCCCTGTGAGTTTATTCATGTGTATATGTCTAAGGCATGGGTCTCAAACTCAATTTACCCGGGGGCCGCTGGAGGTAGAGTCTGGGTGAGGCTGGGCCGCATCAGGTTTTCTAAAAGAAGGGGACTGGGGGGTGACACAGGGGACTGGGGGGAGCTGGTGGGTGACACAGGGGACTGGGGGGAGCTGGGGGGTGACACAGGGGACTGGGGGGAGAAGGGGGTGACACAGGGGACTGGGGGGAGCAGGGGGGTGACAGAGGGGACTGGGGGTCTCTGAGAGGGGACTGGGGGTGACACAGGGGACTGGGGGCAGCTGGGGGGTGACACAGGGGACTGGGGGGAGAAGAGGGTGACACAAGGGACTGGGCGGAGCAGGGGGGTGACAGAGGGGACTGGGGGTGACAGAGGGGACTGGGGGTCTCTGAGAGGGGACTGGGGGGAGCAGGGGTGACAGAGGGGAGCTGGGGGGTGACAGAGGGGACTGGGGGGAGCAGGGGGGTGACAGAGGGGACTGGGGGGAGCAGGGGGTGACACAGGGGAGCTGGGGGGTGAAACAGGGGACTGGGGGGAGCAGGGGGTGACACAGGGGACTGGGGGTGACAAAGGGGACTGGGGGTCTCTGAGAGGGGACTGGGGGTGACAAAGGGGACTGGGGGTCTCTGAGAGGGTACTGGGGGGGGGTAACACAGGGGACTGGGGGGAGCAGGGGGGTGACACAGAGGAGCTGGGGGGTGACAAAGGGAAATGGGGGTGACAAAGGGGACTGGGGGTCTCTGAGGGGACTGGGGGTGACAAAGGGGACTGGGGGGAGCAGGGGGTGACACAGGGGACTGGGGGTCTCTGAGAGGGGACTGGGGGGAGCAGGGGGTGACACAGGGGACTGGGAGTCTCTAAGAGGGGACTGGGGGGAGCAGGGGGTGACACAGGGGACTGGGGGGAGCAGGGGGTGACACAGGGGACTGGGGGTCTCGGAGAGGGGACTGGGGGTCTCTGAGAGGGGACTGGGGGAGCAGGGGGTGACACAGGGGACTGGGGGTCTCTGAGAGGGGAATGGGGTGGACACAGGGGACTGAGAGTCTCTGAGAGAGGACTCGGTGTGACACAGGGGACTGGGGGGAGCTGGGGGTCACTGAGAGGGGACTGGGGGGAGCTGGGCACACACCCCTCCTCCTCTGACCCCCGGCACAGGGGCGCTCTCCTCTCAGCCGCACATGCAGCTCCTAGATCTCTGGAGGAGGAGGCCGCGGGGACTGCAGAGTGAGGTGATCGCATCGCTGCAAGTCCTGGGGCTGTAAAGCAGGATCGGGGGTCTGCACTGCATCCCCCGATCCTACTGAACAGCCCCAGGACTTGCAGGGATGCGATCACCTTGCAGTCCCCGCGGCCTCCTCCTCCAGAGACTGGGGAGCTGCATGTGTGGCAGGGACGCAAGGGGGCGGCTGTAGGTCCCTGCACCGCACACCACCCCTCCCACCACCACCGCCGCCACCGCCCACCTCTCCGTCATCTTCAGGAGGCCGGCCGAACAGCTGCAGCCGTCCCTGATGCCGGCCCCCCTCTGCCGCGTCATTAGCTGCTCAGCCGCGATTGGCTGAGCATAAAGTTAAGCTCAGCTAATCGTGGCTGAGCAGCTGATGAGGGCCGCACTTACAGGGAAGCTACCATTGAGGTGGGGGCCGCAAACTAGTGTCCCGAGGGCCGCAGTTGGCCCGCGGGCCGCGAGTTTGAGACCCCTGGTCTAAGGGAATGCTGTCAAGTAATTGTAAATCTGATGCTTTAAGTCAGCTTTTCCATCATAGTTTGTAAAACAATTATGTTTATTACATAGGAGAAAGGAGAAAGGGTATTTTAATATTTATATGCAGAGAAAACATAAAAAGCCTATAGATTTTAGCATGTAGCATTTGTACCATATAGGTTCATATCAATAATTTCACATTGTTACTATTATTAAATCTAGACAATATTCTTTTACACTGATATGGAAGTATATAGTAAACCATGACTTCACTTTCTCTTCTTCAGTTATCTAGCGAACCAGTTTGAAGAAGATGAGGACTTCAGATATGAGATCTACGCGTGGGCCTTAGGAAGATCCTGGGAATGGCGGAAGGAAGAGCTGCACGACCAACGGAACTATTTGCTTTACCGGATGGACTTCAGAGCTTGGATTGACCAGACCACGTGTGAAGAGGTTAGTAATCAAAAAAATATGTATAGCCAGAAGTGTAGTCTATGATTATGAATCCTTCATGAAAAGATGATTCAATCATAAATTATTTAATTCCAGATCATGGCACAGGACCCTTTCCACTGGGCATGGATGCGACAGAGGCGTCCCCATCACAGCTGGGCCATTCGTTGGTGGAGGAGGAGCGCATGGGAGTTCGAAGTCCAAGGCCCATGGGGTTACCCATATTCATGCGCTCGCTGCAGGAACATCGTTTTGTATCCATGCAGGTGGAAAGTGGTCGGTAACATCGTAAGCCAGATCGACACAGCAGTGGACCCTGGAACATCGATTGAGATCCTCGACTAAGAAGACCATGACGGATGACGCAAAGAAGCAGGTACTGTAAAACACATGCATGCACACACACATCATTCCCTTTACCCTCCAACACACCAACAAAGTACTTTTAAAGGGGTTTTCCAGGAAAAATATACTGATGAGCTATCAACAGGATATCCCATCAGTCACTGATCGGCGAGGTGCCAACAACCGGCAGCCACACTGATCAGCTGAGCATCCCGCACTGCACAGTGAATGATGTTTGTCTCTGGTCACTGTGCAGCAGTGACAATGTGTAACTGCAGCTCAGCTCATATTCACTTGAATGTCACCTGAGCTGCAGTTACATATCATCACCACTACACAATGCACTAAGACAGACTGATTACTGTGTAGTGGGGTCACTGAACAACTGAATGAAGTTGGTGCCGGATGTCGGTAATTCAGTGACTAATGAGCAATCCGGTGGATAGCTCGTCAGTACATTTCGTGTAGAAAACCCCTTTAAAAGTCACACACACTGACACAAATTAACATATACACTCTCTCTACACAGCCCCAACTAAATGATTAATGATATATAGTGTTATCCTCCCTTAAAATGCCAGAGGAAGGGCAATACAGTGGCCATGGCTTCCCTGCAGGTTTCCTCCACAGGGGGTTTTTCCTGTCCTGTGTGTTGCTGTACGCTCTTCGTGAGTGATGGGAGATAACAATCACAACACATACATACACACATACATACAATAAATTTCTCTTTAACCCTCCTTACTTGGTCACTGAGTCTTTTCTTGTGTAAGCAGTATATGGCGGTATCTGTAATGTATTTTTGATAATATTCTCACTTCTGATCACACTACAAAAGCATACAGAGACCTTATAAAAGGGGTTACCTACTTATCATCTACACAAATGAAAATGAAAAGCAGCAGCACTTATTTATTTCTTTTCATCAGGTATTCGTAGTCTACAAACAGCCAATGGTCAGTTTGGCAATGTTCAGACGCTTTGTCAGGGTATGCGGTACTAATGCTCCAATTATTTTCTAAGGGGGTCATTGAACATTGCCCCTCTCTGCGCTCAGCAATGTTCAAAGGCCACATGGAAAACAAATAGAGCACTTGCTTTGCATAGCCAGTCTGTTCATTTGGTGAAAAAAAATTTCTAACATCTCTTGATCAGTAGCAGTCCCAGCAGTCAGACCACTCCTGATGTGCTAGTTCTCTCCTATAATGTCAATAGCAGTTGAAGGGGTTACTAAGCAAAAATCTTTATCTTTCAAATCAAATGGTTCCAGAAAGTTACATAAATTTGTAATTTACCTCTATTAAAAAATTGCAAGTCTTCCAGTACTTATCAGCTGCTGTATGTCCCGCAGGAAGTGATGTTTCCTTTTCAGTCTGACACAGTGCTCTCTGCTGACATCTCTGCCCTAGACTGGAAGTGTCTAGACCAGCAGCAAATTCCCATAGAAAACCTTTTTCTGCTCTGGACAGTTTCTGTCTCGGACAGAGATGTAAGCAGAGAGCACTGTGTCAGACTGAAAAGAAATCACCATTCTGGAGGAGGTAGTGTCCTAAAGATACAGGGGTAGCTGGACAGCAGGACGGGAGAACGGGGTGCCAGATCACACAACAGCGCAGAATGTATATATGCACTGCTTGCTGGATCTGGAAACTTGACAGCATGAATATATGCATACCTGTGCTCTCAGTTTCCCAGTTATTGGCCCCCATCCCTTTTACACAGGGAGATGTGCGGCTGATAACGATAAATTTTAAAACCAGCTCAAAAGATGCAAGCAGCTGAAGATCCGGCATTTTCCTGCTTCTCGCTGTCACTTTTACAAAGGCCGATTATCAGCCGAAGGAGCATTTCTAGCAACGCTCCTGGCCAATAATCGGCTCATGTAAAATACACACCTTCTCTGAAAGAACCAAGAGGCTGCAACACCATGAAGCAAGAGACACCACTAACCAAACAACACCATAAAGACCAAGGAGATCTCCAAACAACGGTATTGAGAAGTACAAGTCAGGGTTGAGTTATAATAAATTTTCAAAATCTGAGTTCTGCTGGTCAGATGATCAGAGGTTGTGACTTGTTTTTGTATACTCATTTTTCACCATAATAAAGAACAGGAGAAATCCTATTTGAACAGACCTTCTGTGTCAATGTCTCTGACTGGTTTTTGCACTGTTTAAGTGCCGTATATATGAGTTATTCTTAAAGAGTCCTGCGTATTTCTATTCTATGGAGCCAGTTAATACATTGCCAACAGGAGACTGGAAGTCACTGGACCAGGAGCCCCAGGGGACTGGGATAGGTCAGTATTCCTTAGTTTTCATTTAAAAAAAATTGGATCCCAGAATACGGCTTTAGTTCACTTTAAGGCCACGTTCACATAATGTACAAACATCACTGCTTCATTGAATAGCAGTCTATGGAATCATGGCCGTAGTATATACACCCTGTATACACTATGGCCGTGGTTCTCTGCGGCCACAGAAAAGATTTTTACAGTTCTATTTTGTGCGGCCTATATTTAGTAAGGTCTAATAGTAAACAAGTTAGGCTGTGTTATAGTGTAAAGTATGGCTCCTGGCTGTACTTTACATTGTGGTCTATGGCAAATTGAAGCGCGGGCACACCAGAATGTGTATGCATTCCAATTAAAATAAAGCAATGTTCATCTGGCTGATACTGTAGTACTGGGTCAAACAACAGCCGATGTTTATACACTGTGTGAACATGGCCTAAAAGGACAGAAATTGGTCCCTTAAAATTCCAATTGATGAAAACCTTTTATACTCAGCATGAAAACAGATTTATCAAGATGCCTCAAACCCAATCTGCCTGTTTTTTTTTTATTAAACTATTCACAGCTCAGGTCTCATTTTACCAAAGCTTCTTAAGATATAAAACCTGAGCTGTGACTGGTTGCTGTGGGGAAAAAAATCTGAAAGTGAAGATTTTAAGGCAGCTTAATACATCTGTGTCAATGTGTTGTTGTTATTTTTTTTTATTATACTACAAGTAGAAAAGTCCATAGAAGCCCAATAGAGAACGTTTCCAATGAAAGAGTCAGAGGGTCCTGATGCAGAGTAGCTATCAGTAGAGATGAGCGAACCTGGAGCATGCTCGAGTCCATCTGAACCCGAACGTTTGGCATTTGATTAGCGGTAGTTGCTGAAGTTGGATTAAGCCCTAAGGCTATGTGGAAAACATGGATATAGTCATTGGCTGTATCCATGTTTTCCAGACAACCTTAGAGCTTTATCCAAGTTTAGAAGCCCCCGCCAATCAAATGCCGATCGTTCGGGTTCGGATGGACTCGAACCCGAACCCGGTTCGCTCATCTCTAGCTATCAGATAGCTTTCAAATAGACCCCCATATGGCCTCTGGTGCACTGGTTACATCTGTAGCCTTAGCCTCAGGGCTGTATGGATCAATAGGGGGTTACCTGACTTCAGATCTTACAAGGGGTCGGGCCAGCAGGGCATGGTCTAGGTAAGGCCCTATTCCACCGAACTATATCGGCCATATCCGCTTGTTTGCTCCTCTATGTCGCCCCGTCGAATAGGGGCTTTAGGGTGGGAGTTTTAACGGACCCAAGTGTTTAGTAAGGGAGGGGGGGGGTCACACACAGTATTGTTGGTAGTATGATCACTTATGTCCTGTGTTCCTATTCATGGAGGGGGGGGCAGAGTGTGCAGGAAAGGTAGAGAAGTGTGGATCAAAATATGGTACTGCCAAGGTATAAGGAAGAGCACATGATACTGCCATGATGTATTGTCCATACAGGGACACAGGATGAAGCAGGTCAGTGGAGGCCAACAGCAGAAGTAGTCAGTGCAGAACTGCAACATTGTTGAATGGAAACATTAAAGGGTACTTTGGCCATGTAAAACTTCTGATATATTGTTGCCCTTTCATACAACATAATAAACATGCTATTCTCACCACATGGGTCGCTTCCAAGGCTAAGGCTCCATTTACACAGAAAGATTATCTGACAAAGATTTTAAAACCAAAACCAGAAACAGACTATAAACAGAGATCAGGTCATAAAGGAAAGCCTGAGATTTCTCCTCTTTCAAATCCATTCCTGGCTTTGGCTTCAAATCTTTGGCAGATAATCTATCAAATAATCTTTCTGTGTAAATGCACCCTAAGAGGGAACAGAGTCGTGGTCAGTGGCTGAGCGTTCAGCACGCTACATGGAGATACCACTGGAGGGCTATAAAACAAGTGTCAGGCGAGGAACAGAGAAACAGGACCTGTAACGTGAACTGCAGAACTACAAGTACCAGACATGGTGTCCACAAGGGCTTAGAAGAGCCCAGGAGCAGGCTGGATTAAAATCACAACAATTTGGAACAAGACCTGTAAGTAACATGCATAACCCACCAGGATCACATCATGTTGTCAGCAGAGAGAGGTAACAGCACAGTTCACACCTTGCACACATTTAAAAATCCACGGCTGCAATTTCAAGTGGCAGTTTCCCTCCCCGGCAATGTACTGTAGGACACAATGTGGTCAGACCAAAGTCTAAACACGGGTACAAGTAACTTCTCACTCTACAAGTATTCTCTCAAGTTCCGTCAGAGTACATTGCTACATTGGGTTAGGACTCCCCCAACAAACTCTTTTCCTCTATGCTACTCTACTCTACTTTCAACTGTTCAAGCACCACTATAACTACCTCTCTTCTACTCTACTCCTCAAGGCACCTCCTCAAGCACAAACAAGTTTAAGTAGTAAGTCCGTGTAAAGATTTAGTTTTTTCTACAAAAGTGTATTGTACTACTAAGAGACTGCACAGTAAAGCTGTTATATTTTTATAACTCAGTCATCCTTTCCTACGCACCAGCACCCATACACACTAACCACACACCTTGGGTTATTTTTTCCCCTTTCTGTGGGTGGCGCTACCGACAGTCTGGGTGGGTAAATTGGCACTCAGGACTACCGTGACAAGAACCCAAAGGACCCATCACAACCCGATCGGTCACCGACCATTTTGGGGAGTACAGCCAGCCACAACATAAAGCAGGTGCTACCACCATACCTGTGTGCTGGACTAGCACTGGCATCAGGACTATACCATCTTTGGCTGAGCTGTACAACAAAACTGTGGCATCCATCAATCAGAGAAACGTGATTACTGTCAGGAAATCCTGATGCTTTCCTGTAGCCTTTTGATGCCTGATCTGGATTTCCTGACAGTAAAAACTGACATGGACATATGAATGGGGCCTCAGACTTTCTCAATTATTTATCCTTAATTATAATGCAAGGTCTTCATACCTGCACATACAGGAAGCAAAGTCAGCAAGGCATCAAGTGTGTACTTATATTTATGTGCTTAAAGGGAACCTGTCACCCCCCGTGCCGGGGTGACAGGCTCCCGACCCCCCGTTAGAGCTCCCTATACTCACCTAATCCCGCCGGGTCCCGCTTCTGGATCCGGTCGGGTGATGAAGATCTCAGCCGCTGCAGCCCGGCGCGCGCGCTGAGAGATGAGTCCAACGCTCATAGAGAATGACGGAGCGCTGGACTCTCCTGTCATTCTCTATGGGTGTTGGACTCATCTCTCAGTGCACGCGCCGGGCTGCAGCGGCTGAGATCTTCATCACCCGACCGGATCCAGAAGCGGTACCCGGCGGGATTAGGTGAGTATAGGGGGCTGTAACGGGGGGTAGGGAGCCTGTCACCCTGGCACGGGGGGTGACAGGTTCCCTTTAAGAAAGTCAGTGCTACACATCAAAACATTTATAATTTAATCAGACCCATTGTATCAGAGCACAGCAGATGATAAAGTTGCGGGGTTATTTATATAAGTGCTTTTAGGATGACATACGTATTATTATCAGTATACAGAAGGAAAAGACATTGTGATTTTGTCTATTACAAGAACTATTGGTATTATATGGAGTTATTATGATGCACATAATTACTATCAGAACTTTCTCTCTGCTGTACCCGGTCTGCTGAATTTCCAGAAGTTAATATACAGTATTAAATTCACAATACATAATATGCCACTGTTTGAGCACCTTGTGAGAAGGGAGGAAAGATGATCTCACAACTGGGGAGCAGAGACAGACTCTTTCTTTACTTACAGGTTGCCATTAATACCTGTTTCCTGGTGGACATCATTGGGAAATTATTGAGCTAATTGTTGTTGTTTGCTTATGAGTAGGAAAAAAAACCATACACAATTAAATACATAGAAATGTTTAACACTTTCAACTGCATTTTTTAAAGTCAACACATTTAATTTCACAGTAAAGTAAATAAATCATTGGCTGGTCAGCAATTATAAAATACTAGTTTGTTGTTATTGTTATGCCCATGTTTCTTGGCATGTTTTGTTAAAAAAAAAAAAAAAAATCGCTGTTCCTCAAACAACTACACTATCTGGCCCATGTGATTTCTAACATATTCATAAATCACTTAATTTACCCATAATGTCCCTTTATCCCAGAAAACAGGTGTAAAGTTTTGGCCTACAGTCTGCTGTTTACTATCTAGTGTTAAGGGAAATCTGTCTCTAGTAACAGCTAGATCAGGATAGAACACAGGAATTGGGGACAGGGCTTAGCATGGGGACAGGGCTTAGGAGAGAGATCCCAAGAGAGTCTGGCCTGTGAAGCTGCAAGTCTGTCTGCTACTAATGGTCCACAGTGTTCATGAAAGGTAAATCAAGACTTCCCTCCTATCTCTCACACTTTACTCTTTAATCAAACATGCAGTCTTGAGGTTGCAAAAATGTTTAGAACAGTTTGTGTTACTGAAAATGTACAACTCTTGACACTGTACATAATAACACACAGCTTCATTGTAGCTTTACTTCGAGGCTAAAATTTCCATTATACTTGAGGTGATTCCATTTAGAGCAAGTTTCTAGTAGGCTGATTTTATCAGTGCACATCCAAGCTTCTGACAATTCTTTCACCTCATCTTTTTGTGACGATTACATTTCTTAAAGGGTTGATGTGTTCAGGAGGAGCACTCACAATGTCCGTCACCCTTATCCTGTGAGGGTCATAGATACAGTCTTCTTCCAGGTTACTATCAACTATGCCACATCCTGGAGGCACCCAAGCACTGTCATATCCATGGTCATGCCAGGTTAGCCGCATTGGGTGAAGCTGACTGTCACTCTTCTTAACTTTTTCTACCTTTACAGAAAGCTTTAAAACCACTTTCTGATCTATCTGATTTAGTGGATATTTTGAAGCCTTCTGTGACATAGACGCCTCTTCCCAGCATCCCATTATCAGAAACTCTAAATCCATTGGTGATGATACTATAAGCTGCGGTTACACTTGTCCCATGATACATGGACCTTCTTCCCGGATACTTATGTGTCAGTTCTGTAAATTGAATTCCAGCTTGTGTACCTGTAAATTATATAGGGAGTTTCTAGTGGGTTAATTTGCAACAACATTGCGAAAATATGCAATAAAAGAAGATACTACAAAAGAAGTTTTATTACAGGATTAGGCTATGTTCACACTGCGTATGAATCCATTTGCAGGTCTTACGCCGCCGTACATGTGCGGCTGAAACTACGGGCGTGGGAAAAATCGACATGCGCCGGATGCGTACGCACCGCAAACATACGCCCGTAGTACGGTTATGCTTCCCTAGCTTGTTTCGAAGCGATCTGATGCAGGTCATTTACTTGGAAATCTTCGCTCAGCCCCGTAAACCACACAGAACCTTTTGGATAGAAAAATCAAGTTCAATTTGGCTGAAATAAGTATTTCGTACGGGACCGCATGGAAATCCACGGCCGTAAGTTTCAACATTTCTGTCCTCAAACAATGGTCTTGTTCATTTTTCACGGCGCCGTATACGATCCGGCCGTAAGCTCATACGTAGTGTGCACTGTGCGGGCATATATCGTATACGTTCAAGCGAACGCATCAACCTCAAAACTACGTGCGTATATTCGCAGTTCGCTCTACGGATGGATTCATACGCAGTGTGAACATAGCCTAAAGATGTACCCTCACAGAAGAAGGAGTCCAAGGTACCAATATGTCTGCGCACACTATTAGAGGTGGTGCCAGTTGAATAAAAATGTTATAGAAAAAGGAATATCAACTGCACACATTAGATTGCCATAATTTTTGGGGTTTTATTTCTGCATTTAGAGTTTTAAACAGTTATCAACACGGGTAGTATAGTGCTCAAAGCATATTTTCAGTATACCATAATATTGCTGGACATTTCGGTCAAAACATGACCTTTATCAGCAAGGTATACAGGTTGTATGTACAGAGAATAAACCGTGCTGTAACCTGAGGTATGAGTGATATGGCCGCCATCACCTCAGCTTACATGCAAAAGAACACTGCAGAGACACCATCACATGTCTCAACGTCAGTGAACTAGCCAGACCTTCCCTCCGGGAAGGAACAACCAAGCCAAAGGCGTTCTCCAGTTAGGGAGACCACCTCAGCAAGGTATCCATCCACAGACAGCTGTTTCGGGGTTTTTGCCCCTCATCAGTGTGGAGTAGGTTTCTGGCTAGTGGGAGCAATGACTAGTAGGAGCATGCAAAAGGACGCTGGTTGACCTCAGGGAGATCAACCAAAACACCGCAGAGACACCATCACGTGTCTCAACGTCAGTGTATTCTAGAACATTGCCCCCTGGGAAATCAAATATGCAAAAGAACACTGCAGAGACACCATCACATGTCTCGACGTCAGTGAACTAGCCAGACCTTCCCTCCGGGAAGGAACAACCAAGCCAAAGGCGTTCTCCAGTTAGGGAGACCACCTCAGCAAGGTATCCATCCACAGACAGCTGTTTCGGGGTTTTTGCCCCTCATCAGTGTGGAGTAGGTTTCTGGCTAGTGGGAGCAATGACTAGTAGGTGCATGCAAAAGGACGCTGGTTGACCTCAGGGAGATCAACCAAAACACCGCAGAGACACCATCACGTGTCTCAACGTCAGTGTATTCTAGAACATTGCCCCCTGGGAAATCAAATATGCAAAAGAACACTGCAGAGACACCATCACATGTCTCGACGTCAGTGAACTAGCCAGACCTTCCCTCCGGGAAGGAACAACCAAGCCAAAGGCGTTCTCCAGTTAGGGAGACCACCTCAGCAAGGTATCCATCCACAGACAGCTGTTTCGGGGTTTTTGCCCCTCATCAGTGTGGAGTAGGTTTCTGGCTAGTGAGAGCAATGACTAGTAGCTTACAGCACGGTTTATTCTCTGTACATACAACCTGTATACCTTGTTGATAAAGGTCATGTTTTGACCGAAACGTCCAGCAATATTATGGTATACTGAAAATATGCTTTGAGCACTATACTACCGTGTTGATAAGTGTTTATAAAACTCTAAATGCAAAAATAAAACCCAAAAAATTATGGCAATCTAATGTGTGCAGAAGAAGGAGTCCATGATATTCATGAATCCCACATTCAGCCTGCCCTATACACTGTGGGGGAGATTTATCAAACATGGCATAAAGTGAAACTGGCCCAGTTGCCCCTAGCAACCAATCAGATTCCACCTTTCATTTTTTACAGATTCCTTGTAAAATGAAAGATGGAATCTGGTAGCTAGGGGCAACTGAGACAATTCTACTTTACACCATGTTTGATAAACCTCCCCCTATGCATTTAAAACCTCTCATTTACAAATTGGATAACTCCTTCCCACAAATAGTAAATGTACAGACCCTACCAGGAGCGCCCCCCTTTGGAACTCTGTTATGTCTTTTTCTCCTGGAGCCTCACCCAACAGAGCAAAGTGATGCCTAAGCCTCACCAGACTGACTAAGAGGATGATGGGGTCTCACCAGACTGACTAAGAGGATGCCGGGGTCTCACCAGACTGACTAAGAGGATACCAGGGTCTCACCAGACTGACTAAGAGGATACCAGGGTCTCACCAGACTGACTAAGAGGACGCCGGGGTCTCACCAGACTGACTAAGAGGATGCCGGGGTCTCACCAGACTGACTAAGAGGATGCCGGGGTCTCACCAGACTGACTAAGAGGATGATGGGGTCTCACCAGACTAACTAAGAGAATGCCGGGGTCTCACCAGACTGACTAAGAGGATACCAGGGTCTCACCAGACTGACTAAGAGGATGCCAGGGTCTCACCAGACTGACTAAGAGGATACCAGGGTCTCACCAGACTGAATAAGAGGATGCCGGGGTCTCACCAGACTGACTAAGAGGATACCAGGGTCTCACCAGACTGACTAAGAGGACGCCGGGGTCTCACCAGACTGACTAAGAGGATGATGGGGTCTCACCAGACTGACTAAGAGGATACCAGGGTCTCACCGTCTATGGCGGAAGTCCATGCAAAAATACAAACTATTGCCCATCTACCATTCAATTGTCTCCTAAACTCTGTATAACATTAAAATAGGTACAAAATGAGTCAATACCGTTCTTAACCCAGAGATTATTGCAGCCAGGGAAGGGATTGTGCATCTTATAGTCAGTTGTGTAAAAACTGCCTCCCCTGCTGTATCTCACCAACAACTAGGGGGCGCCTAACTGGTGAAGCCC
The DNA here is from genome assembly GCF_027789765.1 of Dendropsophus ebraccatus. Classification (NCBI taxonomy): domain Eukaryota; kingdom Metazoa; phylum Chordata; class Amphibia; order Anura; family Hylidae; genus Dendropsophus; species Dendropsophus ebraccatus. The sequence goes on from NC_091465.1 coordinate 37,717,010, forward strand.
AACTCACTCCTTGATATATATCATATTGTATGCAAAATTGAAGTAGGGAGTTGGATAGGGAAATTTCCCTGCAGGAATAAGATAAAGCCCTTATTGTGCTATAAGACATCTATTTCCTGTAAAGTGCAGGAAACTAACTTTAAAGAGGTACTCCGGCAAAAATGTTTTTCTTTCAAATTAACTAGTTCGAAAAGTTATATAGTTTTGTGATTTACTTCTATTTAAAAGCTTAAAATAATTCGCATATATTCCAGGAGCTTCATTGACTTGCAGGCTAGAATTGTTCTTATGAGATGTATGTGCTTCTTATAGAGGCAAAAATGTAATGGCAATTTATTTTATGTTAGGGAGGAGAACCCTGTCTGACTACAATCAAAGATAAAACAGCTCTCCTATATCTGCTGTGCTATCATGAAAGAAATAAGACCAGTTCTGCCCTGTAAATCTCATTCAGTCATTATAGATTGAGGTTGTGCCTTACAAAGTTCCATAGAGCAACGATTCCTCCAACCACAAACACACGGGTGTGAGGGCGCAGGTCCAACAAAAAAATAATAAAATTGTTTCGGAACCGCTACGGTTCCTTTCTCAAGAGTCATGCGTGACTCTTGAGAAAGGAACCGGAGCAGTTCTGAAACAATTTTATTATTTTTTTGTTGGACCTGCGCCCTCACACCCGTGTGTTTGTGGTTGGAGGAATCGTTGCTCTATTGATCCCTGGAGGATATCGGGAGTGGCTGCGGTCTTTCTCACATGTGCTTCTGAGTGTTGTGCCTCCTAGCTAGCACAACCTTACCAGGTGAGGGTTACCTTGTTTTTTCCTCCCCTTCGTTTTATCTGGTTGATCCTCGCCATAGAGCGCTGTCTCCTTCTTCTTTTTTGTTTACAAAGTTCTAGGCTGTTATACCAAAAACATAGGAATAAATACTATAGATGTAAATTTCTATACTATTGAACAATTCCATATGTGTGTGTATGTATATATATATATATATATATATATATATATATATATATATATATATATACAAAAACAAAATGCTGCTGCACTCGGTCAGTGATGAGGCGGGTGCCTGCGTTCGTTCCCGGGAACCACCGGTAAACACTTGATAAAGTAGAAAAATGACCGTAGCACTCCAAATGTGGTGAAAAAAGTTGGTTGGTTTATTAGCCCATGAAACACAGTGCGACGTGTCAGCTCTGACAATGAGAGCTTTTTTCAAGCAGTGAACAAATCAAGCCCCGGAAGGGGTATATATACAACAGTGTATGCAATCAAGGTAATTGTGCAATCAAATGTATCCAAGTGAAAAAATAGTGGTATAACACAGTGTTTTTAGATAAATATATATTACAAATGTGAATCATCAACATTCTGCAAAATTCATGTGAATGATAATATAATACAATGCATATAGACAGTGATAAAGTGAAAATTAGTGTAAATAGAAATTCACTAATCAAATAGAAAACACCTATGGAACTACTGATGGACGCTCACCGTACCGGACCCTCTGCTGTAAGAAGGAAAAGACGCAAGTGGGTTCACAACCAGTCTGAATTGAGGCATGTATGACTGGACCGCACCGCTAAGATGGAACGCAACTTGTGCGCATGTGTGGGCGAGTCAGCCAGAGACGTCATGGACATAGGAGGAGCTATCCGGGGATCACCAATGGCCCAGCTGTAGGGCGTGTGTCTCCGTGTATTAACTGTGGATGGTCCAGTCAGAAAAAGACATAACGGGTTCTGAATTAATAATCTTAGCAAATGTGCAGATGCCGCTGGTGTCGACCTCAGGCTTATGTAGTCACTGTATAGTGGCTCTCCATTCACAGCAGATCACGCTCACCGTCATCTTCAGGTAAGGAATGTCACCCGGAGGCATGGTCACGTGACCAAAGAATCGCTGTGGGGGCCACAGTGTACCTTAGGTCCTGTTCACACCATAAAGTAGCAAGTATCAAAAAAGCTCCAATGTCCTGATGAATGCCCACAGACTGAAAATAAATGAATAGCAGAGAGGGTAACCTAGGTGATTGTCTCATAGTTGGTTCCAAAAATGCTTGAAAATAGTGATCTGGAAAACAAGAGAAAAGAATGAAAATCACGTAAAAAATGAGATTGAATAAAATATTAGCCTTAATAATGATTTGTTCATCTATTTACACAGAACAAAAGGTAATAGATCTGTTCAGAAGATACCCAGGGGAGACTCCACTCCACATGATCTACAGGTATATTTGTATGAAAATGTAGAAATAAAAATAATGGTAGAGACGGAATATTATAAAATTAGATACAGTATTTGGGCAAAATCTTATATTCTACATTGAGGCCTTTTGGTCTCAAAGTTTGTAGCCTGAATATCCATTCAAGTTCTCTGCGTTTCAATGCTGATAGTCGATCTCCACCCCGAGCTGGAGGGGGAATCTGATCAATCAACATGAAACGTAGGTCTCGTTCTGTATGTTGTGCCTCAGTGAAGTGCTTTGAAACTGGTAAATCTAGCCTGGCTTTTCTGATCGTGTATCTATGGTGATTTAATCTTGTTTTCATGTCGTATGTGGTTTCCCCTACATACAAGAGATTGCATGGGCATCATAGTATGTACACCACCCAGTCAGAGGTACATGTCAAAAATTTAGTGATTTTATATATTTTTCCAGTGGATGGATGAATGAAACGATCACCTTTGTGCATATGCCTACAATTTACACAGTTGAGGCATGGAAAACACCCAGTACTTTTGGGGCCCAAGAACGTGTGTCTAACAGTAGGAGTAGGAACAATCTCCGTTTTCACCAATCTGTCACGTAAATTGCTGGCTCTCCTATAAGACATAAGGGGACGGTTGTTGAGCTCTTCTATAAGTGGAAAGCTCCTGCCAAGTATGTGCCAATGTTTGTTGATAATGTTGGCTAACTGCGGGCTCATTGAATTGTAGGTAGTGACGAAAGGAATACGTACAGGTTTAATGGATTTATGTTGTTGTATCTGTGGATTCAACAATGTGTCCCTATCAATTGTTGTGACATTGACTTTATGTTGTTCAAGCAATCTACGTGGATACCCTCTCTTCAAGAAATTGTCAGTCATGTTGTTTAATGCATGCTCTAGATGTACTGTGTCGACAACGGCAAAAAAGGACAGACACCGAAGACCCCGAAAGTGCGGGTCACCAACAAACGGAATACAAGGAAGAACACGGACAACAATCAGGACTGATCACAACTGACGCTGATACCACGGTGGTAAATATCTCCTCTTTTTCATTATCTTGTGATCATATGGAATTATTAAGCAAGGGACTGTCTTTTTGTCCAGATATAGCCACACCATGGTTTAATGTTGAATTAGATTTGTTTTCTTTTTTTCGTAGACTAAAATTACGTGTTTGGAGTGAGACTGTGACATCCACTAATCAAATGACTACTGACATACAGTGTGAACTGTCTCTTAGGGATTATGGTCTGTTTAACAAAAGTGACTTTGTACCAATTAATACTTCTCATCCTATTGAAACATATATTCAGTTGGTCAAACAAGATATTGCCACACTACGAGAACAAACACCTGAAGGGTTCATTAGGAAACCAAACTTAAAATCACACCTATTGAGAGCATTGAAAGAACTTACTGAAAATCCCATGATCACCATAAAACCCGCTGATAAAGGGGGAGCAGTGGTGATCATGGATACTTCAGCTTATGTGAGGGAAGTTCAGCGCCAACTTGATGACACTGATGTTTATCTGCCACTTGCATGTGATCCTACCAATAATGTCAAAACCAAATTACGGGCTATACTTGATGAGGCGAGCACACAGGGTTTGATTGACAAAAAACTGAAAGATTATTTATGGGTGGAATATCCCATCATCCCGAGGCTTTACATATTGCCAAAAATTCACAAGCGTCTGAGAGATCCCCCAGGCCGTCCTATAGTCTCGGGACGGGACTCATTACTCAATCACACATCCACCTTTGTGGATAAAGTCTTACAACCCTATGTGCTGGCCATGAGGTCTTATGTGAGGGACACTACTGATTTTTTGAATAAAATCAAACGCATACATGTACCAGACAACGCCATTATTGCTTCACTGGACATTGCATCCCTTTATACATCCATTAGCCATGATAAAGGGATGAGTGCCATTAGAAAGAAACTTATGGGCTCTACAATGTCAGAACAATGCCAATCTTTCATCCTCTCTCTCATTCATTTGATTTTGACTAACAATTTTTTTATCTTTGACAAAAAGTTTTTTCTCCAACAGAAGGGCACAGCCATGGGCTCCAATATGGCACCGGCTTATGCCAATCTGTATGTGGAACTGATGGAGGAGGAGTCTGTCTATGTGTCCCACCATGCCCAGCATTTGCTGGGCTGGTGGAGATACATAGACGACGTCTTTCTCCTTTGGTCAGGTGGTGAAGATGAACTTATACAATTTTGGGGGTTCCTTAATCAGATAGATCATGACATACAGTTCACTCTTACGCATTCTAAACATGAAGTTGTCTTCTTGGACACCGTAGTGTACATTGATGACCACACACTCAGAACGAATTTGCACACAAAACCTACAGACAAGAACACACTGCTACGATACGAATCCAACCACCCGACGAAGATGAAAGACAGTCTTCCTAAAAGCCAGTTTTTGAGAGCCAAAAGAATCATAGACGACACAGTACATCTAGAGCATGCATTAAACAACATGACTGACAATTTCTTGAAGAGAGGGTATCCACGTAGATTGCTTGAACAACATAAAGTCAATGTCACAACAATTGATAGGGACACATTGTTGAATCCACAGATACAAGAACATAAATCCATTAAACCTGTACGTATTCCTTTCGTCACTACCTACAATTCAATGAGCCCGCAGTTAGCCAACATTATCAACAAACATTGGCACATACTTGGCAGGAGCTTTCCACATATAGAAGAGCTCAACAACCGTCCCCTTATGTCTTATAGGAGAGCCAGCAATTTACGTGACAGATTGGTGAAAACGGAGATTGTTCCTACTCCTACTGTTAGACACACGTTCTTGGGCCCCAAAAGTACTGGGTGTTTTCCATGCCTCAACTGTGTAAATTGTAGGCATATGCACAAAGGTGATCGTTTCATTCATCCATCCACTGGAAAAATATATAAAATCACTAAATTTTTGACATGTACCTCTGACTGGGTGGTGTACATACTATGGTGCCCATGCAATCTCTTGTATGTAGGGGAAACCACATACGACATGAAAACAAGATTGAATCACCATAGATACACGATCAGAAAAGCCAGGCTAGATTTACCAGTTTCAAAGCACTTCACTGAGGCACAACATACAGAACGAGACCTACGTTTCATGTTGATTGATCAGATTCCCCCTCCAGCTCGGGGTGGAGATCGACTATCAGCATTGAAACGCAGAGAACTTGAATGGATATTCAGGCTACAAACTTTGAGACCAAAAGGCCTCAATGTAGAATATAAGATTTTGCCCAAATACTGTATCTAATTTTATAATATTCCGTCTCTACCGTTATTTTTATTTCTACATTTTCATACAAATATACTTGTAGATCATGTGGAGTGGAGTCTCCCCTGGGTATCTTCTGAACAGATCTATTACCTTTTGTTCTGTGTAAATAGATGAACAAATCATTATTAAGGCTAATATTTTATTCAATCTCATTTTTTACGTGATTTTCATTCTTTTCTCTTGTTTTCCAGATCACTATTTTCAAGCATTTTTGGAACCAACTATGAGACAATCACCTAGGTTACCCTCTCTGCTATTCATTTATTTTCAGTCTGTGGGCATTTATCAGGACATTGGAGCTTTTTTGATACTAGCTACTTTATGGTGTGAACAGGACCTAAGGTACACTGTGGCCCCCACAGCGATTCTTTGGTCACGTGACCATGCCTCCGGGTGACATTCCTTACCTGAAGATGACGGTGAGCGTGATCTGCTGTGAATGGAGAGCCACTATACAGTGACTACATAAGCCTGAGGTCGACACCAGCGGCATCTGCACATTTGCTAAGATTATTAATTCAGAACCCGTTATGTCTTTTTCTGACTGGACCATCCACAGTTAATACACGGAGACACACGCCCTACAGCTGGGCCTTTGGTGATCCCCGGATAGCTCCTCCTATGTCCATGACGTCTCTGGCTGACTCGTGGAACGTATACGCCCACACATGCGCACAAGTTGCGTTCCATCTTAGCGGTGCAGTCCAGTCATACATGCCTCAATTCAGACTGTTTGTGAACCCACTTGCGTCTTTTCCTTCTTACAGCAGAGGGTCCGGTACGGTGAGCGTCCATCAGTAGTTCCATAGGTGTTTTCTATTTGATTAGTGAATTTCTATTTACACTAATTTTCACTTTATCACTGTCTGTATGCATTGTATTATATTATCATTCACATGTATTTTGCAGAATGTTGATGATTCACATTTGTAATATATATTTATCTAAAAAACACTGTATTATACCACTATTTTTTCACTTGGATACATTTGATTGCATTTTTGATTTGTTCACTGCTTGAAAAAAGCTCTCATTGTCAGAGCTGAAACGTCGCACTGTGTTTCAAGGGCTAATAAACCAACCGACTTTTTTCACCACATTTGGAGTGCTACGGTCATTTTTCTACTTTTTCTACTTTATATATATATATATATATATATATATATATATATATATACACTACCGTTCAAAAGTTTGGGGTAACCCAAACAATTTTGTGTTTTCCATGAAAATTCACACTTCTTTACCACCATACGTTGTGAAATGAATAGAAAATAGAGTCAAGACATTGACAAGGTTAGAAATAAGGATTTGTTTATGAAATAACATTGTTTTTACATCACACTTTGCTTTCGTCAAAGAATCCACCTTTTGCAGCAATTCCAGCATTGCACACCTTTGGCATTCTAGCTATTAATCTGTTGAGGTAAGCTGGAGAAATTGCACCCCACGCTTCTAGAAGCAGCTCCCACAAGTTGGATTGGTTGGATGGGCACTTCTGGCGTACCATACGGTCAAGCTGCTGCCACAACAGCTCAATGGGGTTCAGATCTGGTGACTGCGCTGGCCACTCCATTACCTATGATAGAATACCAGCTGCCTGCTTCTGCTGTAAATAGTTCTTGCACAATTTGGAGGTGTGTTTAGGGTCATTGTCTTGTTGTAGGATGAAATTGGCTCCAATCAAGCGCTGTCCACTGGGTATGGCATGGCGTTGCAGAGTGATAGCCTTCCTTATTCAGAATCCCTTTTACCCTGTACAAATCTCCCACCTTACCAGCACCAACCCCAGACCATCACATTACCTCCACCATGTATAACAGATGGCATCAGCCATTCTTCCAGCATCTTTTCATTTGTTCTGCGTCTCACAAACGTTCTTCTTTGTGATCCAAACACCTCAAACTTGGATTCATCCGTCCACAACACTTTTTTCCACTCTTCCTCTGTCCAATGTCTGTGTTCTTTTGCCCATCTTAATCTTTTTCTTTTATTGGCCAGTCTCAGATATGGCTTTTTCTTTGCCACTCTGCCCTGAAGCCCAAAATCCCGCAGCCGCCTCTTCACGGTGGATGTTGACACTGGTGTTTTGCGGGTACTCTTTAATGAAGACGCCAGTTGGGGACCTGTGAGGCGTCTGTTTCTCAAACTAGAGACTCTAATGTGCTTATCTTCTTGCTTAGGTGTGCAACGCGGCCTCCCACTTCTTTTTCTACTCTGGTTAGAGCCTGTTTGTGCTGTCCTCTAAAGGGAGTAGTATACACCATTGTAGGAAATCTTCAATTTCTTAGCAATTTCTCGCATGGAATAGTCTTCATTTCTAAGAACAAGAATAGACTGTCGAGTTTCAGATGAAAGTTCTCTTTTTCTGGCCATTTTGAGCGTTTAATTGACCCCACAAAATTTGATGCTCCAGAAACACAATCTGCTCAAAGGAAGGTCAGTTTTGTAGCTTCTGTAACGAGCTAGACTGTTTTCAGATGTGTGAACATGATTGCACAAGGGTTTTCTAATCATCAATTAGCCTTCTGAGCCAATGAGCAAACACATTGTACCATTACAACACTGGAGTGATTGTTGCTGGAAATGGGCCTCTATACCCCTATGTAGATATTGCACCAAAAGCCAGACATTTGCAGCTAGAATAGTCATTTACAACATTAGCAATGTATAGAGTGTATTTGTTAAAAGTTAGGACTAGTTTAAAGTTATCTTCATTGAAAAGCACTGTGCTTTTCCTTCAAAAATAAGGACATTTCAATGTGACCCCAAACTTTTTAACGGTAGTATATATATATATATATATATATATATATATATATATATATATATGTCAAGGTGGTAGACCTATTTTTTTTAGTCCACCTTGCTTCAATTAACTGTCTCTGTCCTGATTAATTCTAAGAAGTAGTACTGGGCCGCCCCCAGAACCCTGCATCAGAAGAAGCTCGATACAGATACTCTGGACACAAATTGTGGGTACTTCCCAGTTTAATAAGTTTCACCTTCTTCTTATATGCGATGACAAAAGGTGTGGTTATTAAGTCACAGGGATATATTTGACAAAACATGATTGGATACATTTGATCTCTATCCATATTTGGTATATTATAAGTGCGCAATATATTGTTGCATAGCAATGTCTCATATGAACGACTTCCTGAATTTTAGTTTCTTTAGCAGGCCTTCAAACTTTCTTTGTCAACCACACAGGAAATGTAGGTTTATGGAGGAGGCATAATCTTGCACTAAACTGTTTCAAGAAAAAAAAAACACATCTAATATATATTCATTAAGGAATATATATATATATATATATATATATATATATATATATATATATATAGATTGTGGGATTATATAAAATCATGGCACATTGAAACGTTTTCATTTTAATCTATCCCCAGACCCTTGACAGCCCCCCTAAAACGTTAAAATGAGGCCAGGAAACGGACAACTGGATTGATAGATTTATCCTTATCCTGATTTAATCATACACATCACTAGCAGATACATTCCTGAAATCTGTACCTTTGCCGGGAGAGGGAAAGGAAAGGGGAATTGGATTGGATTCTTCGGCCACAGATTGTTTTGAACAATCACCCTTCTCGGTTGAGACAGGTTATCCCTTCTGGATAACCTCCCTTTGTAGTGGACTTCTGCAAAGGAAATCAGATTCTATTCTTTCCCTATTTCCTACTACCCCCTTCACTAGTGAAGCATGTATAATTCCCAGGGTATATAGTGATTCCCTGACTCGGGGTAGATGTTTTGGTGGCTATGGGATATTTCTCTTTCCATGTCTCACAGTCTGGGTTGGAAGTGGGATGGTTAGTAAACAGGCTAAGGAAACACTGTTCTTAGGAGTTGTCTAAATGTAATCATCATTACCAGTGTTCCATCCTACAGCTCCCTCCCCAATAATCACACTCAGATCCCACAGGCAGCAACATCACAGAATTCAAACTTGAAAGTTGCCACTTGGGCCCTTGATGAATTATACCAGAAAGTAGTAAGTCCCTGATTTTGTGTAATGGCTACTTCTTGTGTCCTCACCCCCACCCAAACCAAACATAACATGAAAAGGATATATGTGTTTTTCATGGTGAAGGACAGGCAGCAGACACTTTCTTGCAGTGTGAAGCGTGGACCCAGGTGGATTTTCCCTCAAGTTTCACAGAGGTTGGGGACACCAGGAGCATTTGAAATGGACCTTCAAACCAGGGTTCCAGAGCGTCTCTGACGTGCTTCTTTACAACCACAAAATCGCCTGGCTTGACGTGAATGGGTACTTTGGTCAGCTTCAGGGTCTGGAATGGAGGAGAAAACTGCAGCATGTGTTACTTTCAGTTCATTGCACAAATTTACAACATACTTAACAAGACTATCATTTCCTGCTGTCAATTGTTAGGGATAGTAACTTCCAAGCCTAGGGGGACCACCAGACAGGATCTCATGTGGGGTGAGACCAGTGGGTTGTCTAGGGGTGTTCCTGACAGAATATAGGGCCACAGGTAAGATCTCAGGCCAGGGAAGGGACAGTTCCTTGCTAGCTTTTAGAATTTTGTTTTTCAGAGTGGCATTCATCCTCTCTACCTTCCCACTACTTTGAGGATGATAAGGTGTGTGTAGGCCTAGATCTGCCCCTACCATCTTCCAGATTTCTCTGGTAACATCTGCAATGAAGGCTGGGCCTTGGTCACTTTCAATAACTTCTGGTACTCCAAATCTACAGACTAGTTCAGTTAAAAGTTTTTTAACTGTGAGTTTGGCTGTCATATTGGTGACTGGGTAGGCCTCTGTCCATCCTGAGAACATGTCCACCACTACTAACATGTATTTGTACTTCCCACTTTTTGGCAGTTCCATATGATCAATTTGGATTCTCTGGAATGGGTACAGTGGCTTGGCTAGATGTTTCTTCGGGGTAGGCACTGTACCCCAGGATTGCAAGTGCTGCAGATGTCACAGCTTTTGGCATAGGTAGTTGCTGTAGTAGAAATTCCAGGTGCCAGGTATAGTTTAGCAATTGCAGAAATCATCTGATTCTTTCCTCGATGGGTAACTCCATGTGCCCATTGTACCACTGCGGGATACAAAGCTCTTGGCAGGCAAAGTCTCTTTCCTTTCCTCCAAAATCCATCTTGCTGAATCTCAGCTCATTGTTTTTCCCATTCTTTCTTTTCTTCTGGGCCTGTTTGAGTCTGAAATTGCTTCAGTAGAGTAATGCCTGGATTTGGTATTTCTTGTTGTTTGGTTTCTCTCTCTTCTTCTTTCTTCTTTTTTCCTGCTCTTGTCAACACATATATGCCAATGCCAACCTCTGCTTCCTCTCGAACCTGTGGAAGAAGTGCTGCAGCTTTTGCTGCCATATCTGTTCTGTGATTGCCTCTGGCTTCTTCTGTCTCTGTTCTGCCATGAGCTCTTATCTTCAAAATGGCTACTTGAGTTGGTAGAGAAATAATACAGATAGTGGAGTGTAGCTAATTAAATCTAAAATGTAGCTTTTATTAATTTAAAGTTAAAATTTAGTTACGAAATGTCACGGCCGCGGCGGCGTCCCGCGTTCCGGGCCGCCGCCGCGACCGCTTCCTGCCCCATGCAGCAGCCGGTGTCCATAGTCGGGGACCCGGCGCTGCTATCACCTCGGCCCCGGGGGGCGCCTCACCTCTCCACGCTCCTGTCTCCCGCTGTGCCGGCCGGCGCGCGCGTCCCCGCCTCCTAGGGCGCGCGCGCGCCGGCTGTCTCAGATTTAAAGGGGCAGTGCGCTCCTAATTGGTAGTTGCACCTAATCACTCCCCTATAAATCCCAGCATGCCCTGTCCCCTGTGTTGGAGCCTCTACATGCTTCCCATAGCGTTTGGCCCAGCCCCCTGTTGTTCCTGTGTCCTGTCCGTTACCTGGTCCCAAGTCCCTGTTCCTGAGTCCTGTCCGTTACCTGGTCCCAAGTCCCTGTTCCTGAGTCCTGTCCGTTACCTGGTCCCAAGTCCCTGTTCCTGGTTCCTGTTTCCCTGTCACTCCACCTGTTCCCGTGTCCAGCCTGTCACGTGCGCTCTCACCTGCAGACCATTGCCTGTGCCATCTCCTGCCACGCCTCGCCTGCCGACACCAGCAACCAAGCCAGGGGTAGCGACCTGGGGGTCGCCTGCCGCAGCAAGTCCATCCCGCCTTGCGGCGGGCTCTGGTGAAAACCAGCGGCCCCTTAGACTCCGCTCCCTGGTGAGGTTTGTGCCATCGCTGGTGCCGGTCCAGTGGATCCACTACTCCAGGCGTTACAGTAGGCTCCAACCATGGATCCCGGCGAGGTGCCTGATCTCCGTGATGTCGCCAGAGTGGTCACTCAGCAGGCGCAACAAATCCAGAAGCAGTCACAGCAGATCCAGCAACTCACTGCCGCCTTACAGCAGCAGACTACTGCCCAGCGCACACCACCTCCTGACGCTTCTTCTTCACTCCGACTGGCCCTCCCAAGCAAGTACTCTGGGGACTCTAAGTTGTGCAGAGGATTCTTGACTCAGTGCACCATGCACATTGAACTTTTGAGTAGTCAGTTTTCCACCGAGCGCTCTAAAGTGGCTTTCATCATCAGCCTATTAGAAGGTAGAGCCCTGGCCTGGGCCACGCCACTGTGGGACCGTGATGATCCAGTTGCTGCCAATCTCCGGGCCTTCCTATTCGAGTTTCGCTCCGTCTTTGAGGAACCTGCCCGTGCTTCTTCAGCCGAGACTGCTCTCCTCAACCTCTCTCAAGGCAGCTCCTCTGTTGGTGACTACGCCATCCAGTTCCGCACCCTGGCAGCCGAATTGGACTGGAACGAGGCCGCCCTATTGGCCACCTTCAAGAAGGGCCTGTCTAGTCGTGTGAGAGACGTGCTCGCTGCCCGAGACCTGCCTACCTCCCTGAACGAACTCATTCTACTGGCCACCCGAGTTGATACTCGTTTTTCGGAGAGGGAGGAGGAGGTTCGGCATGAACATTTACTAACCCGTTCCCGTCGCCATCCCCCGCTGGCGCCGGTTTTCCAGAATCCTGACCTTTCGATGTCCCAACCCTCTCCTGAGATTCCTATGCAGGTGGAACGGGCTCACCTGACGCCTGATGAAAGAATCCGGCGCCTGGAGCAGAATCTCTGTCTCTATTGCGGTGGTTCCGATCACTTCCGGCTGGGATGTCCCCTACGTCCCCAAACATCCGGAAAATGCTCGCACCTAGGTCCGGTGGGACAGGTGTCCCTAGGTGTGAATGCCACCATTCCAAGTCTGTCTATGCCAGTTTCCATCCGGACTCTCTCAGGACGAAATCATCAGACTACTGCCTTCCTCGATTCTGGGTCAGCAGGCAGTTTTATTGCGGCAACATTGGTCCAAAGATGGCGGCTACCCGTGACCCGACTAGCCAGGCCCCTGTCTATCTCCTCGGTCACAGGCGAAATTCTTACCGACCGTGTGTACTACCAGACCGCACCTTTAGTCCTCCAGGTGGGTCCTTTACATCAAGAAGAGATATCCTTCTACGTCCTGCCCCATTCTTCCCCCGCGGTCCTCCTGGGACTCCCGTGGCTGCAAGAACATGCCCCTCAACTGGACTGGAGAACCGGGGAGATTCTCAGTTGGGGTCAGGACTGTTCCAACCAGTGTCTCAGGTCACCTCAGACCAAGTGTACTATGTCGTTTCCTGTCCCAGCCAAGCCTCTACCCGACCTACCGGCAGAAGACCAAGACTCGGCGGATGCCTTCTCTGCCGAGGTGTACCCTCTCTCCGTACCCAAGACTAAGGTCGTGTCCTCTCACCACCGGGAGAACTTACAGAAGGTCCTCGTCCACAGACCCACAGTCCCTTGCCATGTTTTACCGCCTGATCGCCTAGCACCAGTCGTCACCTCCTCGCTTCAGAGAGTACCCCCCGGAAAGACTCATGTTCACCCTGCGCTTCGAAGAGGTATTTTGAAGTGGGGTCATTCCTCGTTGGAGGCCGGGCACCCTGGAGTCCGTAAGACCGGCCAACGGATCTCTCACCACTACTGGTGGCCTAGTCTGTTTCAAGATGTCAAAGACTTTGTGGCTTCCTGTGCCATCTGCAGGCAAGAAAGAGGGGGAGGCCAAAGGGGGGGGGTACTGTCACGGCCGCGGCGGCGTCCCGCGTTCCGGGCCGCCGCCGCGACCGCTTCCTGCCCCATGCAGCAGCCGGTGTCCATAGTCGGGGACCCGGCGCTGCTATCACCTCGGCCCCGGGGGGCGCCTCACCTCTCCACGCTCCTGTCTCCCGCTGTGCCGGCCGGCGCGCGCGTCCCCGCCTCCTAGGGCGCGCGCGCGCCGGCTGTCTCAGATTTAAAGGGGCAGTGCGCTCCTAATTGGTAGTTGCACCTAATCACTCCCCTATAAATCCCAGCATGCCCTGTCCCCTGTGTTGGAGCCTCTACATGCTTCCCATAGCGTTTGGCCCAGCCCCCTGTTGTTCCTGTGTCCTGTCCGTTACCTGGTCCCAAGTCCCTGTTCCTGAGTCCTGTCCGTTACCTGGTCCCAAGTCCCTGTTCCTGAGTCCTGTCCGTTACCTGGTCCCAAGTCCCTGTTCCTGGTTCCTGTTTCCCTGTCACTCCACCTGTTCCCGTGTCCAGCCTGTCACGTGCGCTCTCACCTGCAGACCATTGCCTGTGCCATCTCCTGCCACGCCTCGCCTGCCGACACCAGCAACCAAGCCAGGGGTAGCGACCTGGGGGTCGCCTGCCGCAGCAAGTCCATCCCGCCTTGCGGCGGGCTCTGGTGAAAACCAGCGGCCCCTTAGACTCCGCTCCCTGGTGAGGTTTGTGCCATCGCTGGTGCCGGTCCAGTGGATCCACTACTCCAGGCGTTACACGAAAAAATAACCAGACAAATATAAAGAGAAGGTATCCTAGGTTAAAAATATCTTACCACTCAACGGTGACTGCTGAATAGATGATACCGGAGCGGTAGTGGACCATACGGGTAGCGTAATCGTCCTGAACCTCAATGGATTCCACCATGAGCTGTTGAGGTCCTCTAGTATGAAGAAAAAATACACCCCATCCTTGAGTTCATCGTTTAGGGAACTTACTAATCTATACAAAGAATATACCACCTCCTGGTGGGAAGTTCAGTCTCTAGACACATACACCAAACAAGGGATTGTCCCTAGGGGCTTGAGAATTTCCCTGAAACCGGCAGCTACAAGCCATACCCCTCAGGTCACTAGTAGATGGGAAAAGGAAGCCACTAGCAGTTCTCTCAGATTTATGAGAATACTGCTAGAGGAAGAAAAGATCGCTCTGGATCTTTTACAGAAAAAAGTAAAGGAACAGACTGAAGTTGTTCTGAAATTTAAAGAAGACTCCGAATACGGAGCAAAAGAGACACAACTTCAAAATACCATTGAACGACATCAATTTAAGATCAAAGAGCGTAAACATAACCAATTCTTACGTGATATACAGGACTTCAAGGATAATAAAATATACACATATCCAGGATAGTAACCCAAAACACCACAGAGAAACTGATATCTCATCTTCAGAAACAGAACAGTCGGATATTGAGAGGGATAGACCCCCAAAAAAACAACATTACTACCAGGCTAAGAGTAAAAGGGGAGGTAGAGGTAAAACTAATAACACATACTCCCGGAATCCCCAGAGCACACACCCTTCAGAATCCGGTGGTGCTTTTTTAGACAAAACAGTGGGATATCCCCTACGAAGCAAAAATTAGATACCACCATGTGTAAGTCCACTGAGAATCAGGTCGTGAATCTGTCATCTAGACAGCTTACGACTAATGAATTATCAGTTCTAGCGAAGGGCTCATCATTTGTGCCTGTTAACAATTTTGACCCCTTTGTTTGGACAAAAGATATCAATCTGTTCATTAGAAAATTAAGATGGTTTAAGTTTCACAAAATGAGAGATGAAAATGTCAGCGCCCATTTGGGAATAACTACTAATGAACTCCCAGCTGTCAGGGACCTGACAGCCCTGCTAGAGGAGAATGAGAGAAGTAGAGGAGAGGGTCCCTTTACAGATCTGTGTCCTAGGAGCACTAGGGATGCACCGGTGGGGGATCCCACCTGTATTGATGCATTCCTGATGCTTGTTACACAAGATCTAGAGAGAGTTAAACCTCATCCTGTTGCAAACCTTAGCAGGGAAGAGTGCGAAGCCCTCAAAAATCTAGAAAGTGATACTAAAATTATTATAAAAAGATCTGACAAGGCGGGGAATCTGGTAGTGATGGACACCAATCACTACCAGGAAATGTGTATGGATATTCTTAAAGATAGATCCACATATGAACCCTGTAATCCCAATACTCTATGTGAACTAAGAAAAAAACTGAAAGGGGTTTTAGACAGAGGCAAAGATGAGAAAGTTATTTCGCAGTCTGAATATGAGTTCATGCTTCCAGACCATACACAAGTGGCAACATTCTATGGTCTGCCTAAGCTACATAAAGGTACTGATCCCTTGAAAGCTAGACCCATCGTGTCCGGGGTTAACAGCCTCACCCAAAATGCCGGTATCTACTTGGATTGAGTGCTGAGGGAATTCGTTGAAACATTACCCTCTTATACCCGGGACACGATGGATCTGCTAAGAAAGATCGACGGTTTGACACTGGACGAGGAAAGTTTCCTCGCTAGTGTGGACGTCGAAGCCCTGTATTCCTCAATCCCCCATGAATGGGGCCTGAAAGCAGTGGCTTATTTCTTAAGATCGCGAGGGATACATCAGCAAAAACATAATCAATTTATCATGGATCTGCTCGAGCTAGTCCTCACCAGCAACGTCTTCATGTTTTCTGGTAGAGCCTTCCACCAGCGCAGGGGCACCGCAATGGGGTGCCCCTGCGCCCCAACATATGCTAATATGCTATTGGGGTGGTGGGAGGCTCACATAGTCTTTGGGGATAGTGACAACATCCACTCTACTCACATCCCCTTTTGGTCACGATATATTGATGACGTGATGCTGGTGTGGACTGGCTCGAAGGAGGGTTTTCATGATTTTATGAGCTGGTTGAACAACAACCCCATTGGGTTGAGGTTCACAAGTGAGATTGATAAAAAAACAATCAATTTCCTGGATGTAAAAATCATGAAGAACCCTGATCAGTCCTTAAGTACTACAATTTTCAGAAAAAGTACTGCGACAAACAGCTTGCTCCGCTGGGAGAGTTGGCACCCCTTCTCTTTGAAAAGGGGGATCCCAAAGGGGCAGTTTTTACGTCTGAGGCGCAATTGCTCCTCGCGCTCAGACTTTGAGACGGAAAGAAATGAATTACAGCGGCGCTTTCAAACTAGGGGATACCCAAATGATGTTATCACTCAAGCTAGTAAAGTAGCCTCCAATACAGAGAGATCTGAACTTTTAATACCAAAAAGAAAAGATGGAGGTAATGAACTTATGAGAGTGATAGGCACATATGACAATGCCCACAAGGAAGTACGAGCCATCCTTAACAGATACTGGGACATTTTGCGCATGGACCCTGTCCTCAAGGAAGTTATACCATCATACCCAGCGATAACTTATCGCAAAGGGAGAAGTATTGGCGACAGGATAATCCATAGTCACTTTGTCCCAGTACAGAATGAAACTTGGCTCCCCAAACCCCCGAAAGGATGTTTTCCATGTGGATCTTGTTCTGCATGTGAATTTTTACAAAAAACAAAAAAATTTTCCTCTGTAGTCACGGGTGAAGAGTTTGAAATCAGAGACTTTGTGGGCTGCCGCACTCGAGGCGTAGTCTACAAAGCAAGATGCACATGTCCCCGTGAGTACGTAGGGAAAACTATAAGGGAGTTTAGGAAAAGAATACAGGACCACATTGGCAATATTAGGAGGAAGGAGAACACCCCAATTGCGAAACATATGAACGAGGTCCATGATGGTGATGTAAAAGCCATATCCTTTGTGGGCATTGAAAAAGTGCACCCCCCCAGACGTGGTGGTGACTGGGACAAAGTGATCCTCCAAAAAGAATGCCGTTGGATTTATAAATTAAAAACCGTCAACCCCCTGGGTTTGAATGAACAGATTAGTTATGCTTGTTTCCTATAAACTCAGGAGTAGTGTAAAAATATGTGTTGCTATATGGACTAACTCCTTTCTACATTATGACCTAACCAACCATGACCTATCACGTAATATTATTTTTGTTTAAATTACACACGTCCGTCTATCCCCTATCCTACATTGTTGCGCCTCAGGTATGCACACACCATGACCGTTATTTGCCGTGCAGCATTTCTAACTGGACATATGCTTTATTCTTGTTTTGTTTTGTCTTGTTTTATTTGTGTTTTGTCTGGTTTTGTTTTGTTCTGTTTGGTTTTGTTGTGTTTTGTTTTGTTCTTTATGTTTTAGATCAGATGTGGGCTGCTGCTATGATAGTTGTTTCCGCTATTCACGGTCAGTGTAAAATTACACTGCGGCAGGAATTATCATAGACATTTGAACCGAATACGGCAGTATTATACCCTCTGTTATGACACCGTGATGACACTGGGATTAGTGCCACGTCTAGTTTCCATCGGATCCAGTTGTATGTATTAAACATAATAGATTATGGTACGTGATGACACTGTGTATCTACATCGGGATTAATGCTATACTTAGTATCTACCACCCATATGTATATGATAAACGTAACATACTATTGCTTGTGCTGTCAGCCGATTGGTCAGTATCGCTGTGCGCCTCAAATGACGCGGCCGTGCGTTCCATCTCTGCACAAGCCCACTGTGACGTATAGTGTATGACCAGCGGACATGTGACCAAAACGGGTAATGAGTTATCACATGACGCACACATCACTAAGATATCAATGTTCACGTGATTGTGATGCTTTTCTGACGCGGAAATAGTAGATATCACATGACCGTGACGGCGGGGTTTGAGCATATCGAAGCGCGACTTCAGTCTCTTAACGTTATGTCCAGGTGGAGACGGATTCTCATCAGGTGTGTAGCCGCAACCTTTTCTGGGCGGAGTTATGTATATATAAACCAGCATGTTTTGTGTATCAATAGGGGAACGCCATACGCGTAGCAGGCACCATACGTGCAGCTCCTACCCTTCATTTTTGTTGTTTTGTACGTGGCACTTTTTCTGTTTGATCCCCTGATGATTCCCCTAACGGGAGATGAAATGCATTGGGACACAGCCACTAGTGAGTATTAGGGTTTAACTAGGGACCCTAGGAGCGAGTGTGGCGGAGTCGCCCTTATTAGGGCGAGAGCTCTGTCTGGAGGGACAGTATTTTTAGGGTACAATAGGACAGTGTCAGGGATCGGCTGTCCTATCTCCCATACAGTGTGCACCCTATTTTGTCCGTCTTCATACTAGAGGACCTCAACAGCTCATGGTGGAATCCATTGAGGTTCAGGACGATTACACTACCCGTATGGTCCACTACCGCTCCGGTATCATCTATTCAGCAGTCACCGTTGAGTGGTAAGATATTTTTAACCTAGGATACCTTCTCTTTATATTTGTCTGGTTATTTTTTGGTAACTAAATTTTAACTTTAAATTAATAAAAGCTACATTTTAGATTTAATTAGCTACACTCCACTATCTGTATTATTTGTCATTTATTAGTGAGAGTTTTTTTCTGTGATATTTTTTTGGATTTACATATTTTGAGTTGGTAGAGGGAGAGCTTCCATCAAAGTCTTGACGGCTTCATGGTTCTTGATGGGCGTTCCACTAGCTGTCTGGAAACCTCTCAGGGCCCACTTCAGGCCAAAATCCGTCCGTGTAAATATTGGCGGTCTTCCCTTCTGCCAGCTGGCAGGCTTCAGTCAAGGCCCTGAGTTCAGCTACCTGGGCCGACATCCTAGAAGATAAGGGAGCTGCCTTCACGGTTTCTGATGAGGTAACCACAGCAAAACCGGTATGGAATTGTCCCCTTTCATCCGCGTATCTTGAACTATCAGTGAAGAAAATGTAATCAGAATTGTCCAGTTTAGAAGCAGAGACAGTGGAGGGTTGTGAAGTTTCTGCCTCCATTTGTTTAAGGCAATCATGATAGTCCTCATCACTACTTCTCTCATGAAGTGTTTGACCAGGGGGTATGCCTTCATAGTCTGGCTGATAGTCCCCCTTGAGAGGGGAAGCAGAGTAGCAGGATTTAAAAGAGTACATCTCTTCAAGGTAATATATTCAGGCATAAGCAAGGAACATTGGAGACGCATGTTGCGCTGCATAGAAAGATGAGGTTGTTGAGACTGTTTGAGAATTGCTTGAAGGTCGTGAGTAGCAAAAATAGTGAGTGGATGACCTAGGACAATGTCTTCAATCTTGTCAAGGAGGGCCTGGGCCGCTAGAACAGCTTTTAGGCATGTAGGCATTGAACGAGCCACTGGGTCTAACCTGCATGAGTAATAGCCAAGAGGTCTCATCCGTTGGCCATGTTTCTGAGCTAAGACTCCAGAAGCATGTCCTTGATCTTCTGAGATGAATAGGTAGAAAGGCTGATTGTAATCAGGTATCCCTAGGGCAGGGGCTTCCAAAATAAGCTGTTTAAGTTTCCAAAAACAATCTTCAGCATCAGGGGTCAATCTTCTTGTTTCCACAATGTCTTTGAAGGAGTCATAAAGAGGTTGCATAAGAGCAGAGGCATTGGGTATCCACTGACGACAATAGATGATCAGACCAAGGAAAGCTTGGAGCTGTATTAAGGTGGTAGGTAGAGGGATTGCTTGAACAGCTTTTTTTCTTTCTGCATTTCTCCACTGACTCAGATTCTTCTTGAGAAGAGTCAGTAAGGCTAACTGAGGAGTCAGCTAGTCGATCTTTTGCCCATGCCTGGAGTTTGCGGCAGAATTCCTCACCTGAGGAGTAACTGAGAGTATTTGTAGTTGCATCTTCTATTAGAGCTGACTTAATGATAGGCCAAAATTAATCACCTGCCTTGATGCTGACAACATTACAAAGGTCTTGCCATGGGGCAGAGTAGGTCTTCTGTACTTCACTTAGTCTTCGATAGAAGCGCATAGGATGCTTCTCGGGATCAGGTAATTGACTTATCAAGTCATTAACCTGAGTAGGAGTGAAAGGTACATATCGAGGACGCTCTTGTTGCAACATAGTAGGTTGAGGTGGTTGCAATGGTGCTGGTGTTGGTGCTGGTACTGGTGACAACGGTGGTTGTGCTGATGCTGGTACTGGTGGCAACAGTGGTCATGCTGGTGCTGGTACTGGTGGCAACGGTGGACATTGCGCTTGCTCACTGTGGTTGCTGACAAGTGGTTGAAAATAAGTGGAGTTTAAAGAGGAGTTGAAAGAAGGAGTTTCAAGTTCTGGTAAGTGCTAAATCTCTTTCTTTTTCACTGTTTTTTTGCACTGAGGATGATGGCTAGTGAGATGGAGGGTTTCATTCAGTGCGCAGTCTGCCGCATGTACGCACAACTGGAGCAGAAGTTCCAGGGTGAGTACCGCTGTGACAGATGTGAGCATGTTGCTCATCTAGAAGCTCGAGTTAGAGATCTGGAGAAGCATATTGCAACACTGAGGGAACTTGGACACCTTGAGAGGGAACTTTGGCTCACTGAGCAGGAAGTTAGTGGGTTAGAGATGGAGGGAGGTGATATAGATCAGGAGGCCCAAGTAAGTAGCTGGGTTAATGTAGTTAGAGGGACCAGTAAGGGATCCAAGAAAAGGAAGGCCACTTCTCCTACTGTATGCCCAAGCAAAATTGCCAAGTTAGGTGATGATGCAAGGGCATCTGTGTCAGAAATGGCAGCTCTAGTGGAACCTGTTCTCCCTAACAGCCTGGGGAACAGTCCAACTAGTAGTGGGAGGGATGGTATTGTAGGTAGGCCTAGACAGTTAGTGGTTGTAGGGGATTCTATAATCAGGAAGACGGATAGAATAATTTGTCGCCAAGACCGCTTCAACCGAATGGTTTGCTGTCTCCCTGATGCCAGGGTTCGGCATGTGGTGGAAAGGGTGGATAAATTACTTGGGGGGGCTGGGGATGACCCAGCTGTCGTGGTCCATGTGGGAACCAATGACAGGATACAAGGTAGGTGGAGGTCTATTAAAAATAATTTTAGAGAGCTAGGTGCTAAGTTGAAGGGAAGGACCTCCAAGGTTGTATTCTCTGGAATACTGCCTGTGCCATGCGCATCGCAGGAAAGACAGCGGGAGCTTAGAGAGTTAAATGCATGGCTCAAGTCATGGTGTAGAGAAGAAGGGTTTGGGTTTTTAGAGCACTGGGCTGGATTTTCATTGGGGTACAAACTGTTTTCCGCAGATAATTTGCACCTTAATGGAAGGGGGTCCGCTGTGCTGGGGGAGAGAATCCTAGAAGGGGTGGAGAGGTTTTTAAACTAGGGATGTGGAGGGAGGACAATTTAGTATGTAATATAGTGGCGGATAGGTTAGAGAGGGGACAGAACATTGAGGTGGGAGGAGGAGGGTCCTGTGGGGGGAGGATAAGACCAGTGCATAGGGAGATCCATATGTTGCAGATGAGCAGTGGGGATGATTAGCCACAGCACAGTAATAAATCCTAGTTCTTATAATGTAGCGGTTAAACTCTATGGTAATATAAAGTGTATGGTTACTAATGCCAGAAGTCTAGCCAGCAAGATGGGGGAGCTCGAGGCCTTGGTTCTGGAGGAGTCCATTGATGTGGTTGGTGTGACTGAGACATGGCTGGACTCCTCACATGACTGGGCTGTCAATATTCAGGGATTTACGTTGTTCAGAAGGGACCGGGTGGGCAGAAGGGGAGGAGGAGTATGTCTGTATGTCAGAAATGATATTAAAGTGAGTGTAAAAGATGCAATAGTGGGTGATGACTGTGACGATGTGGAAGCATTATGGGTAGAACTACAGAAGGAGGTAAAGAGTGAAAAAATTATTCTTGGTGTAATCTATAGACCCCCCAACATTACTGAGGAGGTAGATGGCCAGTTGAATAGACAAATAGAGCGGGCTGCCCGGGAGGGGACAGTAGTGGTAATGGGGGACCTCAACTACCCAGATATAGATGGGGCCACGGTTCAGCTAAAACCACAAAGGGGAGGGAATTTCTTAACCTCCTGCAGGATAATTTTCTGGGCCAGTTTGTGGAGGAGCCAACTAGAAGTGATGCCTTGTTGGATCTGGTTATTTCTAACAACACTGAGCTGGTTGGGGATGTCACTGTCCATGAACACCTGGGGAATAGTGACCACAATATAGTGACTTTTAGCTTAAAGTGTAGAAAAGAAAAACATGTTGGGAGGGCAAAAACTCTTAATTTTAAAAGTGCCAATTTTCCTGGGTTAAGGGCTGAACTTCAGGGCATAGACTGGGAGCGGCTGCTGTCACATACTGATACAGCTAATAAATGGGAAATCTTCAAATCCACATTAAATAACTGTACTGCCAAATATATTCCTATGGGTAACAAATATAAACGGTTAAAATCAAATCCCACATGGCTTACAGCCGAGGTTAGAAGGGCTATAAATGAGAAAAAAGGGGCATTCAAAAAATACAAATCAGAGGGGTCAGCTTTAGCCTTTAAACATTACAAAGAAGTCAACAAAACCTGTAAAAATTTAATAAAAGCAGCAAAAATTCACAATGAAAGGCAGGTAGCTATAGATAGCAAAAGAAACCCCCAAAAATTCTTCAAATACATTAATGCAAAAAAACCAAGGTCAGAGCATGTAGGACCCCTAAATAATGGTGACGGGGAGTTAATAACTGGGGATCAGGAGAAAGCTGAGTTACTTAATGGCTTCTTCAGTTCTGTATATACAAAAGAGGATGGAACTGTGGTGGGTGGGGCCAGTACTGAGGTGGGTGGGGCCAGTGCTGCGAACACATGTAATGTACTGAACTGGTTAACTATAGATATGGTCCAAGATAAATTAAATAAACTCAATGTAGCCAAAGCTCCAGGGCCTGATGGATTACACCCCAGAGTTCTTAGGGAACTCAGTTCTGTAATTTCTCTACCCTTGTATGAAATATTCGTTGATTCTTTGCTTACTGGTATTGTGCCGAGGGACTGGCGTAAGGCAAATGTAGTGCCAATCTTCAAAAAGGGCTCTCGAACTTCCCCAGGTAACTACAGACCTGTAAGCTTAACGTCCATTTTGGGGAAACTATTTGAGGGGCTTATAAGGGACTACATCCAGGAATATGTAGTGGCTAATAGTATTATAAGTGATAACCAGCATGGTTTTACTAAGGACAGAAGCTGTCAAACCAACCTGATATGTTTCTACGAAGAGGTGAGTAGAAGCCTGGATGGGGGCGCAGCTGTGGATATCGTGTACCTGGATTTTGCTAAAGCGTTTGACACAGTTCCTCATGGACGTCTGTTGGGTAAGTTAAAGTCTATCGGTTTGGAAAGTTTAATGTGTAACTGGATTGAAAACTGGCTTAATAATCGTACCCAGAGAGTGGTGGTCAATGATTCCTACTCCGAATGGTCCCCGGTAATAAGTGGTGTACCCCAAGGGTCAGTACTGGGCCCTCTTCTGTTTAACCTGTTTATTAATGATATTGAGAATGGAATTAACAGCAATGTTTCTATCTTTGCAGATGACACCAAGCTTTGTAGTACAGTACAGTCTATGGAGGATGTGCAGATATTACAGGATGACTTAGACACACTGAGTGTTTGGGCGTCCACTTGGCAAATGAGGTTCAATGTGGATAAATGTAAAGTTATGCACCTGGGTACTAATAACCCACATGCATCATATGTCCTGGGGGGAGTTACACTGGGAGAGTCACTGATGGAGAAGGATCTGGGTGTACTTGTAGATAATAGACTACAGAACAGCACACAATGTCAGTCAGCTGCTTCTAAGGCCAGCAGGATATTGTCATGCATTAAAACAGGCATGGACTCTCGGGACTGGGATATATTATTACAGCTTTATAAAGCTTTGGTGCGGCCCCATCTGGAGTATGCCGTCCAGTTTTGGAACCCGATTCATAAAAAGGATGTTCTAGAGCTGGAGAGGGTACAAAGACGGGCAACTAAACTAATAAGGGGAATGGAACATCTTAGTTATGAGGAGAGATTAAAAGAATTACATTTGTTTAGTCTGGAGAAGAGACGTTTAAGGGGAGATATGATTAATTTATTTAAATATATAAATGGCCCCTACAAGAAATATGGGGAAAAGATGTTCCAGGTTAAACCCCCTCAAAGGACAAGAGGGCACTGCCTCCGCCTGGAGAAAAAAAGGTTCAATCTCCGGAGGCAACAAGCCTTCTTTACCATGAGAACTGTGAATCTGTGGAACAGTCTACCACAGGATCTGGTCACAACAAAAACAGTAGAGGGCTTCAAAACCGGCCTAGACAAGTTCTTAGACCAAAATAATATAAATGCATATGTATAGAACCTATCACCCCTCCCCCTTCCCTGTATCCATCCCCTCCGTGGTTGAACTTGATGGACATGTGTCTTTTTTCAACCGTATTAACTATGTAATGGTGACTGTATTTGAAGTTGCGGTGGTGGTGGTGGTGGTAGGCCTGGAAGCAATTCTTCATCCAATCGGTTATGGTTATGTAAAGGAGTAGGGACTTTCTCAGGAAACCAAGTGGGGGTCTTGATCAGAGTTAAATCTTTCCAGATTAGTTCAAGTAGATCTGCAGTGTTACGCAGAGGCACAACAATCCGGACTTCACCCAATGTGGGAATTGGGTTATGTTCCAATATCGCAGAAAGAATTGTGGAGGCACATGATAACATCGGAAAGCCAAAGAATCCAGCAGAAATGAGAGGTAAAGAGATAGATTTAAATCTCTTAATTTTAGCCATATCAAGGATGTTGTGTATGGTTTGTTTCAACAAATGGACAGACACATCATGACATTGGGCATCTTATATGGGGCCCACAGCATGGATGATGCAGAGACAAGATAGTTTGCCTGGTCCAGTTAAAGCAGTCTCAGAAACTGGTAGAGTGTGTCCCCCTTTAGCAAGGATGTAATCATCACTTTCTGCCTGTATCTGTGTGCCCCCTAGCTGCACAATATGTTTTACCACTCCCCCTAAGTGTTTCAGTCCACCATTAGCAGGGTTTACAATTGCTGTAGTACCTTGACGTGCAATGTCTCCTACACCTACATTAAGGGTAGTTCCTGTGTTCCATAAAGGTGCTGTGTAAATGGGAGTAAAAAGGGCAGACATGTTGTCAAAATCACGGGTGTCAAAGCTGACTCTGGCAGGTTTTGGGGGCCCCCTAGCAGTAACATATCGCGGGGATATAAACTGCCTATGAGCTTCTTGTGCTAAATCTCCTGGTTCTGAAGCTCTTTCAGGGGTAGTGGAGAAAGCATATCTCTCAGCTTATGTTAGCTCAAGCTGGGCTCGCGCTGAGATCTCAGTTTCCTCTTCTAACTGCTGAGGAGTGACCAGAGTATTTCCTGAGGTTTCAGTTTCCTTTTTCAATTGCTGAGGAGTCAGCAGAGTATTTTCATATGGGTGTTGGGGTATCATCATGAGAGGGGCCAGGTTGGGGGCAGGTACAAAATAAGCTCCGGAGGCAGTCAATAATGGGTATAATGGATCTGGAGTAGGCCTCTTGGGTGTTCCAAGATGGCCACCGGAGCTAGAAGTGACATCAATGGAAGTTCCTGTATCTATGGGTGTCACTGAAGTAATGAGCTTAGGTGTACCAACATGGCTACCAGAACTGGAAGTTGTGACTGTGACAGAAGAGGAAGTATTGGATGTTTCAACATGCCCACCAGATACAGGAAGAGTGGGTGTACTGGGCTGTGGTGAATCAAGATGGCTGCTGGATACAGGAAGCTCATCTCGAACAGGGGCGAATAGTGTAGGTGTGCATGATGGGGCAGGATTGGGGCGTCCCCTTCCACAGCTACAACAATACTCAGCAGAGGGTGGATTCTGCTGATGACAATTTGGACACTCCCAACAGTGAGGCTCTCCGCCATTATAGGGTGGTGGCACATCCTTTTCAACGTGATACATATATGCATCGACACTTACCTTTTTGTCCCGATATTCAAATTCAAAATAATTCTCCTTTGAGAATATATATAATATATAATATATATACACTACCGTTCTATAAAATATTTTTAGGGACCTGTTCAGGTTTAGGCTATGTTCACACTGCGTATGAGTCCGTCCATAGTTCGTACGCCGCCGTACATGTGCGGCTGAAACTACGGACGTGGGGAAAATAGACATGCGGCCAAATGTATACGAATTGCGAACATACGCCCGTAGTACAGTTATGCTTCCCTAGCTTGTTTCGAAGCGATCTGTAACAGGTCATTTACTTGGAAATCTTCGTTCAGCCCAATAAAACACACAGAACCTTTTGGCTCGAAAAATCAAGTTCAATTTGGCTGAAATAAGTACGGGACCGCACTGAAATCCACGGCCGTGAGTTGGAACATTTCCGTCCTCAAACAATGGTCTTGTTAATTTTTCACGGCGCCGTATACGATCCGGCCGTAAGCTCATACGTAGTGTGCATGGTGCGGGCGTATATCGTATACTTTCAAGTGAACGCATCAACCTCAAAACTACGTGCGTATATTTGCGGTTCGCACTACGGCCGGAAACATACGCAGTGTGAACATAGCCTAAAAGTGTATTTGAGGGGACTGTATGTTAGAAAGCCCTACAAAGCACCCCATTTCAGAAACTGCACCCCCCAAACTAAACCAGAAAGTTTTTTAACCCTTTAGGGGAGTCACAGAAATAAAAGCTAAGTGTGTAAGAAATGTGAAAATTTTAACTTTTTGTGCAGGAATTTTATTGTAATCCAATATCTTTCATAATTGTAAACCTATTACCAGAGAAATGCACCCCAATATTGATTGCCCGGATTCTGTAGTTTATAGAAATACCCCATATGTGGCCCTATTGCGTTATTTGACGGAACCACAAGCCTCAGATATAAAGGAGCGCCTAGTGAATTTTAACGCCTCTGTTATATTTAGTCATTTTTGACTGTACCACTTCAGGTTGGCAGAGGCTCTGGGGTGCCAAAACCTAAAAAAAAACCTAAAGGGACACCATTTAGAAAACTACACATTTTAAGGAATGTAACAAGGGGTGCAGTGAGCATCTGGACTTCACAGGTGCTTCACAGATTTTCAGAACAATGTGGCGTGAAAAAGGAAAAATTCTATTTTCTACACTAAAACATTGTTCTAGCTTTCATTTTTCATCTTTACAAGGGTATAAAATAAAAAAAAATAAAAAAACACACCAAACGTGTAGCGCAGTTTCTACCAAGTACGGAAATACCCCACATGTGGACCTAAAGTACCAAGGGGGCGCAGGACAAGCCTCCAAAGGGAAGGAGCGCCAATTGGCCTTTGGAAGCTGAATTTCACTGGAATGCATTTCAAGGGCCATGTTGCATTTACAAGGCCCTTGTGTTGCCAAAACACTTGAAACCCCCCCACAAGTGACCCCATTCTGGAAACTTCATGCCTCAAGGAATCTAAAAAGGGGTGCAGTGAGCAAATGGACCCCACTGGTGACGGGCACAAATGTGGAACAATGTGACGTGAAAGGGAAAATTTTCATTTTTTCACTTTCACGGCACAAATGTGGCCATTATCAAGGGGTCCATATCCTCACTGCACCCCTTGTTAGATTCCTTGAGGGATGTAGTTTCCAGAATGGGTTTTCACTGTCTTGGCAGCAGGAGGCCTCTGTTAATGTGACATGGCGTTTATCATCCATTCAGGCCAAATCCAGCCTCTAAAATCCAAATGGTGCGCCTTCCCTTTGGAGGCTTGCCCTGCACCCACATGGCACTTTACAGTATGTCCACATGTGGGGTATTTACGGAAATTGCTTTACACATTGGGTGTTTTTTTCTCTTTTAACCCCTTGTGAAAAATTCAAGGCTAAACCAACATTAAAGTGTAAAAAATTTAATATTTCATTTTCACGCCACATTGTTCCACATTTGTGCCCTTCACCAGTGGCGGGCATTTACCTCTTGTTACATTCCCTGAGGGGTGTAGTTTCCATAATGGTATCACCTGAGGGGGGTTTCAACTGTCTTGGCAACACAGAGGCCTTTTAAATGCAACAAGGCCGTCAAAATCCATTCCAGCCAAATCCAGCCTCCAAAAGCCAAATGGCGCTCCTTCCCTTCGGAGGCTTACCCTGCACCCACATGGCGCTTTATGTACACATGTGGGGTATTTTCGTACTCAGGGGAAATTGTTCTACACATTTTGTGTTTTTTTTTATCTTTTAACCCCTTGTGAAAATGAAAAAATGAAGACAAGATCAATGATTTAGTGTAGAAATTTATTTTTTTTTACACTAAATGTTGGTCTATCCTTGATTTTTTCTATTTCCACAACGGGTTAAAAAAGAAAATGAACTCAAACGTGTAGGGTAATTTCCTCTGAGTACGAAAATACCCCACATGTGGACATGATGTGCCATATGGGCACAGGGCAAGCGACCAAAGGGACAGAGCGCCATTTAGAGTCTGGAATGGAGGATAAAGGCCATGTCGCAATTACAAAACCCCTGTGCTGCCAAGACAGTAGAAACCCCCCACAAGTGACCCCATTCTGGAAACTACACCCCATAAGGAATCTAACAAGAGGTGCAGTAAGCATATGGATCCCACTGGTACATCCCACTGTAGAACATGTGCTGTGAAAATAAAAAAATACAATTTTTTTCATTTTCATGGGACAAATGTGCCCGTCACCAGGGTGCCATATTCCCGCTGCTCCCCTTGTTAGATTCCATATGGGGTGTAGTTTCCAGAATGGGGTCAGTTGTGGGGGGTTTCTACTGTCCTGGTGGCCATACCTATTTAGTTGGGGAAAGGGATAATTTTTAATTTATTTAGGGGTATTAGGCCAATTATTAATTTATAAGGTTGAAAAGGACAGAAGTCCATCAAATTCAACCTGTGCTGATGCAGAGGAAAGCAAAAAAAACCCTCGTGAGGCAGACAACAGTAGCCTCATCACTGGGAAAAAATTCCTTCCCGACTCCATAATGGCAATCAGAATAATCCCTGGATCAACGTGACCCCTGAAATAGGAATAAGGGAAACTATTTAGATCAGAGCTTCTCAAACTTTTTCTACTGGAGCCTCACCCAACAGACCAAGGCAATGCCTGGGCCTCACCATATTGACCAAGAGGGTGCCTGGGCCTCACTATCTGGGGTAAAAGTCCATTTAAGAGATGTAAACAATGCTAGGGCTACCTTTTACCCATCTCCTAAGCTCTATATACTAATAAAGCAAGTACAAAATAAATTAATAATGTTGCTAAATCGGAGATTTTTGCAAACAGCAAAAACGGACTGTGCAGATCATAGTTACTTTTGTGAAAACTGGCTCCTCAGCTGGGCCTCACCAGCAACTAGGGGGCGCCTCACTGGTGAGGCCCGCCTCACAGTTTGAGAAGCACTGATTTAGATAATGTAGAACTCCAATGACGTATGGTACGCCTTGAAGCGATCCAGTATGCAGAGGCCGGGGTGATCAGGACAGGTGTCACACTGGTAAATGGTGTCCTTCCTAATCCCCCAATGACGGCACACTCTGCACTTCTTCTGGGGTCTCCATTTTTCCACTGTGGGGGACGTCACCTGGAAAATGTTGCCCTGGTACGATACGGGGTCCTTCGGATCGTGCCGCAAGCTACAGTACTTTGGGCAGCGAGGAACTGGAAGAGGGGGATGGCCGTAGTTTTGCGGTGTGTGACATAGCTTTATGTTCAATGGGATCCCGGCCAGAGCGTACACACATCGTATGCGCTCTGTCCGGCATCCCATGTGGCGCCGGATAAAACTGACATGTCAGTTTTCTGCGGCTGGAATTCAGTGAATTCCGGCCGCAGAAAGACCTGTTAGTTCACACTGTAGGTTATGGGAAGCTCTGATGCGGGCTCAGAGCTCCGCGGCCGGAAAGATCACTTAAATACCGGCCGGGATGATCCAGGCTAAGACCGGCCGTTCCGTGACCCCGGCCGGGTCACGGAACGGCCGGTCTGATACAGCGTGTGCACATAGCCTCTAAAATCTGTAAGTGTACCCTGAGGTACTCTCACAGAGTTTGTAGAATTTCTAGCCTTACCGTGATCTCTTATTGGGAAGGTTCTGGCGGAAAAGACGTGTCTGGGGGGCAGCATACGCTACGCTACCCCCAGACACGTCACTGGAAGATGATAATGAGGATGAATGAAGGAAAGAAGGATCCCCCCATTCATCCTCACTGTTTCGGTGGCGGAGGCAATAATAGCGTATGCCTCCGCTGCCGAAAACACCCTGGGGGCCATTTTTATATGGAGATTGGTATATGGGGTATGTAAATGTGTAGTGGTGTAGTGTAAAACTTTATTTCATGTAGTGTAGTGTAATGTATTGTTTTTTACATTTTATTTTTACAGTAAAAAAAAAAAAAAAAGCCAAGGAGTTGCTGATAAATGCCGCACTTGTGTGCGGTACTTATCAGCAGACAGTGGCGGTAGGATATAGAAAAAAAGGAGGAAAACAACCCATACGCCAAAAAGGAGGAGTTGCTGATCAGCTGCAAAAAAAAAAAATTGAAAAAAAAACCCCACTCTTTTTACCTCAAAGCAACTGATTAGTGTACAATATACACTGATCAGCCGCTAGGGGGCAGTAGAGTGAAGCTGCCGAAGATTTCTGAAGATTTCCGAAGTTAGATGACCAGGGAGCCTTAAGAGCCGAAGATTTCCGAAGTTAGACGACAAAGAGCCGACGGGAGCCGAAGTTAGACGACGCGGAGAAGAAGACGCCGCGGGACCGCCGATCTTCACTCCAGATGCCCAGATCAGGTGAGTATAGTGCTCACCTGCATAGTATACTGTTCTGCACCCCTCAGCTATCTAGAAACTTTTAGGGGGAAACTTTTATTTTACACTTTTTTTACCGGACGGCCCATCACGGCAATCATGGGGGTGGCACCGGCGCCATCTTTTCCCCGGACACTAATGGCGATTGGTGCTGTCTCGGACAGTACCAATCGCCATTGCTTTCCGGGTCACTGCAATAAATTTACTTAGCCATCCATCCTGCACCCGCTCACCCGCCCTGCACTGTAACTATGAAGCTGTGAGGCAGCTGGTTTCCCGGGCTGTTAATGAGGCAGCAGGAGGTAAACCACATTGAGGGCAATGTTCTGCAGGGTCAGGGGTGTTTTTTTTTTTTATTTGTATAGTATGTGGGTGCAATATTCTGCAGATCAGGGGTGTGTGGGTGCGATGTTCTGCAGGGTTAGGGGTGTGTGGGTGCACTTTTAAGTGATGTTCTGCAGGGTCTGGGGTGTGTATGTGCAATGTTCTGCAGGGTTAGTGTGTGTGGGTGTACTGTTATGCGATGTTCTGCAGGGTCAGTGTGTGTGGGTGCACTGTTATGCCATGTTCTGCAGGGTCAGAGTGTCTGGGTGCACTGTTATGAGATGTTCTGCAGGGTCAGTGTGTGTGGGTGCACTGTTATGCCATATTCTGCAGGGTAAGGGGTGTCTGGGTGCACTGTTATGAGATGTTCTGCAGGGTCAGGTGTGTGTGGGTGCACTGTTATGCGATGTTCTGCAGAGTCAGGCGTGTGTGGGTGCACTGTTATGCGAGGTTCTGCAGGGTCACTGTAATAAATTTACTTACCCATCTATCCTGCCCCCGCTCGCCCGCCCTGCACTGTAACTATGAAGCTGTGAGGCAGCTGGTTTCCCGGGCTGTTAATGAGGCAGCAGGAGGTAAACCACATTGAGGGCAATGTTCTGCAGGGTCAGGGGTGTTTTTTATTTTTTTTTTATTTGTATAGTATGTGGGTGCAATATTCTGCAGGGTCAGGGGTGTGTGGGTGCGATGTTCTGCAGGGTCAGGGGTGTGTGGTTGCACTGTTAAGTCATGTTCTGCAGGTTCAGGGTTGTGTGGGTGTGATGTTCTGCAGGGTCAGGGGTGTGTGGGTGCACTTTTAAGTGATGTTCTGCAGGGTCAGGGGTGTGTGGGTGCGATGTTCTGCAGGGTTAGTGTGTGTGGGTGTACTGTTATGCGATGTTCTGCAGGGTCAGGCGTGTGTGGATGCACTGTTATGCGATGTTCTGCAGGGTCAGGGGTGTGTGGGTGCACTGTTATGCGATGTTCTGCAGGGTCAGAAGTGTCTGGGTGCACTGTTATGAGATGTTCTGCAGGGTCAGTGTGTGTGGGTGCACTGTTATGCGATGTTCTGCAGGGTCAGGGGTGTCTGGGTGCACTGTTATGAGATGTTCTGCAGGGTCAGGGGTGTGTGGGTGCACTGTTATGAGATGTTCTGCAGAGTCAGGCATGTGTGGGTGCATTGTTATGCGATGTTCTGCAGGGTCAGGCGTGTGTGGGTGCACTGTTATGCGATATTCTGCAGGGTCAGGAGTGTCTGGGTACACTGTTATGAGATGTTCTGCAGTGTCAGGGGTGTCTGGGTGCACTGTTATGAGATGTTCTGCAGGGTCAGGGGTGTGTGGGTGCACTGTTATGCGATGTTCTGCAGGGTCAGGAGTGTCTGGGTGCACTGTTATGAGATGTTCTGCAGGGTCAGGGGTGTCTGGGTGCA